>NC_132927.1:51679486-51995201 GCF_047675955.1 Chlorocebus sabaeus | reverse complement strand
TACCTTTCTAGAGGACAGTTTAGCAACATATATCAAAGTCTTTGAAATGGGCATGACCATTAATCCATTTCTCCAGGAAATATGGTACTAGAGAACATGCACAAAGATTCAACTTCCAACATATTAATCACAATATTATTTGTAACAGTTCAAAACAACCTTAATGTCCACAGACAGGAAAATTGCTAAATAAATCATGGCTTATCCATATAAAGGAACACTATGCAGGCATTAAAATTACGTTGTAGGCCGGGTACAGTGGCTTACTCCTGTAATCCCAGCACTTTGGGAGGCCAAGGCTGGTGGGTCATTTAAGGTCAGGAGTTTGAGACCAGCCTGGCTAACATGGTGAAACCCCATCTCTACTAAAAATACAAACATTAGCTGGGCATAGTGGCATGCACCTGCAATCCCAGCTACTTGGGAGGCTGAGGCATGAGAATCACTTGAACCTGGGAGGCAGAGACTGCAGTGAGCTGAGATTGCACCACTGTACTCCAGCCTAGATGACAGAGCAAGACTCTGTCTAAAAAAAAAAAAAAAAAAAAAAAAAAAAAGTATGTTGTAAGAGACTAGCTGCCTGATAAAGTGCTTGCAATAAGTGAAAAAAGCAGTTTTATTTTTGTTAAAAAATATGCATTTATATACACACATTCATATATCCATGTATATATTGTAAGTGGATATAGATATGCAGCAATCAATGCAAAAAAGGCATCTCATCTCTAAATGATGCAATTACAGGATGATTTTTAAATTTTGTACACTTTTATGTATTTTTTACTTCTTCTACAAAGAGCATGTATTACCTCTATCAGTTTTTTAAATTTTTGAAGACATATCTTACCTTTACTCTTTCTCAGATTTGAAATTCCCTTCTTCATCACTCAGATTTGATACCTAACATTTTGTTTAAAGTGGTTCCCAGCTGGTTAGAACAGATGGAAAACACTTTTCTGTTCTAGGTCATACTCCTGGTCCTCTCCTCTCCTACCACACCAGCTCCTGCTTCCTGACTTGTCCTTTCAGACCCCTACTGGCCACTCTTTGGCTCCATCCCCATGGCCCTGCCTAAGGAGTTGTCATATGCCAGGAGAGTCACAGCCTTAGGGCCACCACTGCCACAACAGAGTGGTAGAGCCAGGCTTTCCCTTCCTCCCCAGCCACTGACCCCAGGCTGAAAGCAGTGGAGCCAGAGTCTCAGGACTTGGCTCAAGATCCAGTCAGGGGTGCTGTTCAGCAGCCTGTGACAATAGTGACATACTCTGGGGATGAGGCCAGGGGCTCCAGGAAGAGGGTAGGAAGTGGGAGAAGAGTCTGAGAAAGGGTAGTAAGAAAGCAATGCCAAAAACGCCCACTGAGGAAAGTCTTAGGATGTCATGTGTAAGTGATGAACTGGTCTCCCAGCTATGATAAAACCAGTCCCTGTGGGAGTTCTCCCTGCCCCACCTATGTTGCCACATCCTCATCAAAAGCCTTGGACCCTGACCTCAGCCCCACAAAGCTCGCACATACTCACATTCTCAGGAGTTTCTTTGTTTGCTTTCTGTCTCCGGAGATCTGGCTTAATGAATGCTAAGGTTGATAGATTGAGGAGGAAGAGAGACAAAAACACAGTTATCACATTCATCCGAGAGAAGAAACCTTCATTTCCTAAGGGTCACAGGTATCCCGAACTTACTTCAGATATTCAAGGGAGCTGGTGGCTAAGGGCACCGTCAGCCAACTTGAGAGAGCCCGAGGATCACTGCCGTCCCTGACAGGCAGAAGCCAACAATGACGGTGGCCTTCACTTATGGATCAGGGACTTTGCACACATTGCTCTAATCATCACAGCAATCCCCATTTTACAGATTAAAAACTGGGGTTCCCAGAGATTGGTCCACTTGCCCAAGGTCAAGCTATGGAAGTCAGTATCACAGTCTGTGATTTCAACATGAGTCTTCTGGCTCCAAAACCCATGCTCCTTCTACCAAAACAATGTGGTGCCTCCCAAACAGATTCCCCAACAAACCCTTCCATCTGTCCCCCTACATATGTACTCCCTATCTGTTGCCCCATCGAGACACTGGGGTCCCAAATTGCCAACCTGAGCCTCATCTTGCCCTCGGGCTCCCACTCACCAGTGAGGGCTGCTCCAAGAGTAAGGAACAGACACAGGAAGATGTTCCCAGGCTTGGTTCCATAGTTGTCAATAATCTGGCCCTGGGAGATGGTAAAGATGATCCCAAATACCTAGAAAGGCATAAAGAAGATAGGAAACAAGGGCCCAGTCAGCTAACTCATGAGGAGAACTGAGCTGCCATGATGCAATCCCAGCCCAGCCAGGAAACAAACAGGAAATACGAGCTCTACCTGTGCAGATATGTTGAGGAGGCCGGAGGAGATGCCTTCTGATTCTGGGTACGTGAGCTCCACGGCAAACTCAAATCCCAGCGGGAGATAGCCAGTCATAAAGAAGCTGAAGTCCAGACCAGAGAAACAAGGGGATGAAGAACTTCCAGCACAAGAAGGATGGGGAGCCCACCTCCTCCCTTAGGACTCCCTTTGCTGTTTTGTTTCTTCCCACCAAGATATACTAGGCCCTCTAATGATCTGGGCCATCCTCTAAGTGGTCATACCAAGGAGAGGGGCACCCCTGAAGGCCAGGAGGAAGTTCACAGGGAGACCTTGTGCTCAGTAGGCCTCTGGGGTCCCTTGCTGCTTCTCCATCTTGCCATCAGTGACAGCCAGAGTCAGCATTTACAGAAAGGGCAAGGATGCCTGGTGTGTTCAACCTTCAGCTCAGTGACTATGTCCCGGGTACACAGGCCCTGCGCTGGTAGTGGGAAGTTCCTGGATATTGAGCAGCATTTCCATGGCTCTCTGGGGCCTGGAAGGAGGAGCTTAGAGTCCTCTTTATTTCCATCCGGAGAGGAGCCAGCTGAGGACTGAGTGCCAGCGTACGCTCTCTCCCTCTTTCTGTCTTTCACATGCACATAAAGACACACACACACACACACACACACACACACTCTCTCTCTCTCTCTCTCTCATATATACTCTCATAGGAAAATAACTGGGAAGCAGAGCTGAACAAAGACTCCTGTGAAAGAGGTATTGTTTCTTATGTTTTCTCATACAACAGGTCTAGAAAATTCCAACTTTAATTTCTTTTGTTTTTTTTTTTTTTTTTTGAGACGGAGTCTCGCTCTGTCTCCCAGGCTAGAGTGCAGTGGCTCAATCTTGGCTCACTGCAACCACTGCCTCCCGGGTGCCAGCAATTCTCCTGCCTCAGCCTCCCAAGTAGGTGGGACTACAGGTGTGCGCCACCACGCCCAGCTAATTTTTGTATTTTTGAGTAGAGCTGATGTATCACCATATTGGCCAGGCTGGTCTCGAACTCCTGTCCTTGTGATCCACCTATCTCAGCCTCCCAAAGTGCTGGGATTACAGGCGTGAAGCCACCACACCCGGCAACTTTAACTTCTTACATTTGTACCACGCTTCTTGATGCTTTCATATCTATTATTGTTCTCAATCTTTCTAACAACTTGACAAGACAGGTCACTCTTATCTTCCTTTCCAGATGAGGAAATTGAGGCTCAGAATGGTTTAAGTGCTGTGCCCATGGTCTAACAGGTAGACAGCAGCAAAACTGAGACCAGGACCCAGAGTCTCTGGTTCCAAGCCCTGTGTACTTTCCATAATCCCATGTTGTCCAGGCAAAGCTGAAAAAGACTCTAAACAGGTTGTAGCCTCCAAGAGGTCGTAAAGGGTGTGCTTCATGCTTCATTCCATCCCAAAAGAACAGACAGCCCAGGCTGCCTTTGGAAGTGCTACAACTACTACCAAGATCCCTGGGCACCATGTCCATATTGCCAGAAGTCAGTGAGAAGGCAGCAAAGGCATCAATATTGCATTCTAGGATGCTAGAAGCTCTAAGAGCCATGGCCTGGTGTCTTCTAATAAATAGGCCAGAGGTGAAACTTACCCCATGGTGCCAGCAGTGATGAACACTACCCACAGGTGTCCCAGGTTCAAGGTAAATGTGTACACCACCATGCCCACCAGAGTCATGATATAGACTACCAGCGTTGTCTCTCTACAAGTAGAGGCAAAGAAATTGAATCAAACACTTCTGACTTTAATAGGCTCATTCATTCATTTATTCCACAAGCATCTATTAGATATCTGCTGCATGTCAAGCCCTCTGCTATGTTCTTGGAGTTTTGTTTTGTTTTGTTTTGTTTTTTGTTTTGTTTTCAGAGACAGTATCTTGCTCTGTTGCCCAGGCTGGAGTGCAGTGGCGTGATCACAGTTCACTGCAACCTCCACCTCCTGGGCTCAAGCAATTCTTGTGCCTCAGCCTGCTGAGTAGCTGGGACAGTCATACGCATCACACCCGGCTAATTTTTGTATTTTTCATAGAGACGGTGTTTTGCCATGTTGGCCAGGCTGGTCTCGAACTCCTGACCTTAAGTGCTCCACCTGCCTTGGCCTGCTGAAGTGCTGGGATTACAGGCCTTATAAGGCCAGGCCTGGCCTTGTTCTTGGACATTTTCTTTCATAGAACTTTCTCTCCATGAGGGTGATGGACACTGACAGACAATGATCACAAAAAAAATTATTTAATTACATCACAATCAATGCTACAAATAAGTAAGACTAGTAAAGTATGAAGCCATCTTACGATATCTTTGTTCCGTTTCTGTAGAACCCACTCAACAATATCAAGCTGCCCCTTTACTTGTCATGTCCTAGACAGACAGGAAGGGCAAAGCCCTTTGTCCTTCTCCCATCTCTCACCAGAAAAAAGAAAAAACAGGACAAACATCAGCCATGATGAGGTGGCAGTCATGTTTAGGACTACCCCAGAAGCTGTCCAGTTATGTTCGTCTGCTTTATCCCAAGACCCATGACCATGTCAGTGCTCTCTATCACCTATAAGTTCTTTTTCTTTTCTTTTTTTTTTTTTTTTTTTTTTTTGAGATGGAGTTTCGCTCTTGTCACCCAGGCTGGGGTGCAGTGGCGTGATCTCAGCTCACTGCAACCTCCGCCTCCTGGGTTCAAGTGATTCTCCTACCTCAGCCTCCCAAGTAGCTGAGATTACAGGTATGCGCCACCACACCGGGCTAATTTTTTGTATTTCTAGTAGAGATGGGGTTTCACCATGTTGGCCAGGCTGGTCTCAAACTCCCGACCTCAGGTGATCTGCCTGCCTTGGCCTCCCAAAGTGTTCAAATTACAGGCGTGAGCCACTGTGCCTGGCCCAGCAAAGCTTTTTCTGTTGAGTCTGAACTACTCCACTTCAGAGAGCAGGAACTAAGAGAGAATATGCTCTCGGCCTGAACTGAGTGCTTGACTTCCAAACTCAATGTGAGAAACCTTCCCTATCTTCACCCACTCCCTGTTACATTTCCCTCTGTCGGTCCCCTCAGGAGTTCCATCAGCAAGTCTTGATTTCTATTTCAGGCTCACCCCTCCTGTGCCCCTCCAGCAGTTCTCTTCCCATGTTGCTCACCTAGGACTCTGCTGTAGCCCCAACTCCTGCAATTCGACCTGCATTCTTCTCCCTGCACTACCTAAGGCAGGGCACAGGCACTGCACATCCCTCTGCCCCTCTACCATGAACATCAGGACTCCGATGATGAAAGCTTTAAAGCTTTTCTTTTCTTTCTTTTTTTTTTTTTTTTTTTTTTTTTGAGATGGAGTCTTGCACTGTTGCCCAGGCTGGAGTGCAGTGGCCGGATCTCAGCTCAGTGCAAGCTCCGCCTGCCGGGTTCACGCCATTCTCCTGCCTCAGCCTCCAGAGTAGCTGGGACTACAGGCGCCCGCCACCTCGCCCGGCTAATGTTTTTTGTAGTTTGTTTAGTAGAGACGGGGTTTCACCGTGTTAGCTAGGATGGCCTCGATCTCCTGACCTCGTGATCCTCCCGCCTCGGCCTCCCAAAGTGCTGGGATTACAGGTGTGAGCCACCACGCCCAGCCAAAAGCTTTAAAGCTTTTCTTTACACATCACCCCTGAAGTCAGAATCATGGTGGAGGCACCAACCGGCACACTATAGTTGTGTCAAACTAAACCCTCCATCTCATGAGTGCCAGATTCTGTGAAGCACTTCATATGCGTTTATTATTTCAATTCAACCTTTACAAAAATCCTGTAAGAAATATCTGACAATTTCTCATTTTACCAATGAAACAGAAGCTCAGGCCACTCAAGTTACTTGTCCAGAGTCACCAGCTGAACAAATGCAGAGCTGGGATGTGAACTCAGAACTTGATTTGAAACCTGTGTCCCTTCTGCTGCAGCATGCAGGAATAATGATGCACTATGTGGTTACATCTTTGGAAAAGCTCAAGGTCAGAGTCTCCAAAGGATGCTGCTCCCACCTGGTGCTTCAAAGCAGCTGCTAAGGGTAGAGGAGCTTCCTCCTCCCTTCTTGCTCCTCCCTCACCCTCTTCCCACCAACTCTGCAGAAAGCAACATCATGGACTCCAGTCTTGCCCGATGATCCCACAAGCTCACCAGGATGAAACTTTAACCATAGCTTCATCCTAAACCACTGACCAGTTTAGAAAAAACTATTTGTAGTCCCAGCCTGAGACAAACAGACCTCACCACCCAATTTCCAACCTCCAAACCAAACTAGACAAATCTGGGAGCCTTAGAGTGGCAAGGACTGGCTCCGAAATGATGGGATCACAGAGCTCTCATCCCACTGAAAGTAGCTCTTTCTCTGCCTAGGTAGTGGCACAGGGAGAAAAATATCTTGTGCTGCACCAACATGGCACAAGTATACATATGTAACAAACCTGCACGTTATGCACATGTACCCTACAACTTAAAGTATAATAATAATAATAATAATAATAATAATAATAAATATATATATATATATCTTGTGCTGACCACTGGATTTAGACATCACGTGACACTAGGAACTGGTGACCTCCAGGTTCTGAAGAGGGATGAGAAAGTGTCCTTCCCAGTCCTCCCATTATCTTTTCTAATGCATCTGAATCATCTGGCTGCCCACGTCCCAGCCCAGCCAACATTCCAATCCCTCCCTCCTCCTGCCACAGAGCAAGCCCTGGAAAAAGGGACACTGCTATTCAGTGGTTTGGGGATGGCCAGTCCTCACTGCTCTTGTGTCCGGCTGAAGCAAGCAACTAACAGATGGCAGTGATGAGACGGCGGCCAAGCCCCGCCAGCAGTAATTAAGCCGAGCCAGGCTCCTCGTCGCCACCTCCCTAGGGATGGTCTCAATTGGCCTTTGATGAGGGCAGCCAGAATGAGACCTGGTCTGACCAGAACCTCACAGAGGCGGGTTTGTGTGGCAGAGAACAGGTCAGCCACTGTCTGATGCCTGCAGACACAGGGAACTTTGAAGGCCTTGACAGAGCAGCCGGGGACACTGCTCTGCCCAGTACAACACAGCCCAGGAGCTGCCCCACCAGCCAGTGCTAACTGAGTACCCAGTGAACGGGCAGCACTGGAAAATCACAAGGGAAGGATGTCGGGCTGCTGTTCGCCAGAGCATTTTCTCCAAGGCCAGCTGCTGAATGGAGGAACTCAGGCTGCTTTTCACAAATGCAGATTCTTCTGCTGATTTGGCATCCATGGGGTGGGTAGTGGCCTGGCATTCACTAAAACCTTTTAATTTTTTTTTTTGAGCCAGGCTAGAGTGCAGTGGCGTGAACTCAGTTCACAACAACCTCCACCTCCTGGGTCAAGCGATCAGCGAGCGATCCTTCCACCTCAGCCTCCCAAGTAGCTGGGACTTCAGGTGTGTGCCATTATGCTTAGCTAGTTTTTGTATTTTTTGTAAAGATGGAGTTTCAGCATGTTGCCCAGGCTGGTTTTGAGCTCCTAGATTCAAGCAATCTGCCTGCCTCGGCCTCCCAAATCACTGGGATTACAGATGTGAGTCACTCTGCCTAGCCTGATAAAACCTTTTAATATAGCTCCAGGCTCTTAAAAAAGCACTGGGCATTCTATGTTACAATATTTACCAAATATTATGTTACAAAGTATGTTACAATATTTACCAACAAAGTATAAATAATTGCAAGATAATATACACTGCAAACTGGAGAAAGCTCAGAGCACCTTGGTTAACCCCATGGGGTCCAAAAGGTGCCATGAGAACAGGGCGGTGAAATCACCTCCTCCTCATCTCCACTCTTTGGGGTTTCCACAAACACTTCCCACTACTGAGATGTTTTTTTCCCATTCATTTTCATTTCTCCCTCCACTACCACTTTCACAAAGCTACTTAGTGGGGATGGGGAAGAGGACTATGCTAGGCCTTCAGGTCCAGTAGCTCTCATCTTCTTAAGATCCTGTGGGGATCCTATGGGATCTGTGGGATCCCCATAGGATCTTAAGAAGGTATAGCTTCCCTTATTTGATAAATGAGGAAACTGAGGCTCAGAGAAGTCAAACTTGAATGACCTGCTTGGCCACTCAGGTCTCCAAACAATGACTTGGAGCCACATTGCTTATGAATATGTCATTTCAAAAAACAGGTCCCCAATTCTCAGTCCAAGAGGATGAGTCACTTACTTGTAGGTTTTGGACCTATCCAGCCAGATTCCTGAGATCACAGCCCCAAGCATTCCTGCAATGACGATGGTCAGGCCAATTCTTCCAGCATTCACTTCTTCCCCCTGGGGAAACCATAGCCCCAAAGATCACCCGGCGATGGGACAAGACTCGGGACAGAGAACAGTCACCATGGGGTGAAGGAACAAAGGCAGGTAACTCAGGCTCCATCAGAGTCAATATTCAGAACGTACCAGGACAAGATGGCCTATAAGAAGATGGCCTAGGAGAAAATTCTAGAATAACTACTCCTCCCAACAATATAACCCTGACTGTGTGTGCATGATATTGGATGCTGGAGTGACAGGGATGAACCAAATCTGTTCTTAGAACTACTTTTAGGCAAATTTTTTAAAAACCATAAACCTCACAGCAACTCTTCTATCTTATCTGTCATTAATTCCATTTCACAGATGGGGAAATTAAAATATATATGTTAAAATTTCCATTCTTAGGTTTCTTTGAACTATCAATGCCAAGAGGAATGGAAAGATAATCATTATATATTTTTGAGTGCTTACTATAAGCCAGGCACCATGCCTAAGGTTTTATATCGTTTCCTCATTTACTCCTCGCCATTCCCCATCATAAGTGTTAGGAGTCAGTCTTCTCCATTTTGCAGATGAAGAAACAGGCACAATGAGATTAACCTACTAGCCCAAGGTCACAAGGCATGTGTTAAGTTCAGAGCTAGGATCTGAACGCAGGCCTTTGAACTCCAAAACTAGAACACTTAGCCACATAGGCTACCACTTCTGCAAGTGTGAGAGCCTAGTCCTTTCAAAAGAAGGTTGGATCTCCGTATTCCTGACTCAGGCCACTCAGTATTCCATTCCCAGCATCCAGCCCAGGCCTTGTGGGTTCTGGAAACATTTAAATTCAGAAATTTTTTTATATATATTTGCCAACAGTGTTGCCAGGCACTATGCTGTATAATAAATACATGTATCATATATAATTATGTATATATACACAAGTGTCATTATTTACTCTCTGATCCTAAAAAGAATCTTGCAAGAAGTAATTATGCTTCTTTTGCAGAAAAAAAAAAAAAGAGAGCTCAGAAACACTAACTAGCTTGTCACACTGTCAAGCCATCACACAGTTTAGTACCACCAAAGCTAGGTTTGAGATCCAGGGCCATCTCCCTTCAAATCCCATAAGCAAACCACTATATCATGCTACCTAGAACTGGGGGGAATGAAGACTTAAAAGTCATCCCAGGTTCTGCCAAGACAGACTTAGAAACTGTATCATCTTGAGGTCCAACATGCTTAGGGAACTCCCTTACCGGGTAGTGCCAGATCACCATGCGATTCAGCAGAGTGGACAAGGCATAAAAAGCACCAGCATTCAGACCTGAAGGAGGGAGTGAGAAATACAACATTAGGGTCAGCTTTCTTCTGGGCCATTGCTAACTTCTCCCCCAGCATCTGGGGGGTGGGCAGAAATCCTCATCCCACTGCCACTCTGAGCAGCATCCTCAGAGAAGAAAACATCAGGGAGGTCTGAGGCTACTCTGCAGTTTTCTCAAAGAAATACTTCAAAACAACCAAAAGTAACCATTTAACCATCCCTTAGCCACACACTATTGCTCTCTGATCCCCTTAATTTGCCCTGGAAAATAGACTCTGTTGAGTATTACTCCCAGGGCAGAGTCATCTACATTCTTCTTAAGCATTGGGTAGGTCTAAGGGGTGGTCAGTAGGACTCCTGGACACCCTCCTCCTCCTCCTGATGACCCTGCCCCTTCTTGAGGCTGCTCCAGACCTCTGACCTCTGACACCACTCCCTCTGCAGGTGGTTTCTCTCCTCTTTCTCCATTCCTTCTCCAACTTTCTTTGCTGATTCAATGTCACACAAAATCTATTACATGAAACTAGAAGAGACCCTAAAGAGCATTCAGTTGACTCTCCTACTTTACCAATTCATTCACCAAAGGAGCACCTAGAATATGCTGTGAAAGGCTATATCTTTAGCGAATAAGGTCATTGGCCCAAAGCCATATAGCAAGTGAGTAGCTGAGACTGGAACTGACCCAAAGGAGCAAAGGCCTCCTGGCCTCCTTTCAATGGTGATGATGATGATGATGACAATGGCAGCTGCACATATCTATGGATTAGACACTTTATAACAACCCTAGAAAGTAGGTAGCATTATCATCACCATTTTAGAGATAACAAAGATGCGCACACAGTTAAAACAACAAATACAACCACTCCATAATGCCCACCGGGGGTCTTTCTAACGTTAACTAAACATTGAGGCTCACAGACTACCACTGGCACGCTCTATATTAGATTCACTTGGGAGGGTGTAAGTCAGGACACAGCTTGTGGGCAGGGCAGCCTCAGGAGTTCCTCTTCGATGGAACCAATCCATAGAACCCCAGTTCACACAGCCTTCCAGAAGCTACTCTCTTTCCGATGATGGCTAACATGCAAGGAAAGGTGAGTATGGCAACCACCCTAGCTTAATGCTCACAGGCGCCACCATTACTTGCAACAATTCTGTAGGCGTAGCTTCCAGGGGTCCCATAAGTGACAGGCCAGTGAAAAGAGTCATTGTACTCAGGGAAGCACAAAGAATGGCTCCCCACAAGAATGAATAGGTCTCCCTGTCCATTTGTATCACCAGAGCACATTTTTATCATAAGCAATGTTGCCTAAAGGTAGTTACACACTCCCTTTATCAGGTTCCCAGGGGGTAAAAGATACAAAGTTAAGCGAAGGTCAAATTCTCTTGCAAAATGGGAAATAATTTGTTTTGCAATCATACAGCTATTAAGTGATGGAGCTGGATTTGAACTCAGGTCATGTGGCTCCAGACTTCTTGATCTTAATCACTCTGCTTTATGTCCTCACAAAGCTGATTCTTGAATCAGATTTTCTCAGCTCAGGTCACTGAACAATTTCCTCATGTAACAGCCTCTCCCAGCGGGTCACCCCAGGAATGCAACAAGGTTGGGCCCAATGCAGCCTCCTGAGCAGCACAGAGCCACAGTGGGCCAATAAACCCAGACACATCCCCAAATGTCACTACAACCGTCAGGCTGATGTTTGCAATGATCATGAGGCTCTCAGCAACATCTCACTCAAGCAGCATTCCCATCTAACCTTCATAGCACACACTCGGCCACTTAGAAAGTCCATTTCTGAGTCAAGAGGTCCCACAAGGAGACATTCCTGAAAAGCCAAGTGAGGCAGAGTATGGGAAGGGGAAGAAAGAAAACAGTCTCCTCCCCTCTTCCCATTCATTCCTCCCGCTCCTCTCTAAGCCTCTTGCCCTAGTCTGACACCACAAAGGGTGAGGAATGTTCCAACTCAGGCTTAGCTTCAGGTAGAACAGTTGCTCTCCTAACTGGGATGAGCCAAGGAGGGCAGAATCCACAGAAAAAGGAAGGAAATTATCCAGAAGGACTGGGAGCAAAAAAAAATATATACACCAATGCTTTCACTGGTCCTGATGAAGGCCTGGAGAACAGAGTGCTGAACGAGTTGACCCATACTGCTGCAGCTGAGTGGTTTTTCTGGGCTCAGTGGTTTAGTGAAATAGTTTCCAAAGTGTGGTCTCTGTTCCACCCCAGACCTACTGCAGCAGAAACTCTGGGAGTGAGGCCCCCGGCAATCTGCATTTGAACAAGCCTCCCAGGTGATTCTGATTGTGCTCCAGGTGGAAGCACTGGCTCCCTAGAGCAGTGTGGTTAACCAACAGCCATCCGTGCTCCAGGCCAGACAGGAGACTGAACTGGGGTTAAAGGGGGGTGGGAGGGAAGGAAGAGCAGGGGTTCATCCTGGAAGGCTGCCAATCTGTTCCACTGTTTCTGCAGCCCCACCTTAGAGGAATCAGGAGCTTATGCATGTTTTCTGAATCCATCTTTGGTCTAGATGTCCCTCACCATATTGTCAAAGGTTGCCAGACACGGTTAACCAAGTCCACTCTACTGCCTAAACACAGGGGTTGGGCATTCCACACAGAAGGGCAGGAATGAAATGCATGCTCCTTCCTGTGTGAGTACCTCTTACAGGAGTACAGGTGACTGCATTCTATTCAGGTCTGATCATCCTCAGCAAGGTGAGCCTGCTGGGCCAGGGAAGAGAAAACGTGATCTCCCCTGAAAGGCCTGGCCATTCCTGGAATCAGTCGCCTGGGAGAAGTGCCACTTACTGAGAAGGCAGGCTTTAGAGAGGCAGAAAGGACTCTGTTATCATTCTGAGTCTCCTTCTCTCCTTTGTCAAAAACAATATTTTTCTTTGAAAAAAATTTTTGGGGTCTCACTATGTTTACCAGGCTGGTCTTGAATTCCTGGCCTCAAACGATCCTCCCACTTTGGCCACCCAAAGTGCTGGGATTACAAGTGTGAGCCACCAAGCACAGCCAATAACACTTTTATTCAAACTGTGCTCCAGTGACTACTGACATTAGAAGTCCTTAAAGTTTAAAAATGCAGATTTTGAGGCCCTACCATAGACCTACTGAATCAGAATCTCTTGGAATGGGGCCCAGGAATCTGCATCTTTAGCAACTACAACAATAAAACCCCAATGCACTTGTTAAAATGTCTGGAATTTGAGAATACATGGCCTTCAAGATGCAAAAGATCAGGGACCAGACCCAGGCTCCCAGGTGGTGGGGTTAACATGGAGGCAGCTGGGATGGGAAGGGGCTTCAAGACCCATTACACAACTACCTCAGAGGTTCTCAACTCTGCTGCAAGTCAGAATTATCTGGAATACTGGGAGAAAGCAGATTCCTAGGCCCCAAACCAGACTTTCTGAATTTGAATTTCCAGAAATCTATGTACACATTCAATCAAGCACTCTAGGAGGTCCTGTCCTCAAGGAAGTCTGGGAAACACTGACCCCAGATCATATCTTTGGGTTTTGGTTATTCTGCCTTTCCCTTTAGTTCTTGTTTTAAAGGGCCAGCCTGACCTCGACAAAGCTCCCGGGAATCCGGAGAAGGATTTTATGCCCACTTTTCAGCTAGGATTTTAGAGGGGGCATGAAGCCCCCTCCCTAGGCCCATGTAGGTGGAACAATGATAAAGCACTGAGAGCCCCAAGGGAAGGTGAACCTTGGGATACACAAGTCGAGACTTTGAGTTCAGATGCCAGAGGCATTGGAAGTTTATTCAGAAGCATGAATAATCTTGCTGGCGGCAAGGCTGGGGCATAACTATGGAAAAAGTATGCCCTTTGAGTATGCCATTTTCTAGAAAAGAAGCATTTTCAACAATTCTTTTCAACAGGGCAGTTGTTATGCCGTTGATCATAAGACATTAGAGGAGGCCATGTGAATGCAAGACCCAGAGACACAAAGAGAAGGTAGCCAGAGGAAGGTTCCCTTCTCCATCCCACCCCACCCTACTGTGAAACACACCAAAGACACTGTCAGACACGTGGGATTTCTGGTTCCCTGAGTCTTCCCGCATTGCCAAAGTTGAAGGAGAGAGGGAGGGTGTTTTACTGGCAGTTTCTTACTGACGTGATATTTCAGCAACATCAAACCCAAGCTCAACCCCTGCATCTCTTCCCCTCTAAACTGAATTGCCAGATTTCCAAAAAAAAAAAAAAAAAAGCAAATAAATACATTTGTAATAAATAATAGTTCTTGGTATAAATATGCCACAAATATCGCATAAGACATATTTATATTAAAAGTATTTGTTGTTTATCTGAAATTCAAATTAACAGGATGATCTTTATTTTATCTCTCAACCCTACCTCTAAGAGTGTAGCCAGAAGTCTAGGGAAAAGCCAGCACACTTGCGCCCTCGATTTACTCCAAGGCCTTCAATTATTGCTGCACCTCAGCTCTGGGAAGTTGACTCCTCAGCATGGAGAACCACTTGGAAAGCCACTGCAAATACAATACCACCAGCTGCAGGACAGTTACTCCTCCTCTTAGTGAAATCTGGTGTGGACCAAAGAAGCACTGCTGGAAATCAGTAAGTTTACCAATGCAATAGCATTGTAGTCTGGCAATGGCAGATTGGCAGTCTGGAGGCATGTCATGTCTTTATTCTCAACTGCATTAAAAGCTTTCACTTCCATTCAGAACACTCTAATGGGAAGTAAGTGTCATTACTGTTTTCTAGTGGGGGTGGTGAGTATTAAAGAGATGAAGGATGGGCAGCACAGATGGGTGAAGGTAGTACACTCAGTAACTGGCAGAGCTGACACCAAAACTCAGACCTCCCATTTCTTACGAGCCAGCTCTGAACTTATGAGTCTAGCACTCAAGGCTCTTAACCCAAGACATGTTCACCCTTGTCCAATATATGTGCCTGTGAAATGCTGTTGCCTGTTTAATTCCCAGCCACATGCTCTTTAAATGCATATAATTCAGAGCTAAATATGAACACTACATGTACAATGTAAAAAGTATGAACCATTTCATTCTTCAAAGCCCAATATGAAACTGCAAGGGTATTAGGAGGACTGGGGTAATTCCGGAGGATTTCAAAGCATCTAGTTGAATTGACAGAGGGCATTTTAGAAAATTGTTTTTGTTGGGAGGCCGAGGCGGGCAGATCACCTGAGGTCAGGAGTTTGAGACCAGCCTGGCCAACATGGTGAAACCAGGTCTCTACTAAAAGCAAAAATTCCCTGGGTGTGGTGGCAGGTACCTGTAATCCCAGCTACTTGGGAGGCTGAGTCAGGAGAACTGCTCAAACCTGGAAGGTGGAGGTTGCAGTGAGCTGAGATCATGCCACTGCACTCCAGCCTGGGTGACAGAGCAAGATTCTGTTAAAAAAAAAAAAAATTGTTTTTGTTTTTGTTTGTTTTAATTCAGAATAAACACAGTAGGAGAAGAAAGCAAAGATTAACAGTTGGAGTAAGTGCCTATAGCTCTTGCCCTATGGGCAAGAAACTAAATCTCTAGAGCCTCAGTTTCCTCATGCCTAAAAATGAAACAAAGGGCTTATGTCATGGGTTAGTTTTGAAAATTTAATGAGATAATACATGTAAAGCAATTAACATGATTCTTCAATCAAATTTTTTTTCAAATCTGTGATTAAGTCTAAGAATCATTTTCTTTTTGGCAAAGAGCCCCATATGGACATCACATTCTCCAGAGTTTCCTTTCAACATTTTCAGCCAGCCTCTTGTTCACCCCAACTCTTATCCCCACTGCAGGCAGCTACAATGTTAAGCAGTGCCATTGATTGTTTTCAACAAATGCCCTGGCAATACAGCTTTTCCCATGAGCAAACTCCAAGTCAGGTCAAATAACGTGTCCTATGAACAGGGCTTTTCTGGGGACCTGCTAGGTAGGTCAAATAGTACTTCTCAGGGGTGGAGCTCCAAATCGACTTTACTCCCTCCAATGGCTATGAGACAGCTGGTTTGCACAGCTCCACGGCTATGAGGCTGCTGGATGTCACAGCCCCACGGCTGCAAGGCTGTAGTAGTCAAGGCTACTGCAGAGCCTGGGAGAAGGGGATTGGAATAGGGCAAGTGAAAACACAAGGTCCACTGTTCTTACTGATATTTAGCCATTTCTCTTGAATCAATGCTGCTTGGATTGTTGCATGTCATTTGTTTAAAGTTCTGAAAAAATTCATTTTGACATTTTTTGCCATTGTTCTTGTTTTTATAGAGGAGTGGATTTTCTAAGGTCCTTACTCCACCATTCAAGAAGTGCTTTCCTATTTATTTCCTGGGGTTATCATTTTATCAAATAGATAAGGAAAAGTGTCCAGGAGTACAGGATTAAAACTACTCTGTCAGATTAAAGACCATGTGAGCAACCAGCCATGCGAGAGGAAGGAGGAGGAGTAGCTTTCTCCCCACAGCATGGCCTAGGCTTGAGCCCCTCGAAGACCAGGAGTAACAATGTTCCTGGTACATTTTGTCTGTTTCTTGTTCTCATGAGTCAGTGACCTGGCCCTAACACCAACAACCTCCAGCACTGAGAACCATAGCCTTTGGAATGGGACCACTGCCCAGTTATCACCACTGTCACCATTTTCAGCCACAGAAAATATTTATGAAGTACTCATCTGCCCTAGAATCCCAGGTGGGCCTCAAATACCCTCTTGTTAGCTGCAACAAGGTTTATGGTTGTCAGAGGTCAATGCACTCACAATATCTAACTCTAGCAAAAGTAAAAGCTCTTAGAGTCATGGAATCCTGAGTCTACAAGGGCCCCCAAAGGCCATCTGGTTTCACTATCCATCTTCAGCCTGAGATCCCCTACAACATTCCCACCAAGTGGTTAGTCCCATCTATGTTTGAACACCTCCCAGTGACAGGGAAATTGTAACTTCCTTAGTTGGACGTCTCTAAGCTTTGGAAACTTTGTCTTTGTTTTGCGGATGAATGGAGAGACATACTCAGAGAATCAAGAAACTGGAGGAAATGAGGAATGGAGGATCGAGATCTTGAAGACGAACCTGGTCATCTATGGCTATTCCAGATGAAAGGTCACCTAATTTCTATGTATGCCTGAAAAACAGGATTGCCCCTCTACCAGGATGAAGCCACCTCTTATCTAGTGTCTCAGCAAATAAACATTTCAGTTGATATAAAATGTATTGATGAGCCTAAAATGAAACTCTGGAACAATTCTAGGAAGGAACATCAGCAATTACAGAACAGGCATTAAGAATGCAGATTTTGGCTGGGCGCAGTGGCTCACATCTGTAATCCCAGCACTTTTTGAGGCCGAGGTGGGCGGATCACCTGAGGCCAGGAGTTTGAGACCAGCCTGGCCAACATGACAAAACCCCAGCTCTACTAAAAATACAAAAATTAGTCGGGCATGGTGGTGCATGCCTGTAATCCCAGCTACTCAGGAGGCTGAGGCAGAAGAATTGCTTGAGCAGAGAAGGCAGAGGCTGCAGTGAGCCAAGATCGCACCACTATACTCCAGCATGGGCAACAAGAGGGAAACTCTGTCTCAAAAAAAAAAAAAAAAAAAAAAAAGAATGAGGCTTTGGAGTTAGACGAACTTGTATTTGAACTCTGGCCCTGCCACTTGAAAGTTGTGTGACCTTGGGCTAGTTATTTGACCACTCTGAGTTTAGTTTCCTCATCTGTTAAATAGAGATAATTTTAGTACCAACATCACATAGGTGTACTGGAAGTTAAATAAAATCAGATATGAAAAGCACCTGGCACAGAGTAAGCACTGTTGTTGTTATAAAGCAATAGCTTTTGAGTCTGTAGGCAACATGAAGCCATGGCCAACTGGGGTTTCACTAAGAATAAGTCATGTCAAACAATTTCATTTCTTTGTTTCATATGGTTACTGTACATGTCACACATTTGCTAACTCTTGGTTTTAATCAAACTTTAACTGGTGGATTAAATGACCAAATGTAGGCTGAATAGCAATAAAGGTGGGTAGATATGTAGCAGCTTGAACTAAGGGTACTAACTAATAGACTAGCATTCATCTGGAGGACACTCTTTAGTGGAATGACATGAGGCTCTGTCTTTGCCCTTGTTCGATCCAACGATCTTATTACAGCTTTGAAAGAAGATACAGAAAACACCATGCTGGGAAAGAAAGCCAACACATTAGCATTAAGATTCCAATTTATCTTTCCAAGAGCCAAGCAAATGAAATGAAAGAGGGATGTTGTTGTGCAATCAGATAAAAGAGAAGTCAATTACAGGATGAGGGAGGACTGGCTGAGGAGTGACTCATGTGGGAAAACACATATATGCATGCATGCATTAATTAATTTACGAATTTAGTAACTACTGGAATAGTCACTCGAGGCCAGTCACTGCTGAGGAACTATAAAGATGAAAAACATAAATCCACAATCTTCGAGAGTTCAGTCTAATGGGGAAATAGACCTGCAAAATTTTTTTTTAATGACAGATGTTAAGGTGTATAAGGAAGAGCATGGTAAGAGAGGGAAAGTTTTACCTACTACTGCTTTACAAAAGTGATACTGAGATGAGACTTGGAGGACCAACAGGCATTTGTCAGACAACCTGACATGGGAAGAAGTTATTTTCTAGGTGGACTTTACAACACATGCAAAGACCCTTGGGCATAGCTGGGTCCTCTAGATTGACCCTAGACAACAACTTTCCAAGCACATTTGGGCTTTGGAAAGAGTAATATGTGAAGACACATCAGGCCTCTTGTCTAACATTTCCAGTTCTAATGCATTCCTAGACACATTGGCGCCTTACCATAGGTGATGACAAGCAGCACAAAGTTGAGGTTTTTGAAGAGCTGGGCGATGGAACCTAAGTACGAGGCATCAGGAGAGGTCAACGCATAACTCAGGGATTGGGCCCTGCTGGGGGGATATTTAGGTTTCTCCTTGAACACTGAAAGGAAAAAAACAGAGATGGCTGGAATTTCCCATGGTCCCACCCCAGCAGAGCTGGTTCCACATGAGTGAAACCTGCTCCATCATCTGAGAGGAGCTAAGACTCCCACAGGAAATATTAATTCTTCAATTAAACCCTTAACAGTCCTCTTCTTGAAGCTGCTTCTCATTGTTTGAGGCTGAGTGAATGGTCCTTCTATACTTTTTTTTCTTTTTCTTTTTCTTTATTTGAGACGGAGTCTCGCTCTGTCACCCAGGCTGGAGTGCAGTGGCACCATCTTGGCTCACTGCAACCTCCACCTCCTGGGCTCAAGCCATTCTCCTATCTCAGCCCCCTGAGTAGCTGAGACTACAGGCATATGTGCCACCACACCTGGATAATTTTGTGTGTTTTTCATAGAGTCGGGGCTTTGCCATGTTGCCCGGGCTCGTCTCAAACTCCTGAGCTCAAGCAATTTGCCTGCCTCAGCCCCCCAAAGTGCTGGGATTACAGGCGTGAGCCACTGCACCTGGCCTGATTACTTTTTCCTTTTCATTTTTTTTTTTTTTTTTTTTGAGACGAAGTCTCGCTCTGCCGCCCAGGCTGGAGTGCAGTGGCATGATCTTCACTCACTGCAGCCTCCGCCTCCCAGGTTCAAGCGATTCTTGTGCCTCAGCCTCCTGAGTAGCTGGGACCACAGGCATACATCACCACCATGCCTGGTTAATATTTGTATTTTTAGTAGAGACGGGGTTTCGCTATGTGGGCTAGGCTGGTCTTGAACTCCTGACCTCAACTGATCCACCCACCTTTGCCTCCCAAAGTGCTGGGATTACAGGAATGAGCCACCACGCCCAGCCCTGATTACTTTTTTTTAGTGACCTCTGGAAGGCTGAAATTATTGGACCTCTCAGGCAGTGTTCAAAGATCAAGGAAACTCAACCAGCAAATAACATACCACAGAGAGCTGAAAAAACACACTAGCAACACAAAGCTAAAGCTTTGGGATTGGTGAGCCCAGTTAATGGCTTGGTGCCACAGCTCCTCCCAAGGGGAAAGGGACTATGTTGTGCATGCTTAGCACAGAGCATGGCATGCAGCAGCTGATAAATATTCCCTGAATAACTGAAAGGGGTCTTTTTCTGCAGGGAAAAAAAAAAAAAAAAAAAAATCTAGGGTCCATTCCTCGTTTCTCAAATTCTGAATCAGACCTTTGCCTCATGATAGAAACAAGAAGATTAATACATGCTTCTCCATTGACTGTATTGATGGCCAGTCCATTTTCTAGAGGGCAGATCAGTTTAACTAGTTGTTTGGCTAAAGTGGTTCCCCTATTAAATCTAAATAAGTGGCCAGGAGTGGTGGCTCACTCCTAGAATCCCAGCACTTTGGGAGACCAAGGCAGGTGGATCTCTTGAGGTCAGGAGTTCAAGGCTAGCCTGGCCAACATGGTAAAACATCGTGTCTACTAAAAATAGGCATGTTAAAACACTTTGTCTACTAAAAATACAAAAATTAGCCAGGCGTGGTAGCACACACCTGTAGTTCCAGCTACTCGGGAGGCTGAGGCAGGAGAATCACTTGAACCCGGGACGCGGAGGTTGCAAGGTTGCAGTACACCAAGATTGCGCCACGTACTCCAGCCTGGGCTACAGAGTGAGACTCTGTATCAAAAGAAAAAGAGAAAAATTTCCAAATAAGCACCTTGTGGCCTCCTCCACATCCCAAAAGAATGCTCCTGAAAGGTCAGTAGACTGTCGCCACTTAGAGGAAGCCGTGGAAATGAAATTTACTCTCCTGGCAGATCAAAGGGGCCCTCCACCCAGAAAATGCCCTTGCACAGACTTCAGAGCCCTGCTCCCTCCTTCCATAGAAACTGTGCTGGATATTATAGTTGGGAGCCTCTCATCCATTGTCTTGCCTCTTCACCTTCCCTTCAATTGGGGGAAAGAATGCAAGGCAAAAAGTTTGCTTATCTTTACATCAGTAGGTGTTGGCTTAAGGATTTGGCAACAACGAACTAGAATTCAGATAAGATTTTTCAGGTCTCTACTCAATTAGGGACTATCCATCTGTGCTTGATAATAAAATGCCCAAACAGAAATGTCCTGCCTCCAGATTTTCAACTGCAAAAGACCAGGCCCTCATCTGCTTGAGAATTTGGAGCTGGACATATAATTTGAAACTCAAAGTCTGGCTAAGAGGCCCATGGCTGTATCATTCTTCCCTGCTCTCATCCACAGCTCCCTTGCTTCTCACCTTACCAGGAACACCAAGGTCTCTGTCTAATACATTTTGCCAGCTTTTAAACCCATTAGATAGCCTTTCTCATCCTGGATTCTTGGCGGGGAACAACGCAATGAGAACGGTTGAATGAGGCACCCAATTATAGAACTGCTTGACTCTGGAGGTGGAGTCAGTAGGCAGGAATGAAACCTTTAACATGTGAGGTGGAACTTCCAGGTATTAGGAAGAAAGCTGGTTAACCTTTAGACGGGTGACTAACTGAAAATAAAAACCTCTGTCTTGCTGGTTCTAAATTTATCATAGCCCATATAATATCACCCACCTGAGAAAAGGGGATGTAAATTTATCTTACCAAATACCTAAATCATTAAATGCACATGGATATAAAATATTAACAGTAGTGGCCGGGTGTGGTGGCTCATGCCTGTAATTCCAGCACTTTGGGAGGCTGAGGCAGGCGGATCACTTGAGGTCAGGAGCTTGAGACCAGCCTGGCCAACATGGTGAAACCCCGTCTTTACTAAAAACACAAAAATCAACTGGGCATGGTGACAGCTGCCTGTAATCTCAGCTACTCGAGAGGCTGAGGTGGAGAATCGCTTGAACCCAGGCGGCAGAGGTTGCAGACAGCTGAGGTTGCGCCACTGCATTCCAGCCTGGGTGACAGAGCAAGACTCCATCTCCAAAAATAACTAACTAAATAAATAAATAAAACATTAACAGTAGTTATCTGAGGTTCGTGGTTGGGATTAACTTGTACAATGACAAGTTAATGGTCATTCCTTTCTCTATACTTTTTTGTAATTTCTAGATTTTTCTATAATAAGCATACATTACTCTTATAATTTTTAAAAAAGCAGTAAAGAACTATGATCCTCAAGTATTTTCGGGTTAATCTATGAGATTATTAGATTTATGAATCAATTTCAGTTTTGTTTTTTCAGAAATTTAGAATAGGGACATAGACAAACTTAGACTTGAATCCAATCTCTGCCACTTACTAGCTATCTAATCTCAAATAGTTTATATAACTTCCCTTAAGTCTCATTTTTCTCTTCGTTAAATAGGACTGATAGTGGTACCTCACTGACAGGGTTGCTGAAGACTAAATGAAATCGGGCATGCTCAGTACAGTGCCTGTGATGGCCTAAGTGCTCAGTGGGTTTCATCAAGGAGACTAGCAGTCTACCCATTACTTCTGATGAGGTAGGACTGGGAACTGGTTAATGACAATTAAACTTTTTCTTAGCCACTAACAAAGTGGATAGGACCAACTAGCATTGTGTCAGGACAACTGCCCAGGCTAAAACATTTGAAGACCATAAGAAGCCCAGACTCCAGTTTCTGTAAATATCCATGGTATTTCAGGGCATGTTCACACGGGTCCCAACAAGGTCAGCAGAGTCTCCCTGCCCCTTTGCCCCCTGCTGTCCCATCTGTCTACTCATGACCTTACCAATGAAGACAAGGATGAGGAGGAGAGTGGCCACACCTCCTATTATATAGAACATGATGCTGATGTGGTAGGCAAGCTTGTCCCGGTCTTCGACGTTGGGTACCAAAACAGGAGGGACCAAGAACCCAATCGCAATTCCAAGCTATAAGACAGAGACAACCAATCACAGTTATCAATGGCCAAGAGGTGACAACACAAATGTAAAGAGATTCCTAATAAGAAATCTAATTCCCAACTTCCAATCCTTCCTAACACCCATGCAGGGATTATTTCTCACCTCAAAACACCAGGAAAATGTTTCTTCTGACTGACAATTTGGCTTATACATCCTTCTGACCAGCCTCACTATCAATGCCTGTTACAAGAATGTGTAATTGATGGTCTCAACGCAGGCTGGCTCTTCTCTAGCTGCAAACTGATGAATGATGGTTCCTCTACTCCCATATCTGGAGTAGAGTAAAATAACATTGTTTCCTTGTGCTACTCGAAATTTTAGTTTCACTGAATCTGTTAACCCAGAGCTGAGAGCCCAGCTGGGGAGAAATTCTATACCCTGCAAGCCCAAGAACTTGCATTCAGTAAGAGTTGGAAGCCTAAAGCTGTTATCACATTTACAAGCATGGAAGCTTCAGTTTATTGTGTGAATAACATAGTAACTTCTAAAGCATCTATAGTGTGAAGTCACACATAACTGCATAAATTCACACACACAGGAGATAGGCACCTAAAAAAT
This sequence comes from Chlorocebus sabaeus, assembly GCF_047675955.1. Classification (NCBI taxonomy): domain Eukaryota; kingdom Metazoa; phylum Chordata; class Mammalia; order Primates; family Cercopithecidae; genus Chlorocebus; species Chlorocebus sabaeus. The sequence continues at coordinate 51,971,896 of NC_132927.1, read as the reverse complement.
GGCTGTAAACACACACACCCCCCCAACAAATTAAACCTTTTTTTTTTTTTTCTTTTCTTTCTTTTTTTTTTTTTTTTGAGATGGAGTCTCGCTCTGTCACCCAGGCTGGAGTGCAGTGGCGCAATCTCGGCTCACTGCAAGCTCTGCCTCCCATGTTCATGCCATTCTCCTGCCTCAGCCTCTGGAGGAGCTGGGACTACAGGCGCCTGCCACCACGCCCAGCTAATTTTTTGTATTTTTAGTAGAGATGGGGTTTCACTGTGTTAGCCAGGATGGTCTCGATCTCCTGACCTCGTGATCTGCCTGCCTTGGCCTCCCAAAGTGCTGGGATTACAGGCATGAGCCACCGCGCCCAGCCTTTTTCTTTTGAGATGGAGTCTCGCTGTGTCGCCCAGCTGGAGTACAGTGGCGCGATCTCGGCTCACTGCAACCTCCGCCTCCTGGGTTCAAGCAATTCTCCTGCTTCAGCCTCCCGAGTAGCTGGGACTACAGGCGTGCGCCACGCCTGGCTAATTTTTGTATCTTTAGTAGAGACGGGTTTCACCATGTCGGCCAGGATGGTCTCGATCTCTCCACCTTGTGATCCACCTGCCTTGGCCTCCCAAAGTGCTAAACCATTTCTTATCTGGGTTGGAGTCCAAACTCCAGTGACCTGACCTGATAACATGAGTTGGGTGTTTGTGAGGTCAGAAAGACTTGGCTTCAGTACTGAGTGGCTGTGATACAATTCGCAAAAGCCCTTCTGCTGCACATAATATTGAGGCGGAAATGGGAAAACAGCTTGTGAACTCAGGCAAGCTTCAAATTCCAAGAGTGAAGGAAGATGAGTAATTCCTTTGTCGTAAGGTCTCATTTTTCCTTTGTTGTACTTGAAAGAGCTATTGGTAAAGAAACAATTTGCTTTCGCTCCTCATTTTCACATCATCCATCAGCTGCCAATCTGCTGACCCGCTTGATTGGTTTTTCAATGTGTCAGTTACAGTCATTCAAGATGTTTACTAGTGGTTCTCAGTTCTGGAATATTCACAAAAGTGATCACTCATAGTTTCTGTGTAGAACTCTTCATACCAATATGTAATCAATTAACCAAATGCATCTTTAAAACGTACTCAGCTAGATATTTTAGGAAGTACCAAGAGGTATAAGGCAGGGTTCCTGCCTTCAAGGAGCTTAATAATCTATTAGCAGGAAAACTGTTAAAACAAAAATACAACAGGTAACACAGCTGGCCATATTTATGGGTTAAAATGATAGAATATTACAGTTTGAAAGTTCATCTGTAATCCTCTATTATAATTACAAACCCAATAATTACAGGAGAAAACAAAGGCCAAGTGAAGTTAACTGAGCTCTGTGACTTGTTGAGGGTCACCCAGAGTTCTAGCAGAGGGGAGGTGAGAAAGCAGATCTCCTGGCTTCTCTGGCCAGTGCATCCTGGGCTAGGAGCCTTGAGAAAGGCCCAGGCAGGCAGGCTTCTGCAGAAGAGAGGCCTCCTTGGAGCTTTAGCTGATCCTTGGTCATACTGGTTTGTCAGAGTCAGGCTTCTCAACTGCTCATCTTCAAGACTTTAATTGAAGGTAAAAACCAGCCACAAGCAGAGGGGCAAATACAACCTTCTTCATAGTTGGGAAGCTGGGCCCACTCCAGCTCATATATGACCTTCTAAGCACTTTGGAGTTGGTGGTCTGGAAGTTAAGTAGAATCTCCCAAGGTCCCATTTGCAAGAGTGAGGAAAGGTAAGACACCATCTGAGGTTCTGTGACTCTTTCATTTCCAAAGGAAAATCAAAGCTCTGAGGTCCCAACACAGGATACCTTAATTCCCAGTTAATCTTCTGCCCCAATAAAGAAATCCTCCCAGCCGGTGCTACACTGTATGCCCTACTCCTCCCGGGCAGCTGGACTGTGTTCATTCCATCTGTACACTAAGCTTGAGGGAATGCTATTCCACCCCAACTCCAGCTTTTAAGCCTTCTCCAGGCAGCAGGGTGGATGGGTGGGCCCTAGTAGTGGCCTACAGTAACCCCAGCTGGGCAGCAACACTGTCTCATGGTAACCTTTCTCAAGGAGGAAATTGGCTATGGAGGTACATTTATGCCTAGTGTGGAAAACCAAAACATAAGGATTAGACTGTAAGCTGCTTCCACTTTTGTTTTTTCAAGATATATTTTTGTCCTGCTTCTTAAGAGCAGTGTTTAGGGAGAGTCTATTTCTAGTTCCTAGTTTATAAGTTTATAGGTCTGTCCCGTAGTCATAATGGACGGATGGATGGATGGATGGATGGATGGATGGATGGATGGATGAGCAGATGAACATTGGTGGAAAATCCTGTCTACACAAAGCTAGGAATGACACATCTCCCTATTAAGGTCCAGGTTCTTTCTACATTGTACTCATAGTGGTAAGAAAAAAAAATGTGTATGGGAAAGTAAGGAGAGGCTAGGATACCCTAGTGTATCTTGAGCATCTACTATGCACTGAATATGTAATACAATTCATCTTTTAATTTAACCCCAATAACTTTATTTATTTTTCATTAGTTATTATTATTTTTTGAGACAGGGTCTCACTCTGTCACCCAGGCTGGAGCACAGTGGCACGATCTCAGTTCACTGCAACCTCCGCCACCTCCCAGGTTCAAGTGATTCTCCTACCTCAGCCTCCCAAGTAGTTGGGATTACAGGCACCCACCACTATGCCTGGCTAATTTTTGTATTTTTAGTAGAGACAGGGTTTCCCCATGTTGGCCAGGCTGGTCTCAAATTTCTGACCTCAAGTGATCTGCCTGCCTCAGCGTCCCAAAGTGTTGGGATTACAGGCGTGAGCCACTGCACCCAGCCTAACCCCAATAACTTTGTAACAACAAAAAAGAGAGAGATGAAAAAACAAAAACAAAAACAAAAACTTTCCGCTCAGCACCCTGTCCAGGGTCACACAGGCAGCTAGCAGAGGAGCTGGGCTCCTAAGCCAGTTCTGTCTATGTCAGAACCCAGGCTCACTTTGCTGCCTTCCATGAAATGTTGGTGAGATACTAGTCAACACAGAAGTCTACATTTTCACTGATTTGAGTTGTCATTCATTTGATAGGAAACCTCTGGGGTACAAATCAGAGACCCGGGGCCTGAATCAGTGAACCATTAATTTAAAATGTGAGAGAACGCTGCACCTGGAGCATTTGGCACCTTTCCTGAAGACCCACCTTGGGAAGGCAGATGAATGAATGTCACTGCTAACTGGTTTTGAGTTGACTTACATCCCTGCACTTGTTCTAGTTTTATCATTCTCAACAAAACACAAAGTCATGGGCAAAATACAAAATTCATGGTCAAATCAAGTCACAGTCTTAGCTCTTCTGGAACTTACTTTTCAAAAATTAGGCTCTCTTCATTTTTACCTATTCTATAGCAGTATTTCCCAACCTTGTCCCATAACAAACGTCACCAGTACCAACTCCATCGTTATCCCTCAGGTCTGAGGTGGGTACTAAGTACCTGTATTTTCATATGCAGGCATCCCCATCATCATCAAGGGAGTTGAGGAGACACTGGCCTCTGGAAAAGTGTGGCTCATGCCTCCTAATAGTTTCCATGCAGCTCTGCTCCTAGCTATTTTCCATGATAGCCAGCCGTCTTTGGAAAACGTGATCAGATCATGTACCTCTCCTGCTTAACACCCTGCAGTGACTTCTCCTTGCTTTAAATTAGAGATAAAAATCCGAAGCACAGCCACAAGGTTTTGCACATGGGCTCTGCCTGATGGTCTGACTCTTGTCATCAACTTGTTCCTCAGGACTTTGCTACACTGAGTTCCCTTCTGTCTTTCAAGTGACCACAGGGAGTTTGCCCTGGCTCCCCTACCTGGATTAGAATGTCTCCCTGCTGTGTTTCAGCTAGTCAATGCAGATATCCTTCAGGTCTGAGTGCAAATCCTGCTTCCTCAGGAAGGTTGCTCTGATCCCTTACATGAGTTCGGGTTCCTGCCTAGGTAATTTTATATTTGTATGATCATTTAATTAACATCTGTCTTCCCAACCAGATTATAAGCTCCATGAGGGCAGGGCTCACACTGATCTCTAGAGCCTGGCACATGATAATACTCATCATAGTAAAACGTATGGAGCTTTACGTGGAGTATCTCAAGCCTCATAATAACCCCAGAAAGAGGGGTCTAACATCGTCCCAATTTTACAGGTGATGAAGCTGAGATGCAGGAAGGCTGACTGACTTGCCCAAGGTCACACAGCTCTAGGTAGCAAGGCTGGAGTTTTCAACACAGTGTTCCAAAGTGAGGTAAGCTACTATAACTATAGTTTACTTCATCCCAATAGAGGGCATTTAACAAAAAATGTGATGAATGAAGGGATGGAGAGGCAGCCTGGGATATTTAATTTTAATTTTCTATTTTATTTTTGCCCTTTCTGCAAACTCAAAGGTGACCTCTAAATGCTACTGCCATGTCAGTAATCAGGAGCATTTCCAGAGTAAGTGTCACAGGTAAAAACATGTCTATGTGGTCTGAGGGCCCTGCGTGACAGGGAGAAGCCATACTTTGAATGATGTGTCACTTGTGATTCTAGCTCTTGCATTTGGCAGAGCAAGAATAAAACCAGAAAATCATCAGGCTGCATCTGGGGTAAGATTTCCATACCCAACCCATTACACAACACAACACACATGCTATGCCGGCTGTGAGATCCACGGAACCACTGTTTCCTATCGGCTTCCACCATCCACTGTCCCTATTCACCATTCACAAAGCCCTCAGTCACAACTGAATCACAACCCTAGCACATAGATGCTCTCCTAAATCCTACCTATTCATGGGGCCAGAATATGGCCAGGCCATTCAGGGAGGATCCCAGAGCTTCCACAAAAGGCAAGGCAAGGAGCACTGTGTCCACACAGTGGTAAGGGCTTCAGTCCAAATGGAACAGGAAAAGAACCAGTAGTCCCCATCTGAGCCTCTTGCTGGGTCCCAGGCACCTCATCCTCTTGACCCAAGCTACTGGCAAGGTGGATCCTGCTCTTGTTAGGAGACAACCACCTCCATAAACAGGTTCTCGCCTACCGAAACCCATTCCTCTCCCAACGTTCACTGCTATTCAGACAAACGCAAGCCCACCCTCACCCCTAGGGCTGGTCCCCAATTTGCTCAAGCCAATTGGCTCATTCCTCTCTCTTGGGCATAGTCACTGGGTATGGCTGGACATGTTCCCTTAGATTTCAGGTCTCTCAGGAGCTATCTTCCTAGTGCTGAGTCAAAAATGTCCCATACTTCATAAACATGTAAAATGCCATGTATCAAATAATAATAAAAATATACATATATATTATATATACAAAATAAATACATATAAAAAATATATTTTTATATATATATATATATATATATATATATATATCCCTTTATTGAGCCAGCAGCTTTCTTTGCACCAGGGTCCCTGAGGTTGAAGGCGTCCATCAAATTTGGTTTCTTCATGACCCAATCTGGGGCTTGCCTCATACCCAGGCTATGTTACTTTTATTTTTTAAATTAAAAACAATTTTTTTTTGAGATGAAATCTTGCTCTGTCACCAGGCTGGAGTGCAGTGGCACAATCTTGGCTCACTGCAACCTTCGCCTCCTGAGTTCAAGCAATTCTCCCGCCTCAGCCTCCCAAGTAGCTGGAACTACAGGATCATGCCACCATACCTGGCTGATTTTTTACAATTTTTTGTGCAATTGGGGTCTCTCACTATGTTGCCTAGGCTGGTCTCAAGTGGTCCTCCCATCTCAGCTTCCCAAAATATTGAGATTACAGGCATAAGCCACCGTACCTGGCCTTATGCTATTTTTAAATGAATCTCCCACTTCTTCTCCTTTCTCCTTCAACATTCCTCAGAGACATCATCATATTAATATAGTGGTTAAAGGCTCAGGGTCGGGGGTCAGAAAGATCTCAATTCAAATCTCGGCTCTACCAGTTACTAGAGCTTGACAAGTTAATTGACCTCTCTGTGTGTTTCCTAATCCACAAGAGGAAGAAAATACCATCTAGCTCATCGGGCTGAGGCTCACTCCCTATCTGCAAGGTTGGCTCTTTCCCACACGCTCTCACACAGCAAGGTGACAGTCAGCAGAGGCCACTGGGACTCCCAAGATGCACTTGGTTTATTTGGGGAAGTCATACAAACCATCATCCTACCCTGGTTCTGCTTCACTTCCTTCTCTGGCTCCATCTGCGTGTCCTTCCTCAATTATCTTAGTCATCTTTGACTCTGCCCTCTTATATGCACTTTATCTCAGATCCTCCCAAACCCTTCTGCAAAGTTCTCCTTGAATCTGCCCTGTCCTGCTTCGGCCCTTTCTGCCTTTCTCCCAGGCAACTGTGATCTCTTCTTGCCCAACCTGCACGATGTACTCAGATCATGGTCCTCGGCATTGCATTGGCCCCACCGTCCCTGCTCAAAGACCTTCAAGGTGTCAGTCCTCTCAGATGAAGGAAGCAGGTCCAAACCCCTCAGCCACTGTTCTTGGCCATTGATTTGGTTTGGCTCTATGTCCCCACCCAAATCTATCTCGAATTGTAATCCCCATGTGCCAAGGGAGGGGCCTGGTGGGAGGTGATTGGATCACGGGGGCAGTTTCTCCCATGGTATTCTCATGGTAGTGAGTTCTTACAAGACCTGATGGTTATAGAAATGTTTGACAGTTCCTCCTTCACATGCTCTCTCTCTTGCTCTCTTGCCTGTCACCATGTAAGATGTGCCTGTTTCCCCTTCCACCATGATTGTAAGTTTCCTGAGGCCTCCCTAGCCATTTGGAACAGTGAATCAATTAAACCTCTTTTCTTTATATATTACCCGGTCTCAAGCAGTTCTTTATCACAGCGTGAAAACAGACTAATACAGCTGTCTTTGCTAGTTTCAACCTTCCTTTCCAGTCCCTTCTCTCCTATAACCCTATAAATCCCCTATATTCCAGCCAGATTGAACAAGTCATGATTCCAACCTTTCCATCATCTTGTCTATACCTTTATCCCAAGTTATTCCCTTTTTAATCTTTCAGAGCCCATCACCATGTGAATTCTCTCACAGAGCTTTCCTTGACGATCCTCACTAGCTGTGATTGCCTTGCCCTAACTTCCTCTAATCTTTGGGTTGCCAGCCATTTTTCTGAAACTTGCTAGTCTGGTGCTTACTTAATACATGGGTGTTGAAAGAATGAGCCGCAGTTAACTGGCATGTCAGGAAAGCACCATTGCCACTGCACATTTGTCATGTGAGCCCAGAACTGTGGAAAGATGTGGTTGGAAATTTAAGTCTAGACAAGGTTCTCAGAGAAAGTTTGCTACTTTAAGAAGCATGGTTGAGGATCCTTTTAAAATAAGAGCCTCATAAAAGATACATTGGTGTTCAATCTAGACTTCCACACGTCGGATTACTGTAAGCTCATTAACCCAAATGAGCAATTTTAAAGCATTCAGTATGATGCTGTCCTCACCAAAGGATGTTTTACATGATACAGTGATTAGGTAAATGTGTATATCTACATACCTCTCTGCACACTAGCAATGATTTTATGGCCTAAAGATTAATCTGAAGTTAAGTTCACAAAGTAGGACAGCTGAGGAAAACTTCAGCTGCACAGACAACTTGTGAGAAAGTGTTACTATGTAAAGGGGCATGATGGGTTTGGATATTGTCCCCTCTAAAGCTCATGTTGAGGCTGGGTGCGGTGGTTCATGCCTATAATCCCAGCACTTTGGGAGGCCAAGGTGGGTGGATCACTTGAGATCAGGAGTTTGAGACCAGCCTGGCCAGCCTGGTGAAATCCCATCTCTACTAAAAATACAAAACTTAGCTGGGCATGGTGGTGTGCACCTGTAATCCCAGCTACTCAAGAGGCTGAGGCAGGAGAATCACTTGAACCCAGGAGGCAGAGATTGCAGTGAGCCAAGATGCGCCACTGCACTCCAGCCTGGGCAACAGAGCAAGAATCCATCTCAAAAAAAGAAAAAAGAAAAAGAAATCTCATGTTGAATTGTAATCTCCAGTGTTGGAGGTGGGGCCTGGTGGGAGGTGATTGGGTCATGGGGGCGGATTTCTCATGAATGAGTTAGTGCCATTCCCTTGGTGCTCGCCTTGTGATAAAGAGTTCTCCTAAGATCTGGCTGTTTAAACCTGTGTGGCATCTTCCCCTTCACTCTCTCTTGCTCCTGCTCTTGCCATGTGACACCCTAGCTCCACCATTGCCTTTCACCATGACTGGAAGCTTCCTGAGGCCCTGCCAGAAGCCAAGCAGATGCTGGCGCCATGCTTCCTGTACAGCCTGCAGAACCGTGGGCCAATTAAACCTCTTTTCTTTATATATCACCCAGCCTTAGATATTCCTTTATAGCAATCCAAAACGGACTAACATAAGCTCCATCTCCCAGGACCATGTCCACCTGAGGAATTATGTGGAAGTGACTTCCACACTCATTGCCCATCCCCACATAGTGCTGTGTGCACACCACAAAGCTGGTACTATTTAGGCAAGTCTGCACACTCCAGTCCATAATTCTGTTGCTATAAATACTGCTTTCTACTCCTTGGCCAGCATCATTTAGATGTTTGTTTATACCTGTTAGTGAATAACTGATCTAGCAACATGGAGCATAAACAAGGACTCTAAGATCCCAAGTGGAAGAGACCAGGCTAGAGTGAAGGCACTCTGCCAGGCAAGCTACCTTGGGACATGTGGTCGAGGTTTGGCAGGGGGTCTTGGGATTGAGTCTATGGATGCCCCAGAAAGAAGCAAGGAGAGTCCAAGGTGGCTGCTGGGGCTGCGAGACACTGCAAAACTAAGAACCCAGAGCTTGAGCTTAATCATGAGAATGAGCCCCCAGCACCCAGGAATGCCAGGCGGCTCCAAGGAAAATGCCACAGTAACCGATAATGTCCAGGCAAAGACTGCTCATATGACTGTTATTTGTGAAATCTCCAAATCCAAGGCTTCTTTTGAAAAGGTCAACTCGGGATTAAGGAGGTGGCAGGCCTTCAGAGACAAAGACAATCTAAACAACCTTATTGAGTTGGTGGAAAATCACTCATGAAGAGGGTTTATGGATTTAAAGGCTAAGCTAAGATCTCTGAGAACTTCGGGAGTAGGGTCACAGCTGTCCAACTCCAGATTTCCTTAGAGCTCCCACCCCAGTCACAGGGTTTGTCCTGAAAGCTGTGGTTATGCTGGTAGCTTTTCTTGCCTTCACTCCTGGATTCCCTCAGTTCTTTTGGGGAAAGAGGTTAGGGAAATCCAGGAAGCAGCAGCTACTGAAATTAGGATAGCCTACAATCATTGATCCCTAGGGAAGATAATAATAGTGATGAGAGCTGGTACACTGTGCTCAAAGCACTCTGTAAATATATATACTCTTTGAATCATTTTATTTTTTAATCGTTAATTTTTTCCTTTGGGGGGCAACACTTCACTCCATAGAATAGAAGGAGTGCTCCCTTAATCTCTATTTTAAAGTGGAGGAAACTGGCATTTAAGTAGCTTGCCCAAGGTCACATAACAGTAAGCGATGAGGCTGAACTTCCAGCTCTGGCCGTCTGTACTAGTTTGTACTCTCATCCATTAGGTAAACGTGCTGGTCTTAAATGTTATTCAAACCAGGAGGGAGGAGGGGAATATGTACTGAGTGTCTGCTATGTGCTAGACAGCATGCTAAAGGTTTTTTATAATATGATATTTCATCCATGACCTCACAACTACCCCCTGAAGTTGGCACCATCATCTCTGGTTTGGGGTGTTTTTTTTTTTTTTTTTTTTTTGAGACAAGGTCTCATTCTGCTGCCCAGGCTGGTACAGTGGTACGCTCTCGGCTCACTGAAGCCTCTACTTCCTGGGCTCAAGGAATCCTCTCACCTCAGCCTCCCAAGTAGCTGCGGCCACAGACGTGTGCCACCACGCCTGGCTAATTTTTTTTTGTATTTTTAGTAGAGACGAGGATTCACCATGTTGCCCAGGCTGGTGTCAAACTCCTGGGCTCAAGCAATTCACCCGCCTCGGCCTCCCAAAGTGCTAGGATTACAGGCATGGGCCACCGCACCTGGCGTCTGGTTTGGTTTTTGCAGATGAGAAAGCCTCTGTAATTTGCCCAAGGTCAAAACAGCTTCTCCTGGCAAAACTGAGATTCAAACCCTTGGCTATCTGATTCCAAAGCCCTCAATGGACAAGTAAATGCCACAGAAGAGTGACTGCCCTCAAACACCCAACACTCTCTCCAGTATCATATGCTCCATTCTGTAGTTCAAATGTCCCCAAATGTGTAGCTGTTGGAGGAAGCAGGGTGAGAGCTGTCTCCAGCTACAGTTTGGTTTCTTTGCCACAGCTACACATTATGAGTTTCTTGTTCTTACGTCATGCTTAGTTTTGTTTCTTTTTGTGTAGTGTGTTGTCTCCCAAACTAGACTGTTAGTACCTTGAGGACAGGGACATTGACTGACGTTTGCTCATGTGACCCTTCTCCATACCACGTCTGACACAAGAACATAGACGGCACTCAGGAAATACTTTCTGAATGAAGAAATGACTCTTAGAACTCTGCAGCTCAAACCTCACTCAAGTCGTTCCAGGCTGCTCTGCAGCAAACAAGTTGGGTACAGTAGCAGTTTGCTGCATTGTAGGAGTTTAACCACCCAAAGCAAGTAGATGCTAGATGAAACGACCCAAGGAAGCCCCCACACAGGGAAGACCTCCTGTTTGGGGTGCCCCAAGATTAGGCATGGAGGGGATTGGAATGCAAACCAATCAACTTCTCACCCTCAGACTTACACTCAGTATTTATTGAGCAACTGCTGCATACTAAGCACCCTACTCAGAAGGGAGGAGAAAGATGCAAGACAAGGAGCTCACTCTCACCCGATTTATAATGTAATATACCTTGATCTTGACCTACTGCTTTGGTGTGGGTTTCCTCCTCATCTTGGTTGAGGGTGCAAGTTAGCTGAAGAGCAGAGATACCCTAGGCTGTAAACAGAGAAGTTGCTAAGTTTAGGGGAAGAAATGAGTTTTACAAGGAAAGTTTTCTGATTAAAGAAAAAAAAAAGGAACACTGACAAAGGCCTTATTTTATTTTTTTAGCTAAGCCCAGTATTTATGCTTGCTTTCCATCATCATCAACTCAGAAGCTTCCTGGCACACACACTCCCCCTTTTAAGGGCTGGGTGTTCCCCTTGAAGTTGTCCTCATGGTGAACTCCACAAAGGGCCAGCCTAGGTCTACTTTGGGTAGAGAAGTGAAGAATCCACTGCCTTTTCTTTCAGTGGCAGAACAAATCACTGTTGCTACAATACACTAATGTCCCTCTAGCTGACTGTGCTGACAGCCAGTGGTCACAGAACTTCCCCATGACTCAGCTAGGAAGGAGGAAAAATGAGTGGGTGTCTTTCAAACCACCCGGCCAGCTGAGATCACATCAGATCACATCATGCAAATCTTACTCCAAAGTTTTCACATTTGAAGTAGGCGATGTGCAAAGTGCCATTCAAAGGCTTTGGCACTGACTGCCCACCAACTCTGTCCCAGACACCAGCAATCAACAGCCAACAGAGGGATTCTACGGTCTTGTGCATTCCCTCAACACTAACCCTCCTCCTATCCCCCCAACTCAAACGTACCACTCCCTGACCTTTGACAGATAAAACAGCCCAAAGGAGAATAATTGTCTCCTTTGTCTGCAAGGCAATGTGTTGTCATTCCTAAAAGGGGTGCTCACGTGACGATCAATGTTTCTAATCCTCCCATGTTTCCTTCTAAATCTGAACGGACTTTCTGGTAATAGCTCCCCTATTCTGATTTTTTTCAGGAGTGAAACCCTGCCAATTACTTGCTGGCAGGCCCTGGAAGAGTTGCTGCTTCATGGACTGCCATGGGCAAAACCTAGTTCCTCTGGAGCGTGCACTTAAAGAAATACATAGGATAGGACCCATGTAGCTTTTTCCGAAGAAGCCAACTTCATAAGTTAACTAATCCTGCCTCAGGATTCCAGACAGACAGCTGGAAAGAAAAAGAAATCTAAAGCTTACACCAAGAAAACTATTAGTCACTCAGATCTATAACGCCCTGAGAGAGAGGAAGAGAGAGATTGCAGCACCATTAGATCTGGCCCTGCTATTTAGGGAGTTACTCAGGGACCTGCTTACCTAAAAACATCTCCTAATATCCTGCTCTAAAGTCACCCGCCCTCCTACTTGGGCTGACATTTGCACCATTAGCCACTCCGCTGTAACTGGCTTATAGTCTAATCTCTCTTCCCTTCAACCTGAACTCTACAAGAACAGAAGGCTATTGCCAACAGGGACTTTCCCTTTCCCGTTCATTGCTGCATCCCCAGTTGTGAAAATTTTTGTTGTTTGGCACAGAGTAGATGCTCAATAATATTTGTTCAATAAATAAAATAAAGGCTATGGTGCATTGTCTTAAAAAAAAAAAACAAAAAATGACAGGCCAAGGGGAGGATAGCCTTCTTTACTGGCTTTCATTTGTCACATTGCTTGCTGTCAACTGGAAAGACATAGGGAAGCTGGCTGGAGGGGGTGCAATTCAGGACGAGCAGAATTCAAGGAACTTGGTGTAGAACAGAGACGAAGATGGGATGACCAGGTGATTGCGTGGGTTATTTGCAAGGGACAGAGATCTGGTCCAGGATGGGGGCACACCAATAAAGGACATGGCTTTTGGTGAGGTAGCATGAGAATACAGGGGTAGCCATACCTAGAGGGAAGACAATGAGGAACCTTCCTCCCTAAGGAGAGATAGAGGAATTCTGGAGAGAAAAACATGTCGAAGGGAAACTGCAACATCTTCCTAAGGGTTCTAACATCTTCACCAGGGCTCTCCAAGCCCTACTGATCCCCATTTGTTACCATTGATCACTACCACTTGCTAACTGTGAGGGGCTGTGAGAAAACTTGGTAGGGCCAGGACCACCGTGCCCTTAGGATAAAGCTTCTCACTCCCAGGCCTATCTCCTGAGGGTGGGGACGAATCAGTTCTGTGCTATGCCACCATAGCCATTTTCCTACACTGAAGAGAAGAACCATCCTAGGCACCTATAGACTCAAACGTTGCATCTTGCCACTCTTTGGCAAAAGGCCCTTCTCTAGCAAGCTGTCAGTTTCCTGGAATCAAAAAGAACTAGAATGCTCCACAGGATTCCTGGAGCTGCCAAACAGCTCAGCTCAAGAGGATCAAATCAGCAAGTGCAGCTTCCTTTCTTTGCCAATGAGAGGAATGCTTTGGAACTGAGAAGCTCTGAGAGAGGTTCCTACAGTAAGGATGATGGAGCTTATCCTGAACCATGAGCTGGTGTAAAGGCAGGAGTGCTGAGCCCTCTACATGAAGGGCATGGCCCCCAATCCAGGCAGGACACGATGTGTGTCTAGAGAAGCTCTTTTTATTCTACTGTCAAAGGGCAAGTCCAGAGTATTTTTTAATTTTTTAGATGAGGTCTCACACTGTTGCCCAGGCTAGAATGCAGTGCTGCAATTACCGCTCACTGTAATGTCAAACTCCTGGGCTCAAGTGATTCTCTCTAGCTCCCAAGTAGCTAGAACTACAGGCATGTGCCACCACACCCAACCAACTTTTTAACTGCTTTTGTAGAGATGGAGTCTCACTATGTTGCAAAGGGCTGGCCTTAAACTCCCAGCATCAGGTGATTCTCCCACCTCAACCTCCCTAAATGCCAGGATTACAGGTGGGAACCACCACATCCAGCCTTTTTTTTTTTTTTTTTTTTTAAGTTCAAGAAAGGGCACTAGAAGTCAACACTTGCAAAATATTTCACCATTTTCAAGGCGCCTACACATCCAACATTTGAGGCTATTACCAGAGCCTCAAAACCACCCAGTGAGATCAAGAGCAAGATGCCCAAAGTCCAGACAAGGAAAAGTGTCCTGTCAGGGCCAAACTGTCTTCTCCACTTCATAACTGAGTGGAAGCAACTTGAAGTCACAGAGCTAATCATCAACATCGAGACTTGAGGTTCCATTCCCAGTCCTGCTCTCTTCCCATGGAATCTTGCTGAGTCTCAAAAAAGCACCAAGCAGCATCATATCCCCAGAAGACATGGTCTGAGACTCAAGGTGATCCAGAAACACTTCTGGTTTGGAGCCAGCCAATTCATGAATCACTGCTTAAATAAACTCTTTAAAAAAAAATTAATTGCACCTCAGTTTACCTTTTTTAACACTAGAATGTCGTAGAACATGAGTTTGGTAGAGAGGGAAAACAAAGATGTGGATTCAGTAAATGTTTACAGAGGGGTTACTTGGTTCCAGGAGCTGTTTCACATAGATGTTGCCTCATTAGCTTTCGTGGCAACCCTGTGAGGCAGGCACTCTTGCTGTAGAAAACAAAGCCGATACCCAAAGAGAAGAGGTGTCCTGCTGGAGGCCCCAAATATGGCTGCTGGGTCCAGCTTCCATGGCTTCTATACCAGGAGTGTTCAAACTTCAGTGGGCATCAGAATCCCTGGAAGGAGAATCAAAAATACATATTCCTGGGTCCCAACCCAGAGGAGCTAATTCCTTGGGTCTGCTCTGGTGCCCAGGAATTTGCTTTTTATTATTATTTTTTTAATTTTATTTTTTCTTGAGACAGGGTCTCACTCTGTCCCTCAGGCTGGAGTGAGGCGGCATGATCTTGGCTCACTGCAACCTCCACCTCCTGAGCTCAGGTGATCCTGCCACCTCAGTCTCCCAGGTAGCTAGTACTACAGGCATGCACCACCATGCCTGGCTAATTTTTTGCATTTTTTGTAAAGATGGGTTTTTTTTCCATGTTGCCCAGGCTGGTTTCCAACTCCTGGACTCAAGCAATCCTCCTGCCTTGGCCTCCCAAAGGGCTGGGATTATAGGCGTGAGTCCCTGAATTTGCATTTTTGATGAACACCCAGGTGGTTCTGGTGCTAGAGACTCCATGGATCACACTTTAGAAACAATTGATCTCCACCACACTGAGGAAGGAAACCAAGAGAATTCTCAGCTGCTGGCTTCCCCTACGTGTCCTAGGCAGAAATGGTGGGAGAGAGGTGTGTTCCTGTCTAGCTTCTCAGCAGAGAAGGAATGAATCCCTGGGTGTGCTCAAATGGGTGTCTCCACCAACCTGTCCAGCACCCAACAGGAAGCACGGGATAAAAGTCTAAGGAGGCCTGGATTGCTCAAAAGGCAGCTACTACCCCAAACAAACAGCCCTGAGAATGAACCCTGCTTTAACATGGATGCCTCATCAGGGTGGTGGATCACGTCTGTAATCCCGGCACTTTGGGAGACAGAGGAGGGCAGACCACTTGAGCCCAGAAGTTCAAGACCAGCCTGGGCAACGTGGCAAAACCCCATCTCTACAAAAAAATACAAAAATTGGCCTGGTGTAGTGGCATGAGCCTGTAGTCCCAGCCACTGGAAAGGCTGAGGTGAGGTGGGAGGATCACCTGAGCCTGGGGAGGCTGAGGCTACAGTGAGCCGTGATCATGCCACTGCACTCCAGCCCAGGCGACAGAATGAAACAGTTTCAAAAAACAAAACAAAAAAACCCATGGATGCCTCACGACTGCTCACCAACTGTGTTTTCCAGTAGATGGACACAGCAAATAGACTTGCATACAGCTACCTCTAGAGCCACCAAAGGAGACCCAGCCATATCAACCCAGTCATTGTGCGCAGAAATCAGGAATTTCCAGGGGAGAGAAGAGGAAGAAAAGGAGAAAAACAGCCCCCAAGCTTGCTCCAGCTTCTGTGTCCCTCTCTTTGGGAGCCGGTGAGGCTATGCAATCAAAAACAGCCTCCTGGAACTGAAAAAGACTTGTGTTCAACTCCTCTCTGGAGAAGCAATCGGAGGGAAGCCAAAGCAAACACTGCTCCCTCCTGAGGCTCCGGACACAAGGCTGAACCCAAAGAAGTTGGGAAGGAAGTAAGATCTATCCTCACCTCCTATCTCACGCTTCTACAAACACAGATGGTGCTGCTGTTATCTGCCCTCATGCTGGGTCAAGGCTGCGTCTTGAATTGTGTTGGGGTGAGAGGCTGAGCTCAAGTTTTTGCACAGCATGAAAAAGGAAAGATGCCTGTAATCAAGTCAAAGTAGAAGTGTCTGGCTGGGCCACCAGAGCTTACAAAGTGCCCTCCCATCTATGAATGACTCACCAAAGAAAAAGACCCTTAGCTCTGTAGAATCCAGGGAGGGGAGATATTCCACTGGGTTAACTTGGGAAAGGTGCTAGGTAGAAGTCAGGAGGTCAAGAAAGGAAGAAGAGGAAACACCAGATATCACTTTAACCCTATGGTGGCGGTGGTGGTTGTTGTTGTTGTTTTAATCATCCTTGATAGCACTCCAACCTACATCCTGCAATCCACACAGGGCTGTTTGATGTTGAGTCTTGGGGGGAGTTCAAGTCAAGGGAAGGACATCCTGTTAACAGCATTGTTGGAAAAAGATCAAGAACCAGGAGATGGAAAATAGCTGTGAACACCTGATAAACCTGGGCACCCCCCGCCCCCCTCATCCCCGCCCGCTTCCTTCAGTCTTAGGTTTGTGAGACTAAAGTCTCGTGCACAGGCATAGGGGTTGACCCAGTGAGTATCTCTGTCACCCCAGAATCTCCAAAGTCTTCATCACCGCACTCTGGAAATATTACACCAATTTCTTGCACCCGTAGTGCTTTTAGTTTAAGTAGCTCTCAAAAGGGACAAGTCCCCATCAGGATACTACTGGGATACTTCCTGGAATGGCCCAGCCTCCCCTGTGTACCAACTCCTGGTCACTTCACTCATTAAGAATCAGCTCAACCTTCACCTTAAGGAAGCTGCCCTGCTTGTCCACAGTGCACAGTGCACCCACACTGGGGCAATGTCCTAATATTAGGAGAGGCTTCAGTATTGGCCTCTCTTTCTAGATCCAGAGCCAACAGAAGACAGAGGTGATTACCTTTACTGATGATGGTACTGAGAACATCTGTTCTTTATTTAGTATTTTTTTTTTTTAAGTAGAGACAGGGATCTTACTATGTTGCCCAGGCTGGTCTTGAACTCCTAGACTTAAGCAATCTTCCCTCTTGGCCTCCCACAGTGCTGAGATTACAGGCATGTGCCATCACAGCTGATCTCACTTAGCACTTCTTATCTGAGAAACTATTACCTAAATGCTATCCACATATTGTCTCATTTAATTCTTTCCTGTAGCTTCTGCAGTAGCAAGTATGAATACTATTTTACCAAAGAAGCCCAAACCTATGAAAGTTATGAGATTTGTCAAAGGGTACACAGCAGATCTAGCCACAGTATTCTTAATACCCTCGGCCTGGCACAGTCCAAGGCACACAGTAAGGATTCAGTAGCTTTTTCCACATAAGGAATAAG
The DNA here is from genome assembly GCF_047675955.1 of Chlorocebus sabaeus. Lineage (NCBI taxonomy): Eukaryota > Metazoa > Chordata > Mammalia > Primates > Cercopithecidae > Chlorocebus > Chlorocebus sabaeus. Next base: position 51,954,513 of record NC_132927.1, on the reverse strand, counting down.
AACACATCACATCAAGAAGACAACCCAGGCATGAGAATCTTCTGCAACCACCTGAACTCTCAGTTAACTGATTGGTCATCTTAATTTCTTTCAGGAAGTGAAAACCTGTTAATTTGCCCATCCATCTGCAAGCAGCTGTTATGCCCAGGGCCTTGCTCTGAGACACAGGACAGACGTGTCATGAAACAGGAAATTTTCCTTGACTCCTTTGTGGGCTTCATGACAGGGGTGCCTCACTTAGCCCTCAGCTCTCAACCCCTAGAGGGAGCGGGAGCACCCAGGCAAGCGGGTACAGGAGCTGGAGTGGTCGCTTTTGGGCACCAACAGGAGAAAAACTCCATGCGGGTCCTGCGGCAGCATCTGGGGGGAGTACCTGTGACCCCTGAAGCTCCAGAGCGTGTTTGTTACACTGCGCTCCTTTAGCTTAAGTGTTTAACAGCTCAGTGGACCCTCTGCCTTTTCATGAGGGCAGAGAGCCAGTGTGACAGCTTTGTGTATCCTGAGCTCTTGCCTGGCATCCAGGAAAAAATCAGATGACACACATGAATTGAAGGATAGTAAATGCAGAGGATTTTATTGCCGATAGAAGTGGCTCTCAGTGAGAAGGGGAGCTGGAAAGCAGATGGAGTGGGAAGGTATTCTTCCCCTTAGGTCTGGCTGTCCCTGGCTGGACTCTTCTCTGAAGTCCTGCTGTCCAGCCATCCCTCTAAAGTAAAGCTGCTTCTCTCTGATGTCTGACTACTACTCTCCTTCTCTGCTCTCTGTCAGCGGAGCCTGAGGGTTTTAAGGGTACAGGATGGGGGTTGGCCAGGGGTGGTTTTGGAAAAGGCAACATTCCAGCAGGAAAACCGGGATGTCAAGTCTCACTTTGGGCTGAGATTTCAGGCTTGAGGGTGGGGCCCTCGCCAGCGACCCCACCCTTTTCTGCCTGGAATTTCTCTGCCTCCTGTCCCTATCATCGGCCCATGCCTGGCCCTCTGGGAAGTTTCCCACTGTGTAGGAAGAAGATGTGGAAATGGAGGGGAGGTGGACAAGAGGAAGGATAAGGAAGAAGGAGAAATAGACAAACCACCAGAAAACAAAGGCCAGTGGTGGAACAGACCCAGCAAGTACACAGGCTTAGGAATGCATTCTTTAGAGCATAAAGGCTGATGTGGATAATGGCAGCAGGGGAGCAGGGATTCCAGCTAGAAGCGAACACCTCAAAAGCAGAGTATCTTTTGTTCACTTGGTGGTGGGTAAATATACACAATTGTTGATTTTTAAGCAATTTTTAACTGTATAGTTCAGCAGTGCTAAGTATGTTCATATGATTGTGCAACCATCACCTCCGTCCATTTCCAGAACTTTTTTCATCTTCCCAATCTGAAACTGTACCCGTTAAACAGTAACTCCCCATTCTCTCCTTCCTTCGGCTTCTGACAATCACCATTCTACTTTGTTTCTATTAATTTGACTACTCCAGGTAACTGTGGTGTAATAAAAATATTATTTGGTCTTTGTCCTCCGTTCTTGGTATAGAGCTACAAAAATTTTTGGAATTTCCTGCGTGATAGGAATATCTCATCATTTCCTAAGGGGCCCCTTTCCAAGACACCAATGTTTATGCTAATGAGGTGACGTAGGTAGCGCTCCTAGATAGCCTCAGGAGGGGGCTGATCACCAGAAAGACCAGAGATTAGAACTTGGAAATGTACAGCTCCATCCCTTTACCCACTCCAGGGAGTTTATGCTAATGAGGCAACATAGGTAGGGCTCCTAGGTAGCCTCAGGAGGGGGCTGGTCACCAAAAAGATCATGGATTAGAACTTAGAAATGTACAATCCCATCCCCCTGCCCACTCCAGGGAAGGGAGGGGAGAGGAGGGGAGGGGGCTAGAGACTGTGCTGGATAAAATCTCTTGAACAGTAGAGTTTCAGAGAGCTTCTGGTTGGTGAGCACATCCAGGTGCTAAGAGGGTGGAAGGATAGGGCTTAGAAGCTCCACAACCCCCATCGCCATTTCCTGCCCTATGTGTCTCTTCCATTTGGCTGTTCCTGAGTTGTATCCTTTATGATAAACGAGGAAATGTGAGTAAAGTGTATAATAAACTAGGAAATGCAAGTAAAGTATTTTCCTGAGTTCTGTGAGCTGTTATAGCAAATCAAACCTGAAGAGGAGTCATGGGAACCCCCAATTCACAGCTGGTTGGCCGGAAGTTTTTATACATTTCACTGCATATAACAACATATATGTATATATTTCATTGTACCTAGATACACATATAAACACACACACACCACATTTTATTTATTCATCTGGAAGCACAGACACTTGGGTTGGTTCCATGTTTTAGCTATTGTGAATAATGCTGCTATAAATATGAGTATACAAATATCTGTACAAGTTCCTGCTTTCAATTTTTTTACCTAGAAGTGGAATTGCTGGATCACACGGTAATTTTATTTTTAATTTTTTTTTTTTTTTTTGAGACGGAGTCTTTGCTCTGTCGCCCAGGCTGGAGTGCAGTGGCATGAACTCGGCTCACTGCAAGCTCCGCCTCCCGGGTTTACGCCATTCTCCTGCCTCAGCCTCCCGAGTAGCTGGGACTACAGGCGCCCGCCACCTCGCCCGGCTAGTTTTTTGTATTTTTTAGTAGAGACAGGGTTTCACCGTGTTAGCCAGGATGGTCTCGATCTCCTGACCTCGTGATCCGCCCGTCTCGGCCTCCCAAAATGCTGGGATTACAGGCTTGAGCTACCGCGCCCGGCTATTTTTAATTTTTTTAAGGTGCTTCCATGTTGTTTTCATAGCAGCTGCACCATTTTACATTCCCACCAGCAATGCAAAAGTGTTCCAATGTCTTCACATCCTTACCAACACTTTTGTTTTTAAATAAAAGCCATCCTAAATAGGTGTGAAGTGGTATCTGACAGTGGTTTTGATTTGTATTTCCCTAATGTCGAGCATCTTTTTAGGTGCTATGACCATTTGTACATTTGTTAGCTCATTTTTAAATTGGATTGTTTGTTGTTTTTGCGGTTGAGTTGTAAGAGTTCTTTATACATTCTAGAAATTAATTCCTTATCAGATATATGATTTGCAAATATTTTCTCCCAAATATGGGTGACTTTTTTAGTCTGTTAATAGCATCTTTTGATGCATCAACATTTGACATTGATGTAGTTTAATGTTTTCTTTTCTTTTAGTACCTCTGCTTTTGGTATCAGATCCAAGTAATCTTTGCCAGAACTAACATTGTAAAGCATTTCCCCTGTTTCCTTCTAAGAGTCTTATGGTTTTAGCTTTTATGTTTAAGTCTTTGATCCACTTTTGAGTTAATTTTTGTATATAGTATAATGATATTACTGGAAAGGGGTTCCAATACAGATCTCAATAGAGGTTTCTTGGATCTTACACAAGAAAGAATTTGGGGGAAGTCCATAAAGTGAAAGCAAGTTTATTAAGAAAGTAAAGGAATAAAGAATGGCTACTCCATAGGCAGAGCAGTGGCATGGACTGCTCAGCTGCTTATATTTATTGTTACTTCTTGATTATATGCTAAACAAGATGTGGATTATTCATGAATTTTCTGGGAAAGGGGCAGGCAAGTCCAGGAACTAAGGGTTTCTTTCCTTTTTAGGCCACATAGGGTAACTTCCTGATTTGCTATGGCATTTGTAAACTGTCATGGTGCTGGTGGGAGTGTCTTTTAACAGGCTAATGCATTATAATTAGCGTATAATGAGCAGTGAGGATGACCAGAGGTCAGTTTCATCACCGTTTTTGCTTTCGTGGTTTTGGCTGGCCTCCTTACTGCATCCTTTTATCAGCAAGGTCTTTGTGACCCGTACCTTGTGCCAACTTCCTATCTCATCCTGTAACTTAGAATGCCTAACCTCCTGGGAATGCAGCCCAGCAGGTGTCAGCCTCATTTTACCCAACCCCTATTCAAGATGGAGTCGCGCTTGTTCAAATGTCTCTGACAACGCAAGGGTCTAATTTCATATGGTTATCCAGTTTTCCCAGCACTCCTTATTGAAAAGGCTGTCTTCTCCTCATTGAATGGTCCTGACACCCTTGTTGAAAATCATTTGACCATATACCCAAAGGTTGATATCTGGTCTCTCTATTTCATTGGTCTATATACCTGTCTTTATGCCAAATACAACATTGTCTTCATTACTGTAGCTTTGTAGTAAGTTCTGAAATCAGAAAGTGTGAGATCTCCGATGCTGTTCTTCTTTTTCGAGATTGTTGTGGCTATTCAGGGTTCCCTGAAATTCCATATGAATTTTAGGGTAAGGATTTTTCTATTTCTATGAAAACCATTACTGGGATTTTGACAGGGATTACATTAAATCTATATATCGCTTTAGGTAGCTTTGACATCTTAACATGAAGTCTTCCAATCCATAAACACAGGAAGTCTTTCCATTTATTTATATCTTATTTAATTTCTTTCAGCAACATTTTATAGTTTCCAATACATTTGGCTTTTATATCCTTGGTTTATTCCTAAGTATTTTATTTTTTAATGCTATTGTAAATGGAATTGTTTCTTAATTTTTTGGGAGGGGTGTTGTACATTGTCAGTGTATAAAAATGAAGTTGAGTTAAAGCAGGTTAAAATGTTGCAAATTCCATGTATTCGTTTTGCAGAGGAGAACTGGGGACTGGATGCACAGCATGGGGGAGGAAATGGGGCAAAGGTGAGTTTAAAAGCCATGAAATTTCCTATGGCTTTGAATGTGTCTTTTTCTTGGTTGGGTGGGCTTGGTTGCTGTAGATCTTTGACTTCCAAAGCTTCTCAAAAGAAGTTATTTTAGCCAATTCCTAGTTAACATTTCTGTGGGAAAATGAGGGCCTGGAGCTTTCTAGTCCACCATCTTGCTGACATTCCTCTCTACTGCCTAAGTCTTAGACCCAAAGAGTATATCCCAAGGAGATAGTATGGAGCCAGAGTGGTCAGAGCAGAGCCAAGGCTGGGAGGTAACAAGAGACAGGTTAAATAGCAAAAGGCGGGGAGCGGAGGTCTGGAAATTGGAAACCGAAGACTTAGACTTAAGTCTATGAAATTAACAAGCAACTGTAACAATGCCTGGCAAGTCAACAAAGCCAAGGCATGCCCTGAGTGATAGCTCATGCCTATAATCCCAGCCCTGTGGGAGGCAGAGGCAGGAGGATTGCTAGAGGCCAAGAGTTCAAGACCAGCCTGGGCAAAATAGTGAGACCCAGATTCTACAAAACATAAAACAACTAGCCAGGCATGGTGGCACACACCTGTAGTTCCAGCTACTCTGTATGCTGAGGCAAGGATCACTTAAGCCCAGGAGTTCGAGGCTGCAGTGAGCTGAGATTGTGCCACTGCATTCCAGCCTGAGCAACAGAGCAAGACTCTGTCTCTAAAGAAAAATCACTTTTCTAAAGAAAAATCATTTTCAAGATTAGGTTATAGAGAAAAAAAAAAAGAAGCCAAGGCAGAAGCCAGGCCAGGCCAATCTGAGCTTCTTCCAGGGCACTGGATTGAATGTCAAAGAACCCAAAGGATGTGGAGCATATGCATGGTTTCAGCTCATATCCCATTAGGGCTCCTCAACTCCCCAACCCTAAGGTCTTCAGGAACTTTTTCAGTACCTTAGGTGAATAAAAATCATGAGCCCCAGCCCAGCCTCTGCCCTCAATCTGAAGGGTGAGTGGCCCAAGCTCCCACTACTTCCCACTGAACCCAACATACAGCAAACATATCATAAATCAATCCTGACCAGCTGGGTGCAGTGGCTCACACCTGTAATCCCAGCACTGTGGGAAGCCAAGGTGGGAGAATCACTTGAGGCCAGGAGTTCGAGACCAGCCTAGGCAACAAAGCAAGACCTCATCTCTACAAAAAAAGAAAAAGAAAAAAAAATCAGCCCTGACAAGAATATGGCTCCAAGCAGGCAGTCTCTTCCCATGCATGCTGCTCTTTCCTCCTGGTGGTTTCAAAAAGTGTCTGATCATGAGCCTCATTTGGGAGGCCAGTTGAAGATATATAATGCTGGCTGGGTGTGGTGGCTCACGCGTGCAATCCCAGCACTTTGGGATGCTGAGACGGGCAGATCACCTGAGGTCACGAGTTCGAGACCAGCCTGGCCAACACAGTGAAACCCCATCTCTACTAAAACTACAAAAATTAGCCAGACGTGGTGGTGGGCACCTGTAATCCCAGCGACTCAGGAAGTTGAGGCATGAGAATCACTTAAACTTGGGAAGTGGAGGTTGCAGTGAGCCGAGATTGCCTCACTGCACTCCAGCCTTGGCGGCAGAGTGAGACTCTATCTCAAAAAAAAAAAATAGAATACCAAATGCTGGGCCCCTCTCCTAGATAGTTTGGTTAAGAAAGTCTGTGTGGGGCCCCAGACCTCTGTATTTTCATTTAGCCCCATGGATGAGGCAAATCACCAACCACTTTTGGAAGTTCTGGGCTAATCCCCCAAGCTGAGTCACTAGCCTCTGACATTGTTTCCACCTGCCCACATGTTTGGTGAGAGTTTTTCGAGGAAGGAGAAAGCAGAACTGAAATTCAGTTCCATGTAACCTTTCCCAGAAGTCTCAAACTGGCTTTTCTTCTTCTTTTTTTTTTTTTTTTAAGATGGGTCTTGCACTGTAGTTCAGATTGGAGTGCAGTGGCATAATCGCAGCCCACTGCAGCCTCAATCTCCTGAGCTCAAGCAATCCTCCCACCTCAGCCTCCTGAGTAGCTAGGACTGCAGGTGAGCTCCACCAAGCCCAGCTAATTTCATATTTTTTGTGGAGACGGGGTCTCACTATGTTGCCCAGGTTGGTCTCAAATTCCTGGGCTCAAGCAGTCCTCCTGCCTCAGCCTCCCAAAGTGCTGGGATTACAGACATAAGCCACCATGCCTGACCTTCAAACTGGCAATTTAATCTGATGCAGTTTTAAGACATAAAATACATTTTTAAAAAATGAAATGCATTAGTTACCAGTACTTAAAAAACAGATTTCACAAGCCAGATACAGAAGGACAAGTATGATTCCACTTTTACGAGGATCCTAGAATAGGCAAATGTACAGGAGCAGAAAGTAGAATAGAGGTAACCAGGGGATGTGGGGTGGGGGGGGGGGGACAAAGGAGGAGTTATTGCTTAATGAGTACAGAGGTTTTATTGACAATGATGAAAAAGTTTTGGGTATAAATAGTGGTAATGGTTACACAACATTGCAAATGCATTTAATGTCACTGAACTGTACACTTATGAATGGTTAAAATGGTAAATATAATTTATAGTTTATCATGATTACAAAATACAGGTTTCACATAAAAATCTGGATTTCTGATTTCTCTTCAAAGAAAAAAAAAATGAAGATCTGACACCACCGAGTCATGCTTTGTATATATCAATGATTGGTGGGAGCTGAAGCAACTGCTGCCTTTAGATAGGATGCACTGGGACCCCACCACACTCCAATGTCACTTTTACTAGCCCTGCTTCAGCATTTATATGGCCTGGATGGCCCCCATAACCATTTCAGAGGGTGGTCCCAGACCTACGCCGTCTACCTTCAGTTACTGCTAGCCTTGTTCTCTGCTCCCAGCCCTTGTCTACTCTCCTCCAATGCATAATAGGAGGCTAGAAAGTAGACAGTCATGCTTTTCCTCCCTGGCTGTCTGAGGATAGACCACCATCATGAACGGTACATAACTATTGGCACTAGAAAGTTCATGACCAACTGACAACTTCAGAGGAAACAAATGGTCATTGATATCCTTCACCCCGGGAAGGCAACAGTTGCCTAAGACAGAAATTCGGGAAAAACTAGCCAAAATGTACACGACCACACAGGATGTCATCTTTGTATTTGGATTCAAAACTCATTTTGATGGTGGCAAGACAACTGGCTTTGGCATGATTTATGATTCCCCAGATTATGCAAAGAAAAATGAACCCAAACATAGACTTGCAAGACAAGGCCTGTATGAGCAGAAAAAGACCTCAAGAAAGCAGCGAGAGGAACACAAGAACGGAATGAGGAAAGTCAGGGGGACTGCAAAGGCCAATGTTGGTGCTGGCAAAAAGCTGAAGGAGTAAAGGTGCTGCAATGGTGTTATCTGTGGCCGTTGTGGATTTTTCATGAGATGATTAATAAACTAAAAACTTTCATGTGAAAAAAACAAAAACAAACAAAAAGTAGACAGTCATGTGAGCAAGCACTCTGTGTGCTGTCAATAGCTATAACAATCAATAGAAGTGAACAAAAGGGTTTCCCTTCACCTCTGCAAACTTCCCTCAGACCTTGAAAGACCTCTGACATTATGAGATCCAAAATGACAACACTGGACTGCAACATACCCAAGTGGCCATGACTTTGGAACAAGACTAGGCTGACCACAGACTTTATGACTGTGACTCCCAAGTCAGCTTCAGAAATTCTCAGCCTCTCTGGGTGATACCATATGATCAGCCAGTCCAGCAAACACAACCTCCTCAAGCTGGAGTCACTTTCTAGAGCCCTTCTTTATCTGCTAGGAACTGATTTCCACTGCTGAAATACTATCATTGTTCTAGACCTGGACTATCCAGCTGGTTATGTTTATCCAACTAGTTAACCTAGGGGCCATTGCTTACTGGGAAACGTGGCCATCTATAAGTATAAAATATACATCAGTTTCCAAAGACTTAGGAATGAATGTAAAATAGCACATTACTAACTTTATTATATTGACAACTTGTTGAAATGATATTTTGGATACATTGGGCTAAATAAAGTATAATCCTACATATAACTACAGTTTGAATGTGTCCCCCAGAATCCATGTGTTAAAGACTTAACCCCCAGTGTAACAGTGTTGAGAGCTAGGGTCTTTAAGAGGTGATAATGTGGCTGGGTATGGTGGCTCATGCTTGTAAACCCAGCACTTTGGGAGGCTCAGGTGGGAGGATCGCTTGAGCCCAGAAATTCAAGACCAGCCTGGACAACATAGCAAGACCCCATCTCTATCAAAAGTAAAAAATTAGCCAGGTGTGGTGGTGTGTGCCTATAGTCCCAGCTACTCTGGAGCCTAAGCAAGGGGATCACTTGAGCCCAGGAGGTTGGGGCTGAGGTGAGCTGTGATCATGCTACTGTACTCCAAGCTGGTGACAGAGTGAGACCTTGTCTCTTAAAAAAAAAAAAAAGAAAAAAGAAAAAGAAAGGTGATAATGTGATTATTGCAGGAGTGAACTCATTATCATGAGACTGGGTTTGTTACAAAAGTCAGTTTGTCCTCTCTCATTCTGACACCCATGTGATGGCTCCTGCCGTGTTATGATGCAGCAAGAGGGCCCTCACCAGATGCAGCCCCTCAATCGTGGGGTTCCCAGCCTCCAGAACCATAAGCCAAATTAATTTCTGTTCAATGCGTATTACCCAGTCTGTGATATTCTATGATAATAGCATAAAACTGATTAAGACAGAAAATTGATACCATGAAGTCATCTGATGCCATAACAAATACCTGAAAATGTGGAAGTGGTTTTTGAACTGGAAAGGGGTAGAAGGTGGAAGAATTTGGAGGATCAGGAGATAAAAGTCTGCCATGAATGGAGTATTAAGGGCAATTCTGGCAAGGGCTCAGATGAAGAAAGAACTTTAAGAAGAGCCTAAAGCTTCTCAGGGATTACAGAAGTGGTCCTAATCAGAATATTGGTAGAAATATAGACAGTTACAGACTGTAAAGACCATTCTGATGAGGTGTCAGATGGAAAGGAGGAACAAGGTATTGGAAACTGGAGTAAAAGCCATTCTTGTTATCTACCACAAAGAACTTGGCAGGATTGCGTCAGTGTCTTAGGAATTTGTGGAAGACAGAACTTAAGAGTGATGAAGTAGGATATCTGGTAAAAGAAATTTCTAAGCAAAATATTGAAGGAGCTGTATTGCAACTTTAAAGCACATGTAGTAAAACGTGAGAGGAGAGAAATGACTAAAAGATGGAATTTGTAACGAAAAAGAAAGCAGAGCAGAAAGATTTGGGAAATCTGAAGGCTAGCCATGTAGACTGAAAAGGTGTCCATAGGAGAAAAACACCAAGCAATCATTTGCTAAAAAAATTAGTACAGACAGAAGGCAACCAGGCCTATACATCAAGACAATGGGAGAAAAACCCTGAAGACATTTCAGAGACTGTCTAAGCAGGCTAGGGCCTTGAGGACAAGTGCTATGGTTTGGACATGATCTGAGTTTGTCGCCACTTAAACTTATGTTGAAATTTGATCCCCAGGGGGGTCATGTTGGGAGGTGAGGCTTAGTGGGAGGTATTTGGATCATGGGGGAGGATCCCCCATGAGCTGATCTCATGGAAGCAGGTTCTTACTCTCGCAAGACGAGATTAGTTCCTGCAGAAATAGATGAGTTCCCATGATAGTGGATTGTTTTAAAGCCAAGAGATCCTTTGGGTTTTGCCTCTTTGCATGTGTCCACTTGCCCTTTGACCTTCTCAGTCATGTTATAATGTAGCATGAAAGCTACAACCCCCTGCAGGCTGCAGGCATGCCCTTGAATGTCCCAGCCTACAGAACAGTGAGGTAAATAAACCTTTTCTTTATAAATGACCCAGTCTCAGGTATTCTGCTATAACAACACAAAATGAGCTAAGACAGACAATTTGTACCAAGGAGTGGGGTCATCCATAAAGATACATAAAAATGTAGAAGCAGCTTTGGAACTGGGTAATGGGCAGAAGTTGGAAGAGTTTGAAGAAATAGGCTAGAAAACACTTAAATTGCTGTGAACAGGGCATTAAGAGTAATTTTGATGAGGGCTCAGAAAAAGACAAAAAGATGAGGGAACGTTTGGAACTTCTCAGAGATTGGTTAGATGGTTATGACCAAAATGCTGATAGAAACATGCACTGTAAAGGCCATTCTGATGAAGGAAAGTAGTGTGTATTTGGAAAGTAGAACAAAGGTCACCCATGTTATGCCATAGCAAAGAACTTGGCTGCATCACGTCCATGCCTTAGGGCTTTATGGAAGACCAAACTTACAAGTGATAACCCAGGGCATCTGGCAGAAGAAATTTCTTTTTTTTTCCTTTTTAAAGATGGAGTTTCACCATGTTGGCCAGGCTAGTCTTGAACTCTTGACCTCAGGTGATCTGCCCATCTTGGCCTCCCAAACTGCTGGCATTACAGGCATAAGCCACTGTGCCTGGCCTAGGCAGAAGAAATTTCTAAGCAGCAAAATGCTCAAGACACAATGTGGTTACTTTGACAGCTTACACACAGCAAAGGAGTGACCTAAAGGTGAAATGTGTAAGAAGCAGAGAATTAAAATTTAGAAAATTTGCAGCCTGGCCATGTGGTAGAGAATGAAAGAACATTTTCAGAAGAGGAATCTAAGGGTACAGCCAAGAGACCTTTTGCTAAAGAAATTAATTCTGATAGAAGGGAACCAGGTACTAACAGAACAATGGAAAAAAAGGCCCTGAAAGTATTTCAAAGGTCTAAGGCCATTCCTCCTATCACAGACCCAGAGGCCTAGGAGGACAGAATGGTGGGATACCACTGCCCTGAGCCACCTCAAGATGCTTCTCCTAGCTGCTCTGGCCAGGGCAGCCATGGCCCAATAGCCCCAGGTACAGCTTGGACCACTGCTCTGCAGAGTGCCAGCTGTGGGTCTTGGTGGCATCCATGTCCACATGGTACTATTGTGCATGCATGTGGAATTCAAGAGCGGTGGGCATGGCAGCTTCCACCTAGATTTCAGATAATATATCAAAAGCCTGGGAGCAGGCCCAGCACAGTGACTCATGTGGAGGCTGAGGTGGGTGGATCACTTGAGTTCAGGAGTTCAAGAGCAGCCTGGGCAAAATGGCAAGACCTCATCTCAACAAAACAAAACAAAACAAACAAACAAACAAAATTAACCAGGTGCAGTGGTGCATGCCTATAGTCCTAGCTATTTGGGAGGCTGAGGCTGGAAGATCGATTGAGCCTCAGAGGTCAAAGGGGCAGTGAGCTGTGATCACACCACTGCACTCCAGCCTGGGTAACAGAGTGAAACCCTTTGTCAAAAAAAAAAAAAAAAAAAAAAAAGGAAAAAAGGAAAAAAGAAAGCCTGGAAGCCTAGATAGAAACCTGCCATGGGGGAGAGCCACCACAGACAGCCTCTACTAAGGCAACACCAAGCAGAAATGTGAGGCCAGAGCATAGGAGTCTTCTGCAAAGAGTCTTCACTAGGACAATGCCTAGTGGAGCTACAAGGGCAGGGCCACCGCAAGGACCCCAAAATGCTAGAATCACTGGTGGCATGTAACCTCAGCCTGGCTAAGCTTCAGGCATTTGATTCCAACCTGTGAGCACAGTCATGTGGGCTATGTCCAGCAAAGCCATGGGGAAAGGGATGCTTGAGGCATTGGGAACCCACTCCTGGCACCAGTGTGCCCAGGATGCAAAGCATCAATCCAAAGGAGATTATTCTGGAGGTTTAAGATTTAAAGTCTGCTGGCCAGGGCTTGGTGTGGCTCATGCCTATAATCCAGGCACTCTGAGAGGCCAAGGTGGTAGGATCACTTGAGCTCAGGAGTTCAAGACCACTGTGGGCAACACGGCGAAACTCTGTCTCTACAAAAAAAGACAAAAATTAGTTGGGTGTGGTGGCATGGCCTGTGGTCCCAGCTACTTGGGAGGCTGAGGTATGAGGATTACTTGTGCCCAGGTGGCAGAAATTGCAGTGAGCCAAGAACTCACCACAGCAGTCCAGCCTGGGTGAAAGAGCAAGACCCTATGTTTGAATGGTAATTTTACCCAATGCCTGTGCAACCATTGTATATTAGAAGTAAACAACTTGTTTTAGAGTTTATAAGCTCATACCTGGAAAGAATGTGCCTTGAGTTTCAGATGTAATTTTGGACTTTGGACTTTTGAGTTGATGCTGAAACAAGTATATTAGTCCATTCTCACATTGCTATGAAGAAATACTGGAGACTGGCTAATTGATAAAGAAAAGAGGTTTAATTTGCTCCCAGTTCTGCGGGCTGTATAGGAAGCATGATGCTGGCATCTGCTCGGGTTCTGGGAGGCCTCAGGAAACTTACAATCATGGCAGAAGGCAAAGGGGAAGCACACACATCACCTGGACAGAGTAGGAGCAAGAGACAGAGGGAGGAGGTCCTGCACTCTTTAAACAACCATATCTCATAAGAACTCACTATCACGAGAGTAGCGCCAAGGAGACAGTGCTAAACCATTCAGGAGAACTTTACTCCCATGAGCCAATCACCTCCCACCAGGCCACATCTCCAATATTGGGGACTGCAATTCAACATGAGATTTGGTGGGGACACAGACCCAAACCATATCAACAAGTTAAGACTCTTGGGACTATTGAGATTGAATGACTGTATTTTGTATATGAAAGGACATGAGTTTTGGAGGTTAACAGCAGAATACTATGGTTTGGATATGATTAGAGTGTATACCCATGAAAAGTCATGTTGAAATTTGATTCTCAACAGAGCAGTGTTGGGAGGTAGTGTCTGGTAGGAAGTGTTTGGGTCATGTGGGCAGATCTCTCATGAATGGTTTGGTACTGATCTCACAGTAGTGAGTTGTCACTCTCATGAAACTGGATTGTTCTCAAGGGAATGGATTAGTTCCTAAGAGAGTGGGTTGTTATAAAGCTAGGATGTCCCTAGGTTATACCTCTTCACATGCATCCACTTCCCCTTTGACCTTCTCTGCATGTTAGGACACAGCACAGAAGCTCTTGCCAGAAGCCAGGGCCATGCCCTTGAACTTTTCATTTTGCAGAACCATGAGCTGAATAAATCTCTTTTCTTAATTAGTCAGTCTCAGGAATTATTATGGCAACACAAAATCGACTAAGACAGCAAGGTTTCCAAATAGTCACCATGGGACCTCAGCATTCACTATCCAGAGCTGCCTCGGAACTCTGCTCCCTGCATTCTGGCACAGCATTCCTTGGCTACCCCAGCCATGGCTCAAGTGGTCCCAGGTGTGGCTTGATCTACTTCTCTAGAAAATATAAACTATAAACTTTGGCGGCATCCGCATGGTGCTAATCTGCAGGTGCATATAATGCAAGAGCTATGGGGCCATGGTGGCTTCCATCTAGATTTCAGAGAATGTCATGAACAGCTTGGGGGCTCAGGCAGAGACTTGTTTTAGGGGCACAGCCACTGCAGAGAGCCCCCACAAGGGTAATGCCTAGTGGAGCCATGGAAATGTGGCTATCACCAAGACTCCAGAACTGTAGAGCTACCAGTGTGCAACACTGGACTGAGAGAGTTGCAGGCATGAGACTCCAACTGTGAGAGCTGCTGGGTGGACTGAGTCCAGCAAAGCTGTTAGGGCAGGGCTGCCTGAGGCCTTGGGGGCCCAGTCTCTTCCCCAGTGTGCCCTTCTTTGACATAAAGTCAAAGAAGACTATTCTCTAGCTTTAAGGCTTAATGTTGTTTTCCCTGTTGAGTTTTGGATTTACTTGGGACCAGTTACCCTTTTCTTCTTGCCTATTTCTCCTTTTTGGTATGTGTGAATGTTTATCCTATCCCTGTCCCACCATTGTATTTTGGAAGCATATAACTTGTTAGTTTTGGGGAGGTGTTTTTGAAACAGGGTCTCTCTCTCTCTGTCACCCAGGCTGGAGTGCAGTGGCATGTTCACACGGTTCACCGTAGTCTTGACTTCCTGGGCTCAAGCGATCCTTGTACCTCAGCCTCCTGTGTAGCTCAGACTGCAGGCATGTGCAACCATGCACAGCTTCTTTTTTTAAAAAAATGTTGTCCCGACTGGCTCTTGTTAATTTCACAGGTGCAGAGTTGGAGAGGAATTTGTCTCATTATGAACTGTGCCTTGAGTCTCCTTCATATGTGATTTAGGTGAGACTCTAGAATTTGGGCATTTGAGTTGATTCTGGAACAAATTCAGACTTTCAGGGCTATTTAGATAGAATGAATGTGTTTTGTCCATGAGAAGGACATAAAATTCTGGGGGCCAAGGAGAGAATACTACGATTTGAATGTGTCCCTTAAAGTTCATGTGTTGGGGGGCCAGGTGCAGTGGCTCACGCCTGTAATCCAAGCACTTTGGGAGGCCGAGGCAGGGGGATCAGTTGAGGTCAGGAGTTCAAGACCATCCTGGCCAACATGGTGAAACCCTATCTCTCCTAAAAATACAAAAATTATCTGGGCATGGTGACAGGTGCCTGTAATCCCAGCTACTCTGGAGGCTGAGGCAGAATTGCTTAAATCCGGGAAGCAGAGGTTGCAGTGAGCCAAGATCCTGTCTGTGAACTCCAGCCTGGGTGGACAGAATGAGACTCTATCTCAAAACAAAAACAATAACAACAGCAAAAGTTCATGTGTTGGAAACCTAACTCCCAGTGTAACGCTACTGAGACATGAGACCTTCAAGAGGTCACGAAGGCTCTACCTTCATGAATGGATCAGTGTCATTAGAATGAGGGTGGGTTTGTCATAAAAGTCAGTTTGGCCCTCTGTTGTACTCTTTCTTAAACATGAGATGCCATCCACCATGTTATGACGCAGCAAGAAGGCCATCACCAGATGCTGGTCACTTGGCCTTGGACTGCCCAGCCTCTCAAACTGTAAGCTAAATAAATTTCTGGTCGTTACAAATTACCCAGTCTGTGGTATTCTGTAACAGCAGCATAAAACAAATTAAGGCATTTACTGAAACCAGTTTCACCTTTTCTTTTTACTTAAAACAAATTTACATCTTTAATGTGGCTACTAGAAAATGTAGTTACATGTGACTTGCATTTGTGGTCTGTGTCATATTTCTATTGGACAGTGCTATTTTAGACAGACAGCTGTGGTTTCTATAGAACTGGTTCTGTAAAGTGGCTGTACTCACTTCTAAAAGTAAACTGATTCTCTCCTATTCTATTTCTAGATTGCACTGTGCTATGAGCTACCCAAAGGTCCTGGCGAAGTCCCCTCACAACCTCCATCCTATAGGACTCTCACCTGGGTTAGGACTGACCTCGAATATCTTTTTTAGATCTACATCTGTCTCATCCAGTACCACCAAGGAAACAAGGTTTTCTTTTGACCCTTGCACGATAACAATGTGTGCATCTCACTTAAAAGCCCACACAGCTCATTTCCCAGTGAAACAATGCTACAAGTGTTGCTAAAAATTCCAGGCTGTTACTAACTGGGGGCAACTGGTCAGAGCATACCAAGAAAAGGGAAGGGCCTCAGTTGTATTCTCCAGGCTCATCTTCCCTCTTTCACCCCAGCTCTGGATTCTCTGGTTTCTTCCTGCTAGAGACTCCACCCTCACCTTCTTGACAATACAATGGCCGTGCTAGGTTAGAAGAGGCAGTATCAGCCCTCTAGCAGCAACTTCAAAAAAGCAGGCCAGTGCTAAGCCCTCACGCTCTACACAAAACTGCTGGAAACTATCACCAATAACCCTGAAGACACGGGGAAAAATTAAATCCTCAGAATCTACCTTTTCTTTTTTTTTTCTTTTCTTTCTTTTTTTTTTTTTTTACATATACGCTTGATCCACAAGAAATACTGACCTACTGCGAGTGGCTTTGAAGGTGGAACTAGGTTTAAATTTCTTTTTCACTATTCAGTAGCTATAGGACTCTGGATAAAGTTGCAAGATTTATCTGGATCTCGGTTCCCTCTCCTGCAACAATAGGGACAATTTCACCTACCTCACAGAGTTGTTGAAAGGATTAAGTTAAATAATGGATGAAAAAGTACCTTGCATAATAGTAGGTGTTTAATAGATATTAGCTTCCTCTACCTTCTTCACCCTTTCCCATAGCAATTAGGTAAAGAAAATGCTAAAAACCCCAAGGAGAACTGAAAATAAATCCTCTATGCTATGATCTGCTTAGTTGTTGTGTGTTTGTTTGTTTTTTAATATAATTTGAATCTTGGCTTCTGGTACAATTTTTTAAAACCTGGTATAGTATCTCTTCGAAGGCAAGGATTATCTTTGCAGCCCTAGCACACTGTCTTGCAAAAGCTAGATAAATGCTTGTCGAAAGGAAGAATGTTGGATTGTATGCAAGCAGAAGGTAGTGCTCCTGTGGAGTATGTAAGAAGCATTTGAAGAGAGAGGTCAGAATTACCGGAGTATAAGGGTTATAGTGATCTGTGTGGTCAGGGTCAAAGTGAGGTGACTACCTTCCTGGTAGTAAGGATGAACAGAGGGAAATTTGCCTTTAGAGAAGTTTTGTAAAGTTTCTGTTTGAAATGAAAAATTTCCAAATGAAAGTTTACATTTCCTAAATGAAATTAATAGATAGGAGAAAATAGTCCAATGAGAAGAACTGTGATTTGTCAGGCCTCTGAGCCCAAGCTAAGCCATCATATCCCCTGTGACCTGCAGGTATACATCCAGATCGCCTGAAGCAACTGAAGATCCACAAAAGTGAAAATAGCCTTAACTGATGACATTCCGCTATTGTAATTTGTTTCTGCCCCACCCTAACTGATCCACGTAGTTTGTAATCTCCCCCACCCTTAAGAAGGTTCTTTGTAATTCTCCCCACCCTTGAGAATGTACTTTGTGAGATCCACCCTCTGCCCGCAAACCATTGCTCCTAACTCCACCGCCTACCCTATAAGAACTAATGATAATCCACCACCCTTTGCTGGCTCCTTTTTCGGACTCAGCTCGCCTGCACCTGGGTGAAATAAACAGCCTTGTTGCTCACACAAAGCCTGTTCGGTGGTCTCTTCACACGGACGCGTGAAACATTTGGTGCCAAAGACCCAGGTCAGGGGGACTCCTTCAGGAGACCAGTTCCCTGTCCTCACCCTCACTCCGTGAAGAGATCCACCTACAACCTCGGGTCCTCAGACCAACCAGCCCAAGGAGCATCTCACCAATCTCAAATCGGGTAAGCGGTCTTTCCACTCTCTTCTCCAGCCTCTCTGGCTACCCTTCAATCTCCCTCTCTCGATACCCTACCCTTCAATCTCCCTGTCCTTCCAATTCTAGTTCTTTTTCCTCTCTAGTAGAGACCAAGGAGATACATTTTATCCGTGGACCCAAAACTCCGGCGCCGGTCACGGACTTGGGAAGACAGCCTTCCCTTGGTGTTTAATCATTGTGGGGACGCGGGGATGCCTGCCTGATTATTCACCCACACTTCATTGGTGTCTGATCTCCGCGGGGACGCCTGCCTTGGTCATTCACCCACATTCCCTTGGTAGCAAGTCAATTGCGGGGACTCCTGCCTTGGCTGCTCACCCACATTGCAGCCCAGGGCTGCTCCCACCCCCTTCTCCGTGTTTCTACCCTTCTCTTTAAGCTTGCCTCCTTCACTATGGGCAACCTTCCACCCTCCATTCCTCCTTCTTCTCCCTTAGCCTGTGTACTCAAGAACTTAAAACCTCTTCAACTCACATCTGACCTAAAACTTAAGCACCTGATTTTCTTCTGCAATACCAGTTGGCCCCAATACAAACTCGACAGTAGTTCCAAGTGACCAGAGAATGGCACTTTCGATTTGTCTATCCTACAAGATCTGGATAATTTTTGTCTAAAACACGGGCAAATGGTCTGAGGTGCCTGATGTCCAGGCATTCTTTTACACATTGGTCCCTCCCTAGTCTCTGCTCGTAATGTGACTCGTCCCAAATCTTTCTTCTTTCTCTCCTGTCTGTTCCTTCAGTCTCCACCCCAAGCTCTGAGTTATTTGAATCCTTCTTTTCTACGGACCCATCTGACCTCTCCCCTTCTTCCCAGGCTGCTCCTCGCCAGGCCGAGCCAGGTCCCAATTCTTCCTCAGCCTCTGCTCCCCCACCCTATAATCCATCTATCACCTCCCCTCCCCTCCTCACACCCGGTCTGGCTTACAGTTTTGTTTCGCGACTAGCCCTCCCCCACCTGCCCAACTATTTCCTCTTACAGAGGTGGCTGGAGCTGAAGGCATAGTCAGGGTACATGTACCTTTTTATCTATCAGACCTCTCCCAGTCAGCCAGAATTTAGGCTCTTTCTCCTCAGACCCCACTAAATATATACGGGAATTCCGATCTCTAACTCTGTCCTACAATTTAACCTGGAGTGACTTAAATGTCATCCTCACTGCTACCCTCTGCCCAGATGAACGGGAAAGAGTTTTTTCTCTAGCCCAATCTCACGCTGATAACTGCTGGCTTCATGAGCCAGACCTCCAGGAGGGCATTAGAGCAGTTCCTGAGAAGATCCCCAATGGAACTATCAGGCAGATTCCCCAGGTATAGCTAGGCGAGATACATGGTTTCCTGCCTAGTTGAAGGGGTTAAAAAGGCAGCGTACAAAGCTGTTAATTATGACAAACTTAAAGAAACTACCCAAGGTAAAGACAAAAACCCACCCCGTTCATGGCCCGCTTAGCAGCAACCCTTGGACGCTTTACTGCCCTAGACCCAGAGGGGCCAGAAGGCCGCCTTACTCTTAATATGCATTTTATCAGCCAGTCAGCTCCTGACGTTAGAAAAAAGCTTCAAAAATTGGAATCTGGTCCTCAAACCCCACAACAGGAATTAATCAACCTCGCCTTCAAGGTGTACAATAATAGAGAGGAGGTAGCCAGACAGCAACACATTTCTGAGTCACAGCTACTTGCCTCCGCTGTAAGACAACCCACAACCACATCTCCAGCATACAAGAACTTCAGAACATCTAAGCCACAGCTCCCAGGGGCTCCTTCAAAACATCCTCGTGGACCTTGCTTCAAATGCCAGAGGTCTGGCCACTGGGCCTCAGAATGCCGTCAGCCCTGGATTCCCCCTAAGCCACGGCCTGTCTGTGCGGGCCTCCACTGGAGGTCGGACTGTCTGACTCACATCGCCGCTGCTCCTAAAGCCCCTGGAGCCCAAACCCAATGTTCTTTGGCCGACTCCTTCCCATATTTACTCAGCTTAGCAGCTGAAGACTGACTCTGCCCAATCGCCTCAGAAGCCCCCCTGGACCATCACAGACACTGAGCTTCAGGTAAGTCTCACAGTGGAGGGTAAGTCCGTCCCCTTCTTAATCAATACCAAGCCTACCAACTCCACATTACCTTCTTTTCAAGGGCCTGTTTCCTTTGCCTTTGTAACTGTTGTGGGTATTGATGGCCAGGCTTCTAAACCTCTTAAAACTCCCCAACTCTGGTGCCAACTTGGACAACATTCTTTTATGCACTCCTTTTTAGTTATCCCCACCTGCCCAGCTTCCTTATTAGGTCAAGGCATTTTAACTAAATTATCTGCTTCCCTGACTATTCCTAGGCTACAGCCACACCTCATTCCCGCCCTTTTACCCAGTTCAAAGCCTCCTTCGCGTCCTCCTCTCGGATCCCTCCACCTTAACCCACAAGTATGGGATTCCTCTACTCTCTCCCTGGCAACCAATCACACACCCATTACTATCCCATTAAAACCTAATCACTTTTACCCCGCTCAGTGCCAGTATCCCATCCCACAGCATGCTTTAAAAGGATTAAAGCCTGTTATCACTCGCTTGTACCAGCATGGCCTTTTAAAGTCTATAAACTCTCCTTAAAATTCCCCCATTTTACCTGTCCAAAAACTGGACAAGCCTTACAGGTTTGTTCAGGATCTGTGCCTTATCAACCAAATTGTCTGGGCTATCCACTCGGTGGTGCCAAAGCCATAGACTCTCCTATCCTCACTGCCTCCCTCCACAACCCCTCCATAACCCATTATTCTGTTCTGGATCTCAAACATGCTTCCTTTACTATTCCTTTGCACCCTTCATCCCAGCTTCTCTTTGCTTTCACTTGGACTGACCCTGACGCCCATCAGCCTCAGTAACTTACCTGGTCCGAACTGCCGCAAGGCTTCAGAGACAGCCCCCATTACTTCAGTCAAGCCCAAATTTCTTCCTCATCCGTTATCTATCTCGACATAATTCTTCATGAAAACAACGTGCTCTTCCTGCTGATCGTGTCTGGCTAATCTCCCAAACCCCAACACCTTCTACAAAACAACAACTTCTTTCCTTCCTAGGCATAGTTTTGTACTTCTGCCTTTGGATACCTAGTTTTACTATCCTGATTAAACCATTATATAAACTCACAAAAGCAAATCTATCTGACCCCATAGATCCTAAATCCTTTCACCACTGCTCTTTCCGTTCCTTAAAAACAGCCCTAGAAGCTGCCCCCACACTAGCTCTCCCTAACTTATCCCAACCCTTTTCATTACACACAGCCAAAGTACAGGGCTGTACGGTCAAAATTCTTACACAAGGGCAGGATTGCGCCCTGTAGCCTTTTTGTCCAAACAACTTGACCTTACTGTTTTAGGCTGGCCATCACGTCTCTGTGCAGCGGCCACTGCCACCACCATAATACTTTTAGAGGCCCTCAAAATCACAAACTATGCTCAACTCACTCTCTACAGTTCTCATAACTTCCAAAATCTATTTTCTTCCTCGCACCTGACACATATACTTCCTGCCCCCCTCCACTACCTCTCAGCAAGCCGAACTCATTGCCTCAACTCAGGCCCTCACTCTTGCAAAAGGACTATGCATCAATATTTATACTGACTCTAAATATGCCTTCCATATCATGCTGTTATATAGGCTGAAAG
Source organism: Chlorocebus sabaeus (assembly GCF_047675955.1). Lineage (NCBI taxonomy): Eukaryota > Metazoa > Chordata > Mammalia > Primates > Cercopithecidae > Chlorocebus > Chlorocebus sabaeus. The sequence continues at coordinate 51,932,953 of NC_132927.1, read as the reverse complement.
AGGTTTCCTCACTACGCAAGGGCCCTCCATCATTAATGCCTCTTTAATAAAAACTCTTATCAAGGCTGCTTTGCTTCCAAAGGAAGCTGGAGTCATACATTGCAAGGGCCACCAAAAGGCATCAGATCCCATGGCTCAGGGAAACACTTATGCTTATAAGGTAGCTAAAGCAGCAGCTAGCATTCCAACTTCTGTCATGCACAGCCAGTTTTTCTCCTTCTCAGGGGTCACTCCAGCTACTCTCACACTGAAACTTCCACCTATCAATCTCTTCCCACACAAGGCAAATGGTTCTTGGACCAAGGAAAATATCTCCTTCCAGTCTCACAGGCCCATTCTATTCTATCGTCATTTGCATAACCTCTTCCATGTAGATTCCCGCCTCTTAGATAGAACCTCTCATTTCCTTTCCATTGTGGAAATCTATCCTCAAGAAAATCACTTCTCAGTGTTCCATCTGCTATGCTACTACTCCTCAGGGACTGTTCAGGCCCCCACCCTTCCCTACACATCAAGCTTGGGGATTTACCCCCGCCCAGGACTGGCAAATTGACTTCACTCACATGCCGTGAGTCAGGAAACTAAAATACCTCTTGTTCTGGGTAGACACTTTCACTAGATGGGTAGAGGCCTTTCCCACAGGGTCTGAGAAGGCCACTGAAGTCATTTATTCCCTTCTGTCAGACAAAATTCCTAGGTTTGGCCTTCCCACCTCTATACAATCTGATAATGGACTGGCCTTTACTAGTTAAATCACCCAAGCAGTTTCTCAGGCTGTTGGTATTCAGTGACACGTTCATACCCCTTACCACCTCAATCTTCAGGAAAGGTAGAACGCGCTAATGGTCTTTTAAAAACACACCTCACCAAGCTCAGCCTCAAACTTAAAGAGGACTCTGTCTTGAATAGAGCCCCAAAACTCGCTTAACAAACAATTATGCTAATCCCCCTTGGACCCTCTTGGACACTCTCTAATTAGATGTCCTAGGTCTTCCCAATTCTTAGTCCTTTAATACCTGTTTTTCTCCTTCTCTTATTTGGACCTTGTGTCTTCCATTTAGTTTCTCAATTCATACAAAACCATATCCAGGCCATTACCAATCATTCTATACAACCAATGTTTCTTCTAACAACCCCACAATATCACCCTTTACCCCAAAACCTTTCTTCAGTTGAATCTCTCCCACTGTAGGTTCCCATGCCACCCCTAATCCCACTTGAAGCAGCCCTGAGAAACATCACCCATTATCTCTCCATACCACCCCCAAAATTTTTCGCTGCTCCAACACTTCTCTATTTTGTTTTGCTTTTCTTATTAATATAAGAAGACAGGAATGTCAGGCCTCTGAGCCCAAGCTAAGCCATCATATCCCCTGTGACCTGCATATATACATCCAGATGGCCTAAAGCAACTGAAGATCCACAAAAGTGAAAATAGCCTTAACTGATGACATTCCACCATTGTAATTTGTTTCTGCCCCACCCTAACTGATCAATGTACTTTGTAATCTCCCCCACCCTTAAGAAGGTTCTTTGTAATTCTTCCTAACCTTGAGAATATACTTTGTGCTTTGTAGCACTCCCTGTCCACAAAACATTGCTCCTAACTCCACCACCTATCCCAAGACCTATAAGAACTAATGGTAATCCACCACCCTTTGCTGACTCCTTTTTCAGACTCAGCCTGCCTGCACCCAGGTAAAATAAACAGCCTGGTTGCTCACACAAAGCCTGTCTGGTGGTCTCTTCACAGGGACGTGTGAGACAGGATTACCAATCCTTTGTTAAATACACAGCCAGGACTGTACGTGCTTGGAAAGATGTGAGACTGGGAGGCAGTGGTCTGGCTGAAGGACGCTTGCTTTAAATATTCCCGTAAATATTTGCTTCGAGTATTTGGAGACAGCATTCAGGTTTACAACCTGCCCAGCTTTCTGGATCATAACCACATTGACATGCAAATAATTTGAGCTTCTCCTTCCAATAAGAAGGAAAGAGAAAAAGATTAAGACATGAACTACCCTTTCTAGGCCTTGGAAATTCAGAGCGAGATTTCTACTCCATCCTGCTGGACTTGGCTCCAAATTCAAGGCAAGGAGTTTGGCACAAAGCACTGTTCCCACTGTCCTGGCTTCAGCTGTGTATAAAACAAGGTAAAAACAGTGCCAAACACCACCAGGCATGGCTTTGCAATTCTATGCAGTAGAGGAGATACTGCACTCTAGGAAAGCTGGTTGGTCCAACTGAAAACACTGCCAAGTTCTGATGACACCAGAATAGTCTGATGCCCAGGGGCTGCTGCCAGAGAGAGAAGAGCATTCCTGAAGTTATAGGTCTAAGTTGGTGGACTGACACAGGTTCAGGAATGACACAGCAAAGGTATAGTATGTTCTAGAAGCATGCTTTCAGCTGGGGCAAGAGCAACTGTGGATGAAAGAGCAGGTCCCCCTGCTTTTGTTTCCCGCCTCTCTTACAGCATCACAATCACTGCCTGTCACACCCAGTCACTGTCACCCAGAGTCACAAACACTGTTGGACAATCAGCAAATTACAGCCTCCCATACCCAGTAGTTAGGTGCAATCTAACACATACCCCTGGGAACATTCACAAACTCTTCTACCTACCTGATTGCCAAAGACAGCCACGGAGCAGGCTGTTGAAACCTCATTAGCCCCAAACCAGACAGAAGCGATGCGGGAGGGCATGCCCAGGATGAAAACCTGGGCCACGGAGCAGATGACCTGGCCCACCACAGTGACTGGAAAGAGGTGTGGCTTCAGGCTGCCCAGCTTCACCCAGGCCCCCAGGCAGTTGAGAGCCGAGCCGGTGAGGGCAATGGTGCGGAGGCCGAACTTCTCCAGCAGCCAAGCCACCGGCAGGAGAAGAGGGATGTAGGTCAGCATGTAGCACATGGACAGCCAGTCGATGGCAAAGGCACTGACACCGTAGAAGTGCATGAAGATGTTATTGATGGAGCCGTACTGGATCCACTGAAAGGCGTTGCACATGGAGTAGCAGCTAAACACCAGGACCACGGCCCAACGGCGCCTGCTCACCTTGATCACGCTGAGGTCTTCAGGGCCCGAGCTACTGGGGTGAGCCAAGCCACTGGGTTGGGCTAAGGCACTGGGGTGGGCCGAACTACTGGGGTGGACAGAGACGCTGGGGTTGATGGAGACGCTGGGATGGACCGAGACGCTGGGGTCCGCTTGGAGTGCGGACTCCGGCGCAGGGGTATCATCGCGCTCTTCCTGGTTGGGACCTTCATTCACCATGACCACAGTCTCCTCTGGAATCCTGGAGAAGTGGTGAGGACTCCGGCAGTCTTAAGGGATAGTGGCTTCCGCTGGTCTCTTGGAGTTGAAAGGACACTTGCCTATTCCAGAAGAAACAGAGACTCAAGGCTGCGTAAAAGCCTCAAGTGGGGCTTCCTGTGCTCACCCCCAAGCTCCTCCTCCCACTTTTGCTTGGGGCTGTCTGTTCCCACCCGCCGCGATCGTTGTCCCAAGGCCGGCCGCACACGCTGCAGCCGGCTCCGGACCGCTCCTGCCTTGGGTCTCCCCACAAGGCGTTCCTTGTGCAGGAAAAGTTCTCTCCTTGCGCAGCCACTTCGCCCGCAGAGTCCTCTCCGGGGCCAGCTTGGGGCCTCGCCCCGTCGGGCACACGTGACCGCCCCGCCCCCGTCCTGGCTGGTTTCCTCCACCCCCCCCAACTCCACCCCCCACCCGGTGTCTCTTGCCTTCTCGAGCCCGGTCCGCCGGGCAGCGCAGTTGTTTCGCCACAGCTTGCGGGATGCATTCCTCCCCCACGCCCCGGGCGCCATGGAAACCGCCCGGTTAACCCCCACCCCTTGCACTGTCCCTCAAATTCATTTGCCACCCGCTGTCAGTGGACCCTGCAAGAATATCCGCCTTTCCGAGGTAATCCCCAAAATAGAGTGTGCCCAGTGCCTGTCCGCATGCCCTGCGCGCGTGCACCAAAGCCCGGGGCCACTTAAGTGTCCTGGGAAATTCCAGAGAGATTCCCCAACTTTCTTCCCCTTGGCTTAGGCTCCCAGTCCCTTGCTGAACTAAAGAGAGATTTGTAGATTCCCGGGCTGGTTGCGCTTCTGGGTTAAAGGGGAGTTGCAGAAAACTCACTTTACTCGCTTCTTTCCCTGCGGACGTGGTTTTGTCTTGGGGAGGTTACATTTGAACCTGTTACGTGGGGCTATTATTTCCTGATGGATTCTGGGCGAAGACCCTAGGGGCGGGGAGGGAAAGGGGAGTTTGAAGAAGCTATCCGCAGTTGTGTGATGGAACGCGTAGCGCAGAGCTGGCTCCGGGCTTGGTCCTGGAAGCGGTCTTTGACCTCAAGCAGCGCTAGTCTGCCACCTGCCGGTCCCAGCCCATTTCAAAGGGCAAACCCTCGACTCGCTGCACTGATCCTATTCTTGGCGAGGGATCCTGGTAAGGAGCCCAAATTCTCCCTGAATTCAAACAGCAGCTTAGCTACAACAAGGTGTCACTGTAGATCAACGAACTCCACCTCTCTGTGCTTCAGTTTCTTCATCTGTAAATGGGAATGATGAAATAATAGTACCGACCTCACCGTGTTGTTTTGAGACTTGAATGAGTTAATACATGAACGCACTTAGAAAATTCCTGCCACATAGTAAGCATTCCGTGAGTGCTGGCTATCCTAGCAAAAAGCTAACATTTGTTTTACAGTGCTAAACAAATTGAATGCACTATCTCATTTATGCATCACAAGAATTCTGTGATAAAGTTGCTATTGCTGGCCTGCATTTTATAGATAAGAAAAGCGAGACTCCAAGAAGTGAAATAACTTCTTCCTGAAGGTCCCAGCTGGTGAGAAGAGCCATAATTCTCATTCAAGTCTGTAATCATTCAAGCTGTAGCCTAGCTATTCAGGCACAGTCTGTGGATAGCAGTGTGGGCACCCTGTGGGAGCTTTTTAGAAGGGCAGAATCCCCTCCAGTGCTAAGGTCTTAAAAAACAAAACAACAACAACAAAAGAACCAAGAAGGATGCCAGGCCCAACCTAGACCCACTGAATTGAAAGCTGCATTTTAACAAGACGCCCAGGAGATTCATTTGTTTGCACATTGAATTTTGAGGGCTACTGGGCATCACTGCTTCCTTTTTCTTTTTTTCTTTATTAAACTTCAGACCAGAAAATGAATAACTTGAAGCTCTGGGAGGTGGCTGTGCATTTTGTCTGCACATTAGAATCACATGAAGAAACTCTTAATATTCCAAGTGTTCAGGCAACACCCCTGATAGAGATCTCCGAGGGTGGACCTGAACATCTGCATGTCCCAAGCGCCACTGACCCGAACATCTGCATGTCCCAAGCGCCACTGACCCGAACATCTGCGTGTCCCAAGTGCCACTGACCTGAACATCTGCGTGTCTCAAGCTCCACTGACCTGAACATCTGCGTGTCCCAAGCTCCACTGACCTGAACATCTGCGTGTCCCAAGCGCCACTGACCTGAACATCTGCATGTCCCAAGCGCCACTGACCTGAACATCTGCATGTCTCAAGCGCCACTGACCTGAACATCTGCATGTCCCAAGCGCCACTGACCTGAACATCTGCATGACTCAAGCGCCACTGACCCGAACATCTGCATGTCTCAAGCTCCACTGACCCGAACATCTGCATGTCTCAAGCTCCACTGACCTGAACATCTGCATGTCTCAAGCTCCACTGACCTGAACATCTGCATGTCCCAAGCGCCACTGACCCGAACATCTGCATGTCTGAAGCTCCACTGACCCGAACATCTGCATGTCTGAAGCTCCACTGACCCGAACATCTGCATGTCTCAAGCGCCACTGACCCGAACATCTGCATGTCTCAAGCTCCACTGACCCGAACATCTGCATGTCTCAAGCTCCACTGACCCGAACATCTGCATGTCTCAAGCTCCACTGACCCGAACATCTGCATGTCTCAAGCTCCACTGACCCGAACATCTGCATGTCTCAAGCTCCACTGACCCGAACATCTGCATGTCTCAAGCTCCACTGACCCGAACATCTGCATGTCTCAAGCGCCACTGACCTGAACATCTGCATGTCTCAAGCGCCACTGACCTGAACATCTGCATGTCTCAAGCGCCACTGACCTGAACATTTGCATGTCTCAAGCGCCACTGACCTGAACATCTGCATGTCTCAAGCTCTGCTGGTCATCCCAACGTGCAGCCAAGTTAGAACCACTGATTCCCAGGAGAGAACTAGATTCAAACGATCACTCCCTGCTTGAAGGCACCTACTTTTTGGTAGAAACTATATAGTCTTGGATTATAATGGAATATTTGAAGAGGAGTTCAGACTCATCTAAGAATTTCTACAGTAATTTAACATCTCGTGTTGTCACTATTCCTCCTGTGTTTCCCATCATTCTCTAGGGAGCACAGAACTCTGTTCTCTTAGAAGGCCTTCTGAGACCTCTCACTGCTTCTTTTCCCTCGGTCATCATGGGCCTCTGCCAAAACTCTTCAGAATATATTCTTAATTTCATTTTACAGATAAGGAAACTGAGGCCTGGAGAGGCAGGTGTGTTACTCAGCGTCCTATAGCGAAATAGCATCAGAACAAGCAGCAATAAAATGGGTGCTCCTTCCACATGGCCTTTCCCATGAGCTCTTCTGGGGCAGCCCTTCGGCTTAGTGAGAGATTTGAAGGGGTCTAACCTGGAATTCAAGTGAGATTTGGAACTGCTTTTGTGGTGGAACGAGCTGGACCTGTTGTGAGCTCTGGGTTGGGTCTGCTTAGACTTGAAGCTCTGTTTTGTCATTCTTACCTTTGGGATCTTGAGCAAGTCACTTGACCTCTCTATTCTTCAGTTTCTGAATCTAACAAATAAGGATTAAAAATACCTGCCTCCAGTCAGGCACGGTGGCTCACACTTGTAATCCCAGCACTTTGGGATGCCGAGGTGGGTGGATCACTTGAGGTCAGGAGTTCAAGACCACCCTGGCCAACATGGTGAAACCCTGTCTCTACTAAAAATGCAAAAATTAACCAGGCGTGGTGGCATACGCCTGTAATCTCAGCTACTTGGGAGGCTGAGGCAGGAGAATCGCTTGAACCTAGGAGGCAGAGGTTGCAGTGAGCCTAGATGGCACCACTGCATTTCAGCCTGAAAGACAGAGCGAAACTCTGTCTCAAAAACAGAACAAAACAAAACAAATCTGCCTCAGAATTGCTATGAGAATTAAACAAGCTAATATGCATAAACTGTTTTCAATAGTAATAATGATACACTGAGAGCCACCAGTTGAGGGATGACTCTTGGCTGATTCCTAATGTGGGGGATGGGGTGTTGGGGTCAGCTCTATTGAGTAGATACTACATAGAAATATTCCGTATTCTTTCCATTGAAAAAACATGTATTGAGCAGCTTACCATGTAGCATATCTATCTTTTTGATGTTCTATCTATCAGTACATATAGGTACACCTTGAAGGGTAAGGAGAAATACATTTTAGGGATTGCTTCCTGAAAGGGGGATCTGGTTTCTGGTTCCTGGCTCTATTCCAACTGACACCTTAGGAAGCTTGAGGGAACGAACCTCAGGTATTGAACTCAAGCTTGTGCGGCCTCCTGCAGAATGGTGGTTAAGTCAACCCACTGGAGGCTATCAGCAACTCCTGGATTCAGAGTCAAAACATCACCCTCTTATTGATAGCTTACTACTAGCCAAACAGAGCTATAGACGTAAGAGGCAAGGAGTTTGTTGAGTGCATGGGAAGGCCAAATTTCTAACAGAATGAATCAGGTTAGGAGCCTGCATTATTCTTTCTTAAAAATATCAACACTTGGAATCTGTGAAAACGTTGCCCTTGCAAGTCTTATATGCATAATTTATATGTGTAATACTACATGCTCATCAATATTCTGTTTGCCTTATCTCCCACACTTCCCTCAGATTTCTAGCTGTCTCAGGACTTGTGGATATCTTTGTATATCTTGGAGTGTATAGTGAGATAAACTATGTAACACACGCTCTCAATACATGTCTATAGAGTTGTACTGCACATCACCATGGAATTTTACAAAACTGGAGACAAAGAGGAGATCCAATAGGATTTTAGAGATTTTTAAAAAGCAGAAAAAGTTAAAAAAAGAAAAAAAAACCAAGTGCAAATTGTCAACACATTTGTCTCAAGCCTGGAAACTGGAAATCGATGGAACAATGCCTTCTGAAGGAAAACCATTTCTTACCCAGAATGCTATATCCAAACTACCAAAAAATCAGTCTGAGAAAAGAATGAAACAAAAAATGATACTGCCTTATCTTCTGTCTCAGGAAGCTGCTGAAGGATGTGCTCCACCAAAACAAGGAAGGAAACCTAGAGAGGGTGAGATGTTAAGGCTGAGGAAACCAGGAACCCACCATGAGAGGCAAGCAATGGGAATCACCCAGCTAAAGGAAACTCCTGGGTAGACAGCTATCTACCAGGCATAGAAAGCAGTGTACTCAGCCGGGTGCAGTGGCTCACACCTGTAATCCCAGCACTTTGGGATGCCGAGGCAGGTGGAACACCTGAGGGCAGGAGTTCTAGATGGGCCTGGCCAACATGGTGAAACCCCATCTCTACTAAAAATACAAAAATGTGCCAGGCATGGTGGCAGGCACCTGTAATCCCAGCTACTCGGTGGGCTGAGGCAGGAGAATCGCTTGAACCTGGGAGGCAGAGGTTGCAGTGAGCCAAGATCGCACCATTGCACTCCAGCCTGGGGGACAAGAGCGAGACTTTGTCCCCCCACCCCCCAAAAAAGAAGAAAGCAGCATACTCAGGTTGAAGCTGCTTCGAAGACTCCAAGAAAGAGTTCTTCAAGAAGGTCACACTGAAAGAATCATGTTTGAAAATACTGAGAAGTTTACACAATTGGGGCAAGATTAGGGGTTGGGCTAATGATAAGTACCATAAATATAACTAATTAAATGGGGGAAAGGAAGCATTATTAACTCCAGTGGAATAAACAAAACTATGGAGGAACAGGAAAAAATAATCATGATATACCGATATACCTTAAGTGATTTGATTTGCATAGCATGAACACAATCCTAATAAAGTGAACACTGGAGGTCAATGTATCCAAAGCTATGATATAACTCTGTTAGCAGGATGGGGGAGTGGGAAGTGGGCACCTGTGCAGGGTTGAGATGTGGGTGGGGTAAACAGTCAAACAAGGAGAATGGGGCCGGGCACGGTGGCTCACACCTGTAATCCCAGCCCTTTGGGATGCCGAGGCTGGTGGATTGCTTGAGCTCAGGAGTTCGAGACCAGGCTGGGGAACATAGCTAGACCCTGTCTCTATCAAAAGTGGAAACAAAAACCAAAAACTGAAAACAAGGAGAGCTGGTCTTCTTCCCTGGGGTTTTGGCAGAAGCGCATTCCCGGGAGCACTTTCCCTTCAAGGACAAACTTGGAAAATCTCTAAGCAGACCCCGGAAGGGAGGGAATCCAGACTCCCATAGTGTGATACTTGTCTGCCATGTTGAAAAGCCATGGCATGTAAATGCTTATCACAGAAAAAGTCTGGAAGTGTCAATATACCCATTGCACTTACAGCTATGGTGGTAAGTACCAAAAGAATTGAGAAGAGTTGGAAGTAGTTGCCTTCAGAGCCAGGAAAGTGGGGTAGACAACTGATTTGTTTTATACGTGGTTACGTTATTGTTTGAAGTCTGTATAACTAATTTTTTTTCTTTTCTTTTTTTTTTTTTTTTGAGACGGAGTCTTGCTCTGTCGCCTAGGCTGGAGTGCAGTGGCGCGATCTCGGCTCATTGCAACCTCCGCCTCCCAGGTTCAAGCGATTCTCCTGCCTCAGCCTCCCGAGTAACTGAGACTACAGGACTACAGGTGTGTGCTACCATGCCCGGCTAATATTTTTGTATTTCGTTGTAAAGACGGGATTTCACTGTATTAGCCAGGATGGTCTCCACCTCCTGACCTTTTGGGAGCCTGCCTCAGCCTCCCAAAGTGCTGGGATTACAGGCGTGAGCCACAGCGCCCGGCCAACTATTTTTTTGAACTTAAAAAAAATCCTAAAATTAAACAATGGAATCAAATTTAACAGAGCTCCAGCTGCTTCACAGGGGCCCATAGACAATGTCTCAAAGTGTGGTCAACTTGTCCTAGAGTTTATACTGTTGGTGCTATGATGGACACCCAAGACTTCAACCCTGGAACCTCAGGGATGCCTCTTCAGCCGAGCTATGTCCTCCAAAGTCCATTAGGGTGTCACCTCAGAGAAATTGTGTGTGTGGTCAGAGGACCTATTCCCCACACCCTAGTCTTGTTCGACCATTCCCTGGCCGCCTTTTTGTGCCTAACATCTCTCATACTTGTAGAGTCTGTGGGGTCTTATCCCTACAACTTACAACTCAACTTCCGTCCCATCATCCAAAGACCTGTGCCAAGGTCTACTTCTCTGGAGTTCTGTCGATGAAGCACACCACTAGCTCCCAGGGAGCCAAGCCTGAAGACTGAGGATTCCCCAGGTCTCCCTTCACTCACTCGCAGTGTCACAGATGCTTCTTTCCTTACAGTCTTCCCTCCTGTCCTTTCTCACTGCCACCACCCTGCTGTAGTCTCTCCTGGCTTCTCCCTTCCATCCCACAGCTGCCTCCTCATTGTTCTCGCTCCTTCCAGTTCAGCTGGATGTTGCCTCACAGGGTTTTCCAGTTCTCTTCAGGTCACTCTCTGCCTTGAACCCTCCAGTGGTCACCAAAACAAGGAAGGAAACCTAGAGAGGGTAAGAGGTTAAGGCTGAGGAAACCGGGGATCTGCCATGAGAGGCAAGCACCCTTGGAAGGCTCACACTCCTCAGCTCTGCGCATGAGGTCTTTGTGACGTCCTTCTGGCCACATCTCCCACCACTGTCCACTCCCCACCTTTTGCTCCAGACAGGTGGAGCCACCTGCAGCTCCCCACAAGCATGCTTCACAATGCAGGGCAAGCGTCCCCTCTTCCAGGAAGCCTTCCCCCATGCCCGAAGTGTGATTCAGAGGTTTCTTTCCTTCCCTGAGTGTGCAGCTTTGTGGTAGCTCCTGTCACACAGCTTCATACATGTTTGTTTAGCTCTTCAAGTTAACCACTCAGTGTGCGCTCCTCAAGCTTAGGAATGATGGCCTGTTCATCTTCAAATCCCAACCTCCAGTGTTGCATCTGGCCCACAGAAGGAAAATGAAGGCCTGACTGCATTGACTTTTTGGTTGCATTTCCTAGATGAGTCCTACTCTTAGGTGGCCTCACAAGAAATAAAAACATGTCCAGCTTGTTCCGGATGCTCGTGTCTCCTTGGTTGATCGTGTCTTCCTTTCTCTTTTCTGGAATGTGTCCCCTGTGGTGTTTGGACCCCACTGCCACACCTCCGAGCCCGTGGGTGGGAAAGTTGGGAGGGCGTTCCTGTGCCATGGGGGAGTCTAGAGTTCTTCCCCTCCAGGGCCTTCCCAGCTCAGAGTCTCCAAGTCTGTCCTAGAACGGAATGTGCTCAGGGGCTGCTGACGATTCAAAGAAGAAGATCCATTTTTCTCAGGCGAGAGTCTAGAAGAAAGGCCTCCTCGCTGGACATGTAGATGCTGGGTTGTGTCTGGGACACACGGTTTGAAATAGACTTTTCAGTTCGCTGGAAGTACGTGAGTACATCTGGAAAGGTCTCAGATGGTATCAGTCCTCCTCTAAAGACAAGGTCCCTGTACGTGGGTCACCTTTTGTATCCTCAGCTGCACGTCCTTGGGTGTGATCATGGGTGACCACTGTGTTGTTCTTCATACCTGTTCTATATTTTACATGCTTCTTAATAATTAGAAAACCAAAAAAAAAAGTTGCCCCATAAATATGAGAAAGAGCTAACTAAAAAACATGAGTCAAAGAGGAAGGAGACATTAAAATGGCTTTGCTTTTTGCATAATCTATAGAAAGCCCAGAGGTGTGAGGCTCCCTTTGCATAATGGAATAGAGAAACGGTGGTAGCAGCAAGATTTGTTGATTGCCACCGCAACAGTTAAAGGCACATGGCATGACAAAGCAGAGGGGTGCTGGCTGGGCAGGGTTATGCAATGCTGGAGCCGCAATGTCAGAGAAAGGAAACACAAAGTCATCTCAGCCAGCTCCTTGAGGTACAGGGTATAAAACCCAGGCCCAGGGGACTGTCTGTTTAACAGAGTCATTCATTTACCCACCATTGATCTCCTGCAGGCCAAGCACTGTGCTGGGTGTAAAGGAAACAAATGCAACAAAGATGAGGTTCTTGCCCTCCAAGAATCCACAAAATCGTGGTGAAACAGTTATGTGAGCAGATTATTGCCAGGTGGTACGATAACTGTGTGGTCCACAAAACTTAGAGTCACGGGGGCTTCTCAGAGAGATGTTAGGTCGGGATATTGAGGGATAGGTAAGACTTAGCCAGGCCCTGTGGCAGGTGCTGAGGATCCTAGGGGTGAGCAAAACAAACGTGGTCCCTCCCTACCTTCATGGAGCTCACAGTGTCCTTGAGAGGACAAACGTCAATCAAACACATACACACATAAGTAAAATTGTAAGTGTTGTGAGGGGGCTATTTGTAAGAATTTATAAAGATGGAACAGATTAGTGGGATCTTAAGCAATATATATTCTTTAAAAGTTAGAATTACGGCTCATGCTTGTAATCCCAGGACTTTGGGAGGCCGAGGGGGTGGATCACCTGAGGCTGGGAGTTCGAGACCAGCCTGGTCAACAAGGTGAAACTCTGTCACTACTACAAATAACAAAAAAAAAAAATTAGCTGTGCATGGTGACAGGTGCCTGTAGCCCCAGCGACTTGGGAGGCTGAGGCAGGAGGATCACTTGAACCTGGGAGGCAGAGGTTGCAGTGAGCCAAGAGCGTGCCACTGCACTCCAGCCTGGGTGACAGAGTGAGACTCCATCTCAAAAAATAAAAATAAAATAAAAGTGAGACTCAACTTGGTGAAAGAGAGGGGAAGGGCTTTCCAGGAAGAAGGAACAGAATGTGCAAAGGCCCTGAACCAGGAGGGAGCAAGGCCCTTTTAAGCCACAAAGCCAGTGTGGCTGGAGCAGAGCGAGGGTGAGAAGCAAAGCCAACATGGTTGGAGAGAGGCAGCAGCCAGATTGCGTGGGCCTTATTGAGGGCTTTCCTGTTTTTGTTTGTTAACTTTATCCTGGGAGCAAAGGGGAGCCACTGGGAGGTTTTAAGCAGATGAGGGTCACTGTCAGATTTGTGTTCTGGAGAGACTGCTCCAGCTGGGCTTGTGGCAAATCCAGTCTGGGTGGGGATGGACCTCTTAGGAGGCTGCTATGGTCACTCAGGTGAGAATGGAATTTGTGAACTGAATGAGGGCAATGGCAAGACAATGGAGAGAAGTGGGCAGGGATAGATGGGGGTGGACTAGACTGGAATTGCAGGAGGATGGAGAGGGAGGGGTCAGGAGAATGCCCTGCCTGGGTTTTAGATGCGACTAGCTGGGCAGATGGAGCTGCCATCTGGAGGGAGAATCCCAGCTTCCTCCTTGAGATCTTCCACAGAGGGAAGTGAGGCTGTCAAGGACAGGTGACTGTGTACCCACACCTCCTGCTCTTCTCTTTCTCTCCATTCCTTTATTCTTCCTTCCACCCCTTCCCTACAGTGACCTCTGCCACTGCAAGAGCAAGAGGCCAGAGAACCTACTTCCAATTCAGAGTGTGAATTCCCATGAAAATCAAATCATCAAATTCTATGGAAAGTAAGGTGTCCCGAGTTCCTCACCTCATCTTTCACTCCTTGGCATGGTGCCTCCTCAAGGCTACAGGCAGGACACTTGGCTCGGGTTCCCCTGAATTCTGTGAACAGAAGAATTAGAAATAAACAAACAATTCCAAAATAAAACCCAGCTAGTTATGGGTTCCCTTTAAGCTTAAGTCAGTAGTGGTGTGAAGTCCCCCTGAGGCCATCAGCCTCCCTGGGCCCCAAGTAGTCCCTGAAAGTGTGTTCTAGTGTCTCAGATGAGAAAACCGAAAGTGCTGACGGTACCCCCAGGTTTTTTTTTTCAATAACCTTTCTTTTTCACTGCTGAGTTGATTGCAAATGACAGACGCCCAACTTTCACCAGCCTAAGCTCAGAGACAGTGTGTTTGAAGACCACCGGCGGCTAGGGGAGGTGGGGTTCTCAGAGACCTCAAGAGGAGTTGGCGGCCAAGCAGCAGAAGAGCAGAGAGAACCAAGCACTGGAACATGTTCAGGTTGCTTGGCTTCTCCGACGTTCCCTGCAGGCCAGCTTGCATTTTCTCTCTTCCTCAAGGCTAGTTTCTCCACTTGTCAGAAAACACGGCAGCCAGCAGCCCTGGCATTACACTTCCCGACAGCTTCAGCTGCCCGAGAGAAGCTGCCCTTTGTGTCTTAAATACAAACTCCCAGTTGCCCATTCCCAGCCTCATCAACCATGACCGTGGAGGCAAAGGCCGCATAAAAACAGGGCAGCTCCCCAAGGGGAACCATACTGGAGTGAAGGAGAGGCAGTTCCCGGAAGGAGAGGGGCAACTAACCAGGCAGATAAACAATCAATGCCTTCCTCTGCCCCACGTGCCTTTAGAAACAAAGAACCTAACTCCTAACCTCTCAGTGCCTGAAAGCTCCATCCACCTGAATAAGGCCCACCTGAATAAGGCCCACCTGAATAAAGCCCACCTGAATAAAGCCCCATCCACCTCAATAAGGCCCATCCCGTCGGCCAGAGCCGTGACTCAGGAGCACCACCACCTTCGAGGGCTTCCTGTGTCCATTCAATTTCTTGTGCACAATAATCTATGTGATTTTGTAGATGACTCTAAAATCCAAAACCCAGCATTGTGTCTTCACTGTTATTTCTTGCTTTAACAGATCTCTGTATGACAGTTTACCTTTCTGGTCTTCCTTGAGTTTTTTTCATTCCTTAACATGCTTCTTAGTTACCACGGCTCCTAGGAATGCTATCTCCCCAGTAGGATAGTATAATATGTTTTTGTCTTTCTGACCCCCGAAGTCCTGGGTGCACTGATGTTCCTTGCTTTAGAGCAGGAATGTATACATAGATGGCTTCAGGTGGCATATGAATGACAGAGATGCTGCTCAGCAGAGACCAATATACTCACTGTCCAGTCCCCAGCCAGCCCTGCCTGGGGTGGTGGGAACCCAACTGGCACCCACTCTCTGCCTCACTCCCTTTCCCTCCAAGCCTGTTTCTGGCTCACACAGTGCGGTCCCTCCTCGACGCCCTCACCAGAGTCTTCATTTTGTCACGGGCCTGCCCCCAGCCCTGCTTCCCTTCACTCTTTTTTTTTTTCTCTTGTTGAGACAGAATCTTGCTCTGCCTCCCAGGCTGGTAGTTAGTCATCCAGGCTCACTGTAGCCTCGGCCTCTCAGACTCAAGCAATCCTCCCAGCTCAGCATCCCAAGTAGTTGGGATGACAGGCGCCTGTCAACACACCAGGCTAATTTTTGTAATATTTTTTGTAGAGATGGGGTGTCACTCTGCTCCCCAGGCTGGTCTTGAACTCCTGGGCTCAAGGGATCTTCCCGCCTTGGCCTCCCAAAGTGCTTCACTCTTTAGGGCCCTCTTCTGTGCTGTGGCTCTCGCTGTACTCAACTCCTCAGTGCTCCTTCCCTAAACTGCATCCCACTTTTGTTCCCTCACACCTCCTCTGGTTCCCCTGGCTCTGCCCTGAGGCTCTGCCCTCTGTCTCAGTCACATCCTCGCCTCACCTGAACCCCACACGCACCAAAAGCACGTCACGATTAGCTCCCTCACCCCACTCTCCACTCCCACTCTCCCCAGGCCTGGAAGTCCCATGAGATTCCCAGGGTCCCAGGACCTCACCTACTCCCCCTTCCTCCTTCCCTCTGCTCAGCCCCTTGGGACCTGGACTCCCTCACCCAGAGGGTGGCTCCTGCCTTCCTCTCCCTTCAGGCCTCTGCCTTCGACCTCTGCATGCAGCCCTTTGTTGGGGGCCAGGTTTGTCCTGCTTGTCACATCTGTCTGTTGGTCTTCCTTAGCTCCTAGTTTCCTTTTAAAATGCAGGTATTCAAGTCATAAAAATGAGTCCATTTTCAAAGCTGAGTAAAGAACAGTACAGATCGTTTATGGATGCAGCAGAAGCAGTGGTGGTAGCCTGCGGGTGGTGAGCTGAGCTGGAGGAGTGGGTATAACCTCAGACAGAAAACAGCCACGGAGCTCACGCGATGGCAACGGCTGTGTGTCACCTAATTTCATCTGTTGGTATGGCTCAGCTCTGCCTGTGAATCAGATAACCACAACACACACAAAAGTACTCACATAACCTGTTTCCATCTCTCCACAGTCTTGGTAGCACACAAGCCGGGACTCAGCGTCACCTCTGTGCCTGGGTCCCAGTACCAAGCAAGGTGTTTCCTTGTGTGTCCCAGACACACACATCCTTTGGAAGCTGACATGTTCCCACCATCTCTATGGCTATTAAAAGGCTGCTTCCTACTGCAGGAAAAATATAGGCAGAAGGAAGGAAGGAAGGAAGAAAGAGAAAGAGAGAGAGAAAGGAAGGGAAGAAGGAAGGAAGGAAGGAAGGAAGGAAGGAAGGAAGGAAGGAAGGAAGGAAGGAAGGAAGGAAGGAAGGGAAGGGAAAGAAGGAAGGAAAATCTGCTCCTGACCAGTGTGTTGGGAAAGTTTGGGGGCACCAGAAAGAATTATGGGGTCTTGACATCATGCATTCCCTCTGTCCCCTTTGCTAAAGTTAGTGAGGGATGAGGAGGAGGCAGAGATGGGGGTGGGGTGGTGCTGGGGGTGATGACACCCATTCATTAATTGATTCACTAAACAGGTTGTTTATTAGCCAGGCATGGTGGCGCGTGCCTGTGGTCCTGGCTACTTGGGAGCCTGAGATAGGAGGATCACTTGAGCCTGGAAAGTCGAGGCTGCAGTGAGCCATGATCACATCATTGCACTCCAGCCTAAGCAAAAGAGCAAGACCCTGTCTCAAAAATAAACACATAAATGTTAATAAAAACATATTGTTGAGCCCTGTGTGAAAGTGCTGCTCTAAGCACAGGGGATATAACGGTGAAATTTGGCAAGGTCCTGAACCTCTTGAAGTTTATAATCCTGTGGAGAAGATAGTCTATGGAAAAACAAGTGTCATAATACCATGTAAGGTAGCACAATGAAGAGTGAGACGGTGGTTAGGGAAGAAACATTTGAGCAGAAGGGAGGAAATGGCTCTCTGGGGCAAGAGTGTCCCAGACACAGGGAATGGCACGTGCAAAGGCCCTGAGGTAGGAATGTGCTTGGTGTGGTCAGACACAGCAGGGAGGCCAGTGTGGTTGGAGTGGAGAGACAGGGCCAGGGGCTGGTGGGAGGAGGGGTCAGACAGGTAAGTGGGGGTCAGATCTTGTAGGGTCTTGTGGGCTCTGGTGAGGATGTGGACACTGAGTGAATCCAGAAGTCCTGCAGGAGTTTTAAGCAGAGGAGTGATGTGGTGGACTTGCGCTAGAAAGGAATCTCTCTGGCTGCTGTGTGGAGTAGACAAGGAGGCAGTTAGGAGGCTGCTGTGGTTTCCTGGCAAAGGCTGGAGGAAAGGCCTGGGGGTGCTGGCAAGTAGGTGGGTAGGGCTGTGCCAGATGATTGCAGTGTGACCAGTTGTGAAAAATGGGGGATCACTCCGTGAAGTAGGACACAGCACCGGAACTTTTGGAGGTGGTGACGTTAAGAAGAGGTAGGACCACCTTTCTAGTTACTTGGGGACCTCACTAGGCTCCTCAGGCCAGGAGATAGAACCTCCATGCTTCATGCGGGCCACCCGGGCACATGCTTTTCCCTCTGCCTGGAATGCTCTTCCCCACCTTCCTCATCTGCTTCACTCCACTCCTCCTCCAGGCTCAGTTGAAATGTCACTTTCTTCCTGAAATCAGTCAGGTGCTCTGGGTGTATGCGCTCCTGATGCTTCTTTTTCATGGCACTTACCACAACTGTCATTACTTCATTAGAATAATTAGCCAGGGCGCAGTGGTTCACACCTGTAATCCCAGCACTTTGGGAGGCAAAGGCGGGTGGATCACTTGAGGTCAGGAGTTCAAGACCAGCCTGGCTAAAATGGTGAAACCCTGTCTTTACTAAAAATACAACAATTAGCCGAACATGGTGGTGCGCGTCTGTAATACTAGCTACTCGGGAGGCTGAGGCAGGAGAATTGCTTTAACCCAAGAGGCGGAGGTTGCAGTGAGCCAAGATGGCACCACTGCACTTCAGCCTGGTGACGGAGTGAGACTCTGTTACAACAAATTAAAAAACAAAAATAGAATAATTCGTTCTTTGGTGTTTGTTTCCCCTGGTAGACTGTAGGCTCCATGAGGGCAGGTGCTGGGTCTGCTTTCCTCTTCCCCGCTTGGTTACTCCCTAGCACAGTGTCTCACACAAGTGAGTGCTCAATACATTTTGTTGAATGAATGAATCAATAAGCAAATGGAATGGACAGCAGGTGCCAGAGAAGCGTCAGGGCAGGCAAGCTGATTCCTAAGAGCTGCAAAGGAATAGGGCTCATTTCAACTTAGAATCCAAACCAAGGCACTCACAAGCACCTGGTGGGTGATAAATACCTTACATCATAGGAACAAAGTTCTAAGAATAGGATTTCAGTCATCAGTCAAAGTATAAAAGAGGTTATTTGTTTTGGGAAAGCAGGCAGAAGGGTTCATATGCCCTGGGATCATATTCCCTGGCCGCCAGTCATCTCACACAGGTTTGCCTAATCCTGCATTTGCAGCCCTCAGAGAGCGCTTGACATGGCTACTGTAGCATGAGAGCATTTATTAAAGAGACATTTTTGTTTATTTGTTTGTTGTTGAAGTGTTTAAAGCATTTATTAAAGAGGCAGGATCTTGCTGTCACCTGTGCTGGGGTGCAGTGGTATCATCGTAGCTCACTGCAGCCTCGAACTCCTGGGCTCAAGCGATCCTCCCAACTTATCCTCCTGAGTAGCTAGGACTATAGGAATGCACCACATACAGCTAATTTTTTTAACTTTCTTTTTGTAAAGACGGAGCCTCGCTATGTTGCCCAGGCTGGTTTTCAATTCCTGGACTGAAGCGATCCACCCACCTTGGCTTCCCAAAGTGTTAGGATTATAGGTGTGAGCAACTGCACCCAGCCCAAAGGGACATCTTTAGAGTATATCATTTAGAAAAATCTATTAAGCTTTCAACCTTTTAAAAAATGTTATCAAGTAACGTACATAACATAAATCATTGTCCGGTTCCTGAACCTCATTGTATCCTTCATCTCCACTCCTTCCTGCTCACACTGATGACACATTGTGTCAGAGTGGATGGATGGAAATGGCCCCTGAGTCAAAGATTCTGCCTCTCGTGTAGGAGGCTTTCTCCTGGGAGTGTGAGGCCCTCTTGGCTCACCACACTCTGGCGACCCAGGAGCTTCTGCGCGCCAATCCAATGCTGATGTCCTGGGCCATGCTTGCTACCAGCAGCTCTGTTTCTTGAGTCTTGGGTGACTGCTGTGTTGACTGATGAAGAGTTTTTATCTAAGGGTCTGTGAATGGGTTTCAGGATCCTGTAGACCCCTGAAATCATGTCATCCAAATTGACTAATACACATGTGTTTTGGCTGGGCGTGGTGGCTCACGCCTGTAATCCCAGCACTTTGGGAGGCCGAAGGGGGTGGATCACCTGAGGTCAAGAGTTTGAGACCAGCCTGACCAACGTGGGGAAACCCTGTTTCTACTAAAAATACAAATTAAATTAGCCAGGCGTGGTGGCACACGCCTGTAATCCCAGCTACTTGGGAAGCTGAAGCAGGAGAATCACTTGAACCTAGGAGGCGGAGGTTGCAGTGGGCTGAGATCATGCTATTGTGCTCCAGCCTGGGCAATAAGAGTGAAAGTCTGTCTAAAAATAATAATAATAATAATAATAATAATAAACAAACGTGTTTTATAAAGGCTGGGGAGTCCTGTTTCATCAGATTGTCAAAGCAGTCCGATGACCCCCCAAATGAAAGAAATCATGGTTTAGATGGATAAGCTACACATTTCAGATTTTAAAATTTACTTCGAGCTTGTCACCTAGTATCTGCCTTGATTATATATGCCGTGCTAGGTGCAGAGCAGACTGTTGTGTTTATTTCATCACTATGAGTAACTAAAGTGGATTTCCTGACAAATTATGCAGCACTAGACAGAGATGTTACCAGGTTAATTGTGGGCACAGTGAGGCACGTATTTGGTGAGACCACCTTGCCTTCTAGAGGTGACCCTTTATTTTCCATTTGCAACAAGATTCTGAGAGCCGGGTCTGAATGAAAAAATGTAACCCCTGGCTTCCATACTCCAGGTGATCCTGGGCTTAGGAGAAGAGAGAAGTTGCTGAAGGAGGCGTGGAAAGCTCAGGGAGTGGGAATGGCTTTGCTTATCTGCCCATCGATCATGTCTGTGCTTCGGCTGAGACTGAAATCACTTGGCAGTCACACGTTTAGGCTGAGGTAACTCCCTACTGCCATAAAGGTCAAGAAAGCCACTGTGCTAACACAGGCCCTCCCCTGACAGCCTGTTCCACAGCGACCCTTGAGTCATCACGTCTGGATGACTAGGCTGACAAAAACAAGGTTTCACAGGGTGAGTTTAATTGTGGGGGAGCGGGGCACAGCACAGGGCAGCGGAGTAGGAAGGGCACTGCACTTGGAGTCTGAAGATCAGGGCTGAGGGCCCTGCTCAGTGAGCTTGGGTCACGTGTGTTGGTGTTTGGGCTTCAGATGAAATTAGACACTATTCACAATAGCAAAGAGATGGAATCCATCTAAGTGCCCATCAGCTATAGACTGAGTAAAGAAAATGTGGTATATATATACCATGAAATACTATGCTGCCATAAAAAAGAACAAGATCATATTCTTTGCAGCAACATGGATGGAGCTGGAGACCATTACCCTGAGCAAACTAACACAGAAATGGAAAAACAAATACTGCATGTTCTCACTTGTAAGTGGGAGCTAAGGACACAAAGACAAGACAGCAGACCACTGGAGCCTACTTGAGGGTGGAGGGCGGGAGGAGGGTGAAGACTGAAAAACTACCTATCAGGTACTAGGTACTACGTGTATTACCGTGGTGATGAAATGATCTGTACACCAAACCCCTGTGACATGTAATTTAACTATGTGACAAGCCTGTGCATGTACCCCTGAACCTAAGATAAAAGGAAAAAAGATAGGGCAAAAAGGAAATTAGAGGCTGCTGTTTAACATGTTACCGGGGAGCTAGTAGGCATTCAGTGATTGGGACTGTGCAGGTACAACGTAGTTCTCGCCCTAAAACAGGATGTAGTCAACATCCTGTTCACTGCTACCTGGAGCTTCACAGTAAAATATCTACAGAGCTTGTGTTTGGAAACCAGGTCGATGCCCAAATCTGTGCAGATTTGCATTCCTGGTCACTAATCCAAACATCTCTTCAGAGCTATGCCCTGGGGTACAGCGAGGAAGCTGGATGAGGCGCCAGCTTGAATCTAGAGGTCAGTTCTCTGTATTCAAGCTTCTGCCCAAACAAGTGATGGTTGCCTGCCAGGGGTAGATCTCACATGGTTCTGGACTCTCTCAAGCTGGGAAGGGAGGATGCAGGAAGGAGGGGGAACGGAGGAGAGGGAGGAAAGTTGATCTCTGCAGTTCTCTGTCACTAGGTGGCAGCACCAACCCGGGACTGCTGTCCCGATGGTCCTGGCCGTAATCCTGGAATCTGGGGAGTTTCCCAGGTGCACTTGAGCTTGCTATATATAGCTCCAGCTTTGCAAGCAGCCAAAGAGAGATTGAGTCCCATCTCCACGTTTAGCTGTGTGACCTTGGGCAAACCATTTAGCCTCTTCGGAGTCTTTCTTTATCTGTAAAATGGGGATAATAATCGTTCCTAAAATAATAGAGTGAACAGAAAATGAGATAATAAATGGCAGCCACTATCATCCCTGCTCCAGCAAGATGATCCCTCACTCTTTCATACATCACCTTTATTTTGCACTTTTTTTTCTTTCAAGGTTGCCCCTAATGCTTATGTTAAATGAGCATGTAGGTGAACACTTTGGGGTGGGGGGAGTGAGGAGGCAGGAGGAATGGTCCATGGTGTGATCTTTTTTAGAACAGACCTAACTTTTTAATCTTCCTTCCCCTCCTTGCACCCATTCTCTTCTTCTTCATTTTCTTTATTCTATCTTGGGATTTTTATTTACAAATATATGTTAACCATCTGCTCTGTGCAAACCCCTGGCGAGGCAGAAACAGGTGGGGAAGAAGAGGGAGAGGCGAGCCGAGTTACAAGGACACGCTGGAGAGTACCTCCTTCTAAGGCCCCCACAGTCCTGTAGGTGCTAAGCTGATAACCAGATGGTGTGCATCAGTGCAGTTGAACAGGCTGCTGAAATATTAAAATATGTCCATCTGGCTGATTGATAGCCCCTGCCCTAGTGTCCCTCCGTGCAACGACACAGCCCCATGCCTTCACCCTGCTCCAGCTCCCACCCCATTCTGACTGCCAGTGCCTGGATTTTGAATACTGCCCTTTAGCTGGCTGAGGTCTGCATAGAATGGACTGAAGAGGATGGGGTGTGAAGCCTGGAGGCTGAGTTGCAACTCCCAGTGATGGTTTTCAAATTAGAGCCTGGGGTTCCTGCCAGAAGCAGTAATGGGTATATCCAGGTTGGGCAATCCAGAGGCTTGTGTGGCTCTGGCTGCATGCCCAGTTTCTGGTGGAGCACAGGACATCCTCGAACCCTCTGAAAGCAGTCTACTCCTGTTAGCCCCTGAGAATTAGGATGCAGTGCCCTGTCCCCAGCCCCCTCTCTGGGAAACCCAGGTACAATGAGTCACCATTTTTGGTTTCACAATAGAAGCTTACTCTGGTTGACATCAGCAGTAAACGAATGTGTTGGAAGGATGTGTGTGGCTCATAGAATTCAAAAGAAGCCCAGAGAACAAGGCCCAGAACGAGGTAGGAGCCAGGACAATTCTCCACCACAGGAATTCTCTCTCTGGTCATGGCTTCACAGTTAGAGTAGAGGGGCTTCAAACATCTTCTGGGTCTTTTCTTTTCTCTGCTCTAAAGCCAGATTCCCAGGAGTCTGATTGGCCCAGTCTGGGTCGTATGGTTGTACCTTGGCCAGATAAGGCAGAGAAGGCACCTTGATTGACAGCTCTACACATGGAAAGGAAATGCAGATGCTTTGTCAGAAGAAGGAGTAATAGAGCCCGAGCGCAGTGGCTCACACCTGTAATCCCAGCAATTTGAGAGGCCTAGGCAGGTGGATCTCTTGAGGTCAGGAGTTCAAGACCAGCCTGGCCAACATGGTGAAACCCCGTCTCTACTAAAAATATAAAAATTAGCCAGGCGTGGTGGCACGTGCCTGTAATCCCAGCTACTCAGGAGGCTGAGGCAGAAGAATCACTTGAACCCGGTAGGTGGAGGTTTCAGTGAGCCGAGATTGCTCCACTGCATTCCAGCCTGGGTGACAGAGCGAGACTCTATCTCAAAGAAGAAGGAGGAAGAGGAGGAGGAAGAGGAGGAGGAGGAGGAGAAGGACAAGAAATGGATTCTGGGTGGCAAAAAAAAAGTGTGTGTGGGTCACTCTAATCAGGTGCATCTCAGCTCTAGGTCACAATTCAGTGGCATTTTGCCTTCAGCCCCAGGTTTTAGACCCAAACAGAACTAGATCCCCATTCTAGTAGTGCAGTGACCTTCCTGAGGCCACCAGATCATCCCAGTCAGTCCTCCTTCCTGGGCAATAAGGGCTCTTATGGCCTTGTTCCCCCACCCCCTGGAGATAAACAATGAGACACAAACCTTTGAGGGAGCCACAGGTAACTTTAGTCACAGTCCAGACTCAAAATTCTCAACCTGAAGTAGACAAGGCTTGAGAATATATGAATGAATGAATTCTTTATATTTATGATTAATTAATTCATTCATCAAACCTATAAAGATTACATATCTGCTCTGCTGGGCACCAGGAATATAGCAGTAAATAAGACACAGACAGTCTCTGCCCACACTCACGGGTTAGTGAATGGCCTATCTGGACAGCCATTTAACTGTCCACCATGAGTCACCACTGGGGGTTTTGGGCATGATGTAAGCAGACATCTCGTCTCTGTCATCTTCTCTCAATGATTGCTGTGGTTTAAATGTCTCCTCCAAAACTCATGCTGAAATTTAACTGCCATTGTAACAGAGTTGAGAAGCAGAGCCTTTAAGAAGTGATTCAGTCATGAGGACAGAGCCCTCACAGATTAATGGGTCCCTAGATTAATGTCATTATCACAGAAGTGAGTTTGTTATCTTAGGAGTGGGTTTCCAATAAAAAAGATGAGTTTGGCTCACTTCCCTCTCTGTCTCTATGTGCTTGCTTCCACCTTCCACCCTTCTGCCATGGAATAACACTTGCCAGATGCTGGTGCCATGCTCTTGGATTTCTCAGCCTTCAGAACTATGAGAAATAAATTTTTTATCCTTATAAATTACCCAAGCTGGGCATGGTGATTCATGCCTGTAATCCCAGCAACTCAGGAGGCTGAGGCAGGAGGATCACTTGAGGTTAGGAGTTCCACACTAGCCTGGGCAATGTAGTGAAACTTCATCTCTAAAAAAAATTTTTAAAAATATTTGTTAATATATATATAGACATATGTAGAGAGAGATATATATACACACACATATATATGTAGAGACAGTATACACACACATATGTATGTAGAGAGAGAGAGGGAGAGAGATATATATATACTCATATACATATATACTTATATACATATATACTCAGTACATGTACTGAGTATGTATACATATATACATACACATATACATATATACTCAGTAATGAGTATACTCATATATGAGTGTATATATGATTTAATGAGTATATACGTATATATGAGCATATACGCGTATATGAGCATATATGAGTATATATGTGTATATGAGTATATATACATATATGAGTATATATGTACTTATGAGTATATATACATATATGAGTATATATGTACATATGAGTATATATACATATATGAGTGTATATATATTCTTATACTTATATGCTCATATATAGATATATATACATAAATGTGTATGAGTACATATACATACTCATATACATATATACTCAGTACATAGTACATGAGTGCATATATACTCATATACATATATGAGTAAATATGTATGCTCATATACATATATATGAGTATATATGTATGCTCATATACATATATGTATATTCCCTTCTGTCTCTAAGTATGTATATATTTCCCAGTGTCAGGTATTGTTATAGCAGCAGGAAATGAACTGAGACAGAAAATTGGTACTGAGAGCTGGGGCAGTATTTACAACAAATACCTGAAAGCGGCTTTGAGTAGAGACTGGAAGAGTTGGGAGGAGCAGACTAGAAAAAAGCCTGCCATGGACCACAAAAACCCATAATGCCATGAAAGAGGCATTAAAGATACTTTCTGTTGAGGACTCAGAAGAAGACTCCAGAACTACGGAAAGTTAGAATCTTCTTACAGATTACTTAAGTGCTCGTGACTAGATTGTTTGTGGAAATCTGGACTCTAAAGGCCATTCTGATGAGGTCTCAGATGGAAATGACAAACAAGGTATTGGAAACTGGAGTAAAGGCCATCCTTGTTATAAAATAGCAAAGACTGTGGCAGAATTGTGTCCAAGCCTGAGGGCTTTGTGGAATGTAGGACTTAAAACAATTAACTAGGATATCTGGTAGAAGAGATATTTAAGCAGCAAAATATTTAGGCTGCTGCACGGCTACTGTTAACAGCATATAGTGACATGGGAGATGAATGAATGACTTAAAGTTGCAATTTAGAATTAAAAGGGAAACAAAGCAGAAAGATTTGGAAAATTTGCAGCTTGGCCATATAAAGAGTGAGAAAATGTGTTCAGGAGAATACTAAGGGTGTGGCCAAGCCACTGTTGGCTAAGGATATTAATTATGGGTAGAAAAGAGCCAGGAGCTATTCATCAAAACAATGAAAGAGTAACCCCAAAGACATTTTAGAGATATCTCTTCAAGGCTGCCTCCATATCACAGGCCCAGAACTCTAAGAGGACAGAATGGTTTAGATGGATGGGTCTGAGGTTCCCTCCAGAGGCTCACTGCCCAGAGCCACCTCAGGTCTCTGCTCCTTGAATTTCAGCATAGTGCCCCTCAGCCCTTCCCGCTGTGGCTCAAGCAGCCTGGGTGCTCCAGAAAGAATAGGTGGTAAGCCTTGATGGCAAACATTTGGTGTTAAGTCTGCAAGGATACAAAATGCAAGAGCATGACTTCCTCTGCTTAGATTTCAAGGGATGTCGTGGATCACCTGGAAGCTCAAGTAGAAATCTGCTTCAGGGGCACAGTCACCTCAGAGAGTGCCCACTAGGGCAATGCCAAGTGAAAATGTGGGGTTGGAGCCACTTCAGTTTGAATGTGTCCTCCAAAACTCATATTGAAATTTAATTGCCATTGTAACAGTGTTGAGAGGCAGGACCTTTAAGAGGTGATTAGCTCATGAGGGTTCCACTCTCATGAATAGATTAACGCCAGTATCACAGGAATGAGTTGGTTGTTGCAGGAGTGGGTTCTTGATAAAAAGGTCGAGTCTCGTCTACTTCCCTCTCTGTCTCATGTGCTCACTTCTGCCTTCCACCCTTCTGCCATGGGATGACCCTGGCCAGATACTGGTGCCATGCTCTTGGACTGTCCAGCCTCCAGAGTTGTGATAAATACATTTCCTTTCTTTATAAATTACTCAGTCTGTGGTATTCAGTTATAGCAGCACATAGGTTGTGTTCATGTTTGTAGGGTGTGGAGGCATGAACCACCAGCAAGGCAGGCCAACCAGCTTTCATTACCATGGAAGCAGGACTTGGAGTAATAGAAAATAGGTTCATGAGGGTTGACCGAGGCAAATCTATTTCTACAGGGCCTTGTGCAGGATTCCAGCTTGCTTTTATTTTGATCCTGGTCTTTCCCTCTGTCTAATAGGTGACAGCTAGACACAGAATAAAAGTTAGATAACATTGTGACTGAGGAGACACAGTTCACTGCCCTAACCTCCTCCAGCCCCACCTGGGACTCTATCCCCAATCTCTACCATCTTCACAAGAATACATCCCTTCCCTTGATTCCTGTTCTTAAAATATCTGATCAATTCCTACTTTTTATATGTTGACCAAATATTTATTTTGTCACTTGTATTCCATTGTCAGAATAATAATTGGCTTGGATTTTACATTTCTAGAAAGTAGGCACTGTGTTCCATCGATCCATCCATTTATTCATTCAGCCAATGAATATTTATTGAATTTCTACTCTTTGGTAGGCTCTTAGCTACTGTGCAAGGGGCTGAGAATCAAAGGTGAGCAAAATAGAGGCAATCTCTGACATTATAGAACGGACGGTCCAGTCACAGAGACAAATGTTAACCAAATAACCACATAGATAAATGTAAATTTTCAGTCTGTGTTAATGGGTATAAAGGAAGGGCATGTGGTGCTATGAAACTGTTTGAAATTGGGGTTCTGATCTGGCCTGGGAATCAAGCAAAATTTCTCCAAGCTGATATTTGAAGAAAAGGTAGGAATGAATAGAAGGGTAAGAGCATTTTGGTTAGGGCTGAACAGAATGAGCAAGGCTCTTGGACTGTAGGGAGCACACAGAGATTTGGGAAAGGGACAGATACCAGTGCAAAGGAAAAGAGGGTGATATGAAGTAAGCTGGAGGGCAGAGGGTGCAAGGTCTCCAGTGCCCCCACTAAGGATTGAGTCTTCATCATATAATCACCCTGAGTAACTCATAAACCCCAATCACACTGTGCACCAGTAGTCAATGGATAACATTTTATGTGAATAATGCTGACTTCACTTAGAGAAGATGTGCTAATAGAGGTTGGGGTGGAGAGGATTGACGTGGTGCTAATGTGACTCACAATCTAATTTCACTGCTCCCATGGCCCAGATATGAAGAGCTGATCTCTAGGAATGGGTACCTATGTGTATGGCTGCAAGTTGCGAGATGATTGGCAAAGTTTAGTATCAGTATCTTCACATGCCACAAGATAGAGAAATAAGATAAGATGCTTTTGGCTGGGTGACTCACACCTGTAATCCCAGCACTTTGCGAGGCTGAGGCAGGCGGATCATTTGAGTCCAGGAGTTCAAGACCAGACTGAGCAACATGGTGAAACCCTGTCTCTATTTTAAACACACACACACACACACACACACACACACACACACACACACAAAATTAGCCGGGCATGGTGGCACTCACTGATAGTCCCAGCTACCAGGAGGTTGAGGTGGGAGGATTGCTTGAGCCCAGGAGGTTGAGACTGCAGTGAGCCACGCACTCTAGCTTGGGTGACAGAATAAGACCATGTCTCAAAAAAAAAAAAAAAAAAAAAGGAAGGATGCTCTTAACTTTCCACACATGGATGCTGGTATAGCTTGGATGTTTGCCCTACCAAACCTCATGTTGAAGTTTGATCCGAAAGTCAGAGGTGGGGTGCTAATGGGAGGAGTTTGGGTCATGGGGTAGACCCCTCATGAATAGATTAATGTTCTCCCTGGGGTGGGGGTTGAGTGAGTTCTCACTCTATTAGTTCCCACAAGAGCTGGTTGTTAAAAAGATCCCAGCCCCTCCCATCTTGCTCTTTCTTGCTTCCTCTCTCACTGTGTGATCTCTGTACACACATGCTCCCCTTCACCTCCACCACAAGTGGAAGCACCCTGAGGCCCTCACCAGATGCCCGATCTTTTCCAGCCGGCAGAACCGTACAGCCAAATAAACCTTTTTTATGTATAAATTACCCAATCTCAGGTATTTTTTTGTAACAACCCAAATGGATTGAAAGAGATGCTTTACTGAGAAAATGAAAAGATGAAATTTCATGAATGCTTGTAGGCCTCCAAACTTCAGTATCTATACTCTATATTTGCCAAGCCTTATTAATTTAAATATATATTTTCTTAAGCAAAAGAAGAGTACAGCCAATCTTGGATTTGGATAACGCAGAGGTCTTATTTATCTCTGTGATATAACACCTTGTTACAGTCTTTTTTTTTTTTTTTTTTTTTTTTCCAATAATGTCAGGCACTTTAGTCCTCAGAGGCAGGCCTTAGAAAACAAAATTTATCTCTTTGACTTTTCCCTTCTTTCCCTAGTGCAAAGCAGAACTCTAATCTTCCTCCACTTTTCTGATTGTGGTCATAAGACCCTCATTTCAGAAGCAGTCCTGCTGCATATCCTGAAGGAAGGAATGCTACACAGAGAGGCCGAAAAGAATCTGCACAGACAGGTCTTGCTGGGTTTCTCCACTTAGCCTGTTAGTATTACATCATGTGATGTAATACTAGATCATGTAATTGGATCCTTTTTGTCCAATCGCATTTCTACATGATTGTCAATCATGGCTTTCCAATGAAGTCTCTGTAAAAGTCTCAAGAGGACATGGTTTGGGGAGTTTCTGAATAGCCGAACACATGAAGATTCCTGGAGGATGACACACCCAAGGAGGGCATGGAAGCTCTGCACCCCTCCCCCATACCTCACCCTATGCATCTCATCTGTATCCTTTGCAATATCGTTTATAAGCCAGTACATGTAAGTGTTTCTCTGAGTTCTTTGAGTCACTCCAGCACATTTATCCAATCCAAAGAGTGAGTCGTGGGAATCTAACTTGAAGCCAGTGGCCAGAAGTTCTGGATGCCTGGACTTGTGACTGGCATCTGAAGTTGGTTGGAGTCTTGTGGGATTGAGCCCTCAACTGGTGGGAGCTGATGTTATCTCCAGGCAGACGGTGTCAGAACTGAATTGGAGGATACCCGGCTGGTGTCTGCTGCAGAACTGATTGCTTGCTTAGTGTATGGGGAAAACTCTCCACATTTGGTTACAGAGGTCATATGTGTTGATTGCAAGGTGGTGTGAGAGCAGAGGAAAAACACAGTCTGAACTTTTGCCTCCAAACTCTTTCACTCCTATATTCCTTACTTTCCATGCACATTAAAAAGCAACAATGCAAAGCACTATTCATAATAGCCAAGATATGGAATCAACCCAAGCATCCACCAGCAGATGAGCAGATAAAATGTGGTGCATATACGCAATGCGAGATTATTTAGCCATAAAAAAGAATGAAATCCTGTCTTTTGCAGCAACATAGATGAGCCTGGAGGACATTATGTTAAGTGAAATAAGCCAGACACAGAAAGGTAAACACCACATGTTCTCACTCGTATGCAGAAGTTGAAGAAATTGATCTCATAGAAGTAGAGTGTGGAATAGTGGTTACTAGAGGCTGGAAAGGCAGGGTAGAGAGGAGGGCGAAGTAATGAGAGGATGGTTAAAGAACACCAAATTACAGCTAAATGAGAGGAGTAAGTCCTAGTGTCTTAGCACTGATGGGTGACTACAGTTAACAATAACTTATTGTATTTTTTCAAATAGCTAGAAGAGTGGATTTTGGGGCCGGGCACAGTGGCTCAAGCCTGTAATCCCAGCACTTTGGGAGGCCGAGACGGGCGGATCACGAGATCAGCCGATCGAGACCATCCTGGTTAACACGGTGAAACCCCGTCTCTACTAAAAAATACAAAAAACTAGCCAGGCGAGGTGGCGGGCGCCTGTAGTCCCAGCTACTCGGGAGGCTGAGGCAGGAGAATGGCGTAAACCCAGGAGGCGGAGCTTGCAGTGAGCTGAGATCCGGCCACTGCACTCCAGCCTGGGCGACAGAGCGAGACTCCATCTCAAAAAAAAAAAAAAAAAAAAAAAAAAAAAGAGTGGATTTTGGATGTTCCCAACACAAAGCAATGATAAAGTTTTAAGATGATGGATATGCTAATTACCCTGATTTGATCTTTACACATTTTATATATGGAAATAATGCTCTGTACCCCATGTATATGTACCATTATGCGTCAGTTTTTAAAAAGCACCAATGTGGGAAACAAGCAAATATTTACATACTGTTTATATTAACTAGAATGTTGTTTGTTAAACTACTACAGTTTTTAGCATATTTTTAAAAAAATCAATTCACCTCTTTGTGGAACTAAATTTATTTGTAAAAGAATATGTTTATCATTATAATAAACAGAAAACCATTAAACTTATTAAAACAAAGATGAACCAACTAAGGTAAAATCTGTTTTATCTAAGTCTCATCTAAAGTCATCTTATATTCCAGCTGGATTTTGAAAAATGGGTAGGATTTCAAGAAACTAATGTGGCATAATAAAGTCATACTTCTCATGCTACTTATATTAAGATCACTAGGAAGGCTGATTAAAATTGAAGAGTCGACTGGGTGTGGTGGCTCACGCCTGTAATCCCAGCATTTTGGGAGGCCGAGGCAGCTGGATCACCTGAGTTCAGGAGTTCAAGACCAACCTGGCCAACATGGTGAAACCCTATCTCTACTAAAAATACAAAAATTAGCTGGGTGTGGTGGTGGGCGCCTGTAGTCCCAGCTACTCAGGAGGCTGAGGCAGGAGAATTACTTGAACCCGGGAGGTGGAGGTTGCAGTAAGCCGAGAGCCGAGATTGCATCACTGCACTCCAGCCTGGGTGACAAGAGCAAGACTCCATCTCAAACAAAAAAAAAAAAAAAAGAAGAGTCATGGTCCCCACCTGAAAAGATGAGAGGGAGATTCTAGGCAGAGGAAATGATGCATGAGCAAAGAGGAAAGGAAGGTGCAAGATACGGTGAAAGGCGTGGCTTTTTCAGCCTAGTCAATACACAGGGTTTGTTTCTGAGAGAGGGATGGACAAGCATGTCAGGGTAGGTTGGTGGGCTGATGGGCTGGTGCCCTAGAAGCACCAGGGCCAGCTGCAGGGGTGCTCCACTTCCGGACTACTGATGTTTTGGGCTGGATTATTCTTTGTGGGGGCTGCCCTGTGCATTGCAGCATGCTTAGCAACAGCATTTCTGGCCTCTTCCCACTAGCTGTTACTAGCACCTCTCTCCCAAGCTGTAACAACTAAAAACATCTCCAGACATTGTCAAATATCTTGGGGAATGGGGAGGATCACCCCCAGTTAGGAACCACTGAGCTAGGGGAATTGTTTAAATTCCTTATTTGGTTGTTTATCCCACCGGCTCCTGCATTAGACAGAATTGAGTTAAGCTGCACTTAGAAAACCCAACTCATGGTGATGAACCAAATAAACCCTTTTCCACTTTCACTTAGAGGAAGTCTAGAGGTGGGCCAGTCGGAGCTCTATCGTCTTCACACGTCTGCAGGATTACCAGGGATCCAGAATCTCTTTCTCCTTTGTGTATGAGGTTGTTTCACCTCTAACATCACATCTGCCTTGCAGACAGAAAGGAGGAGAAAGGTATGTGCCAACTGAAACAGCCATACCTTTTAAAGAGTTTTCCATAGAAGTCTTACCTAGCAAATTCTTGCATATCTCTTTGGCCAGAACTGTGCCATATGGCCATCCCAAACATCAAAGGAATCTGGGAAATGCAATCTTTTCTCTAGGCACATTGCCATCTTAGACAAAACAAGAGTTCTGTAGTAAGGAAAAAGGGAAGAATAGCTTTGGGAGGGCAATTATCAGTCTCAGCTACCCCTCCCAGCCTTGGTTTCTAGGTACAATGACAAACTCAGCAATCTGTGTACAGGAATCTTCCAGAGGAAGCCAAAGAAACCTCCTGGATAGCAAAGGTGTTTGTGCAAATTTTCCTATTGAAGTCCTCTAAGTGGGGGCTCTTCATCTCTACCTACCAGTTGATTGTTCAAACCAGGGTCAGGTTTTTATTTTATCTTCTTGGAAGTGATTAAATTAAATCACATATCGGGTGGTTAAAAAACAAGATTTTTGAAGACCAGTCTAACCAATATGGTGAAACTCCATCTCTTCAAAAAAAAAAAAAAAAAAAAATTATCCGGACATGGTGGCACATGCCTATAATCCCAGCAACCCAGGAGGCCGAGACAGGAGAATTGCTTGAATCCGGGAGGCAGAGGTTGCAGTGAGCCGAGATCGCACCACTGCACTCCAGCTTGGGCAACAGAGCAGGACTCAGTCAAAAAAAAAAAAAAAACAAACAAAAACCCCACAAACCCACAAGAGTTTTAGAAGGACTACATCTCTCTTTCCCTCCCATCCCCATCTCCCACACTCCTCTGGTACCTACACAAGGCAGTCACATGTCATTCTCATGGCAAGAATTCCATTAAGTGTCTCCTCTGCACACTTGCTACAAAGCCTAAAATGCTACCACAAAAACTCTTTCCTTTGGGTCGAGTGTTACTTCCCCTAGGCGTCTCTCTTTTTTGTTTTAGAGACAGACAGTGTTTTGTGTTTCGCTTTGTCATCCAGGTAGGAGTGCAGTGATGGAATCATAGCTCACTACAGCCTTGAGCTCCCAGGTGTCTCTTAAAATGCCAGTCCCCTCCGACAGAAACAAAAGAGTATTAAATCTTTACTACGTTGGTGTTGATCTTAGTTCACTAGCCCTTTTTCCCCCTTGGAATTCCCAAGCAGCTTTGGGGCTTTGAACCCGTGGGGAAGAAGGAAGAGAAATAGAGATAGCCTATCTGTCCCCAAGAGAAGTGGGGCTTCCAGTGGTCTCACCTCCTTTCCCGTAAAGCCACAACTGTAACATCGGCTGGAGGTATTAATAAACTGCTGGTAAGTTT
Source organism: Chlorocebus sabaeus (assembly GCF_047675955.1). Taxonomy (NCBI): domain Eukaryota; kingdom Metazoa; phylum Chordata; class Mammalia; order Primates; family Cercopithecidae; genus Chlorocebus; species Chlorocebus sabaeus. The sequence continues at coordinate 51,899,251 of NC_132927.1, read as the reverse complement.
TGGTCCAGCAGACGGCAACTTCGTGACCTTTGAGTTGACTTTCCCTCCCTTTCTCTCCCCACCCACACTTCTCATCCTGAGGACTGAAGATCTGGCTTTCTCGTAATTCGCTCTGACACTCACTCAGGGAATGACACTGCTAGTAAGAGAGAAATGCAGAGGATGGCAGGTGGGGAAGCTAACATTCTCCAGGAACCCTCATTTCAATGTGACAGATGTTGACAATGCTGTCTTGTGTCCATTTCTTGCTACACAGGGCCTTCCTGTAGCCTGGGCTTTTCCAGGAGACATTGCTGACCTAGATCAGAGTTGCAAATGGGCAGGTCTCTGCAGTGCCACCCTCAGACCTGGACAAAAGAGGTCTCTGCTCTGAACTCCCCACAATACAGGGACCAGCACTGGCATTCCTCCTTTTGATGGGGCAAAAAGTCCTTAGAACTAAGGATACACCTATCTAGAACCCTGTGCCCCCCTTTAGACTGTGCTCCACATTTCAAGGTCACCAGAATCTCCTGAGTAACTGGCCCTGGGCTGGCTTCCAGGAGCTGAAGACTTTCCTGGATACTTCTTCCCAAGTGTGGACCAGACCACTGGTATGTGCATCTCTGTACTCAAGGGATGGGTCCTGTGGGAGTGAATGTGGACGGAATCTGGTCTTCTAGGCTGGTATGTCCGCCGGCACGAACTGGAGGCTGCTGTAGTACAGGAAGAACCAGGGGAGGGCAAGAAAGCAGCAAGCTGCAGTCTGGGTGCTACTTCTTTCTCACTACCTTGTACTCATATAAAATTTTGAAGTGTCTAAGAATTCTGAGTTAAAACCTGGCCTTTTAGGTTGTGATGAAAGTATCCTTGTCAAGGAAGAAGAAGAGAATGTGTTTTGTTAACAACTCGTAAGCTTGATTTATAACGTTTAAGTATTTGTATTTAGACACATAGGCTGGATGTGGTGGCTCATGCCTGTAATTCCAACATTTTGGGAGGCTGAAATGGGAGGATGACTTGAGGCCAAGAGTTCAAGATCAGTCTGGGCAATATAATGAGACCCTATGGCTCCAAAAAAAAAAGAAAGAAAAAACAAAAATAATAATTAAAAAAAAATAGGGAGAGAGGGATGAAGAAAGGGAAAGGAAGAAAAAAAGAATTAAGAGGTTTCATGTAGAAATTCTGATTTTGGCTTTTCTTGACAAACTGGAAGATATGGCAACCCTAGGCCTAAATTCTCGCATGGCAGCATGAGAGAGAACTGCACACTCACTCCTTAGTTTGCCACATTCTCCACCACTCCCAACTGCCCTACATCCAGTGGATTCCATGCTTTCACAGTGCCTGCCTGGGTAGAAGGCATTTGAGTATGGGTCAACTGGCCCACCAACCTGAGGGAGCCATCCCTGTCATGAGTAGAAGGCTGGGACACAGCCTGGTTGGTGAAACGTCCAAGGTTAAAGCTACAGACGTTCAAATTTGTATTCATGGCTGCCTCTCCAATTTCCCTGAATGGACATGAAGTCAGCTTTGGCACTAGCCCCAGGTTCAACTGTCTGCTACCTCTACCAGGCTGACTAGAAAGGAGAAGTGGAACTGCCTGGGGTCAGTAGAAAGTAAAGAATGAAAGGGGAAGAGAAGTCCTTGCTGAGAGATGGGAACCAAGTACGTGAACTCTGCTTTTCTAGTTCTGGCCCCGAATGTAATTCAGAAGATGCCGGCACAGGTCATGTGCCTTCTGTGGGGGTTTCTGAGGGAAAATCACAGTGCTAGAGCATGGGTGGAAAGAAAACTCTCTGATCAGAAGAAAGCCTGCCCACGAGAGGCCAGGCCCTGGCAAAGATAGTGGCAAAGAAAGCTGGACTCAAAGTTCTGTGTCTTTAGATGGCGAAAGAAGGCCAGGCGCAATGGCTCATGCCTGTAATCCCAACGCCTTGGGAATATGAGGTGGGAGGATCGCCTGAGTCTGGGTAGTGAAGGCTGCAGTGAGCCATGATTGCATCACTGCACTCCAGCCTAGGCGACAGAGTGAGACCGTGCCTCAAAAAATAATAATTATTATTATTATTATTATGAAAGAAAAATGAATCCTATTTAGCGACTGCAATGTCTGAGGTGAAGATTGACTTCTTTGCTCCTCTCGTTAACAGAGGGGTGGGAAAGAGCTAGACAGAGCATTAGCTACCAAAACCTGGTTTCTGAAGGAAATTGAGAAAGCTCCTCCTCATGGCACATCTGCCCAGTCCACATGGAGGCTCTGCACTGAAAGGGGAGCCCGTTTTGCCATGTTTTGTTGGGAGACCAAAGGTGACAATGCAAGATTCTGCCCTGGGAGAAATGCCAGCACTCAGGGAAGGTCTTCTGGCCTGTCTTCCCAGGCTCTGCATTATGGCGCTCAGCCCAGTGTCCACACCCTAGGCATCCATGGGCACCAGTTTCCCTGGTAAGAACCCCAAAGATTGCAATGTGCCGTCAGAGGCTGTTGGGTTGGGCTCCTCCCGAGGGGCTGTGACTCCACCACCTGCTGGGATGCAGCTCTTCCAAACTTCTATGGCGTTTAATAGTCACAATAGCCCAACATTGGCATCATCTGAGAGGGACAGGAGAGACACGCACAGGGGACGTCTAGAGTTGAAACTTGGCCTCAAACGGGCCAGAGTGGTTGGCCAGTGGGTTCAGGGGGCACTGACACAGGGAAGCAGGCCTTCTCCTCCCTTCTCCTGTCACCCCATGAGGGCTGCCACTGGGGAGGCAGCAGGCAGAGGCTGTCCCTCTAAAGGACAAATGATTGAGACTGAGGGTGGCTACGGAAGGGGCTCAATCAGGTGGGTGCCTGGCACAGGGATCTCTGTTGCTTTTGTCTCCAGCTGGCTCAGCAGGGGCTGTGTGTGGCCAGGCCCTGCTGCAGCCATTGCTCATGGGCAGTGGTGTGGGTAAGGCTGTGTCAGGCAGGCCAGCGGGCACTTGGCCTGGGGATCTCTGAAGAGCAGGTGGGTGGAGCATGCTGGTTTCAGGCTCTGCCAAACTGAAGATGACCCTGTGTTCCCTGAGCCTTGTGTTGCCCTCAAAGTGCTCAAATGGCAGCCTGAGGAGCCCTGCAGGGACAGGACAAGTCCTGTGCTTTGTGTCACCGCCTTCTAAGGGAGGTGGAGTCTTCAGCAGGACACGTAGACTACTGTCAGAGAAGTCCCTGTGGACCCAAGCTGCATGTTGCCCCTTGAAAGCATTAGGAAGGCATCACCTTTCATGTGAAGGGCGGCCCAGCACAGGGCCTGGTTGCAGTACGCAGAGACTTGGCTGTCCGGGCAGAGCCAGCTGGCTGGGTGAGTGGAGTCATGAGCGGGAGATGAGAAGGTCAACCTGACTTACCACTTCACCAGGTGAGCCCATCCTGCACTGGGCCTTCTCCCGGACTAGGGGACAACCCGCTCATGGGCTAGAAAGCAGTGAAGAATGGAAGGTAGGAAGTCACAGTGAGGGGAGCACGGAAGGAAAATCCAGAACACACCTGGGCTAGGCACGGTGGCTCACGCCTGTAATCCCAGCACTTTGGAGACCCAGGCGGGTGGATCACTTCAGGTCAAGAGTTTGAGACCAGCCTGGCCAACATGGTGAAACCTTGTCTTTACTAAAAATACAAAAATTAGCTGGGCGCCATGGTGCGTGCCTGTAGTCTCAGCTGCTAGGGAGGCTGAAGCAAGACGGTCTCTTGAACCTGGGAGTCGGAGGTTGCAGTGAGCGGAGATCGCGCCACTGCACTGCAACCTGAGCCAAGAGCTGAGAAATTCTGTCAAGAAGAAGAAGGAGGAGGAGGAGGAGAAGGAGAAGGGAAGAGGAGGAAGAGGAGGAAGAGGGGAAGAAGGAGAAGGAGGAGGAGGAGGAGGAGGAGGAGGAGGAGGAGGAGGAGGAGGAGGAGAAGGAGAAGGAGACATTTAAAGGAAGGAATTGAAAGCTTCTCAAGTACTTCAACAAACTATGGAAAAGAGGAGCTATTAGTGGAGTCCCTAGAGCTCTTTGAGGGTACTAGAGTCCAAAAAACAAAGAAGGTCCCAACATTGCAGAATTTAGAGTGTCAAGGGTGCAGAATTTAGAGTGTCAAGGGACAGGGTGAAAGAGAGAAACTGCCTTGCCAGACTGGTTTCTTTTAAAGCATTTATTTAGAAAAATAACCCTTCCCTGCCCGCCTTGCTCTGTGCCATGGGACTTGAGCATCTTGCTTGATACTCTTCTGCATTGGGCCTGCAACCCACAGTGGTGGGGTCCAGCACACGCCCCCCGAAACGCTGCGGCACTGCTGGGAGGCTTTACGCCCTTCCAGTCGTGACAGTTTCCGTGTTCACTCCTTGTCCAGGCCTCTGTCTCCGGGTCTCCAGGTCGACAGGGTCCTCTGCGGGATGGGCGCAGCGCTGCCACAGTCTGTGTGCCCCTCCTGAGGCTCTGTTCTCCCCGCATCGGAAGCTCAGGGCTGGAAGCGCGGGGAGCTGACATGAGGCTGGTGGAAGGCGTGGGCGCTGTACACCACCTCTGGGGGCGAGGGCGTGCTGGCAGCTAGCACGGAGCACAGGGGCTCGTGGCTGTTCAGCACCGACGTGAAGTACTTCAGTTCCTCCGTGAGCTGCTTGATCTCCTTGCGCAGAGCCGCGTTCTGTTTCTCCAGGTCTTCGCTCTCCTGTAGGGGTGGGGATCAGCACCGGAGGTTAATGTTGGGGAAGGTGGCAAGGTGGGTGGGGTGCGGAGGGACGCAGGAGGGGCCAGATTAGTTGTTCACTAGCACAGCCATGGAGAAGGGCACCAGAGAATTTTCCTGCACGTGTGACTGTGTGCACAAGTGTATACATGTTTGTAGGTGAGTATGGGCGCATTTACGTAAGCACATGGGTGGGTGTGCATGTGTACACATAGATATGAGGCTGAACCATGTGAAGCTGCTGCTATTTGTCTGTTGTGACCTATAGGAATAGCAATTTCAGGCCGGGGGCGGTGGCTCACGCCTGTAATCCTAGCACTTTGGGAGGCCGAGGAGGGCGGATTGCCTGAGCTCAGGAGTTAGAGACCAGCCTCGGCAACATGGTGAAATCCTATCTCTACTAAAACACAAAAACAGAAATTAGCTGGGTGTGGCGGTGCGCCTGTAGTCTCAGCTACTTGGGAGGCTAAAGCAGGAGAACTGCTTGAACTGGAGAGGCGGAGGTTGCAGTGAGCCAAGATCCAGCCACTTCACTCCAGCCTAGGCAACACAGCGAGACTCCATCTCTCCCCGCCCCCAAAAAAGCAAGTTCACTTGGTTCAACCTGATAGAGGGGTGTGTGAGTGTGCTCCTCTGCGTGCATGCATGCAAGGGTCTCTGTGAGGGTGTCTGTGGGTGGGAGGTGGCGGGAATATAGCAAGGGAAAGCAACTGGCAGGCCAGAGTCTAAGGAAATGGAAAGTCGTTCGTGAGAACGTCTTACACCAGTTTCACTCTTTTCCACTCTGTTATGCCACGTGTTCTCCAAAAGCTCCCAGTGTCTGCATTTCATCTTACAAATAAAGTCACTGGATACTTGTCTACTGCACCCAGATTCTAGAATGCTCAGGGTCTTCATAAATACTAAATGGGGCCAGGTGTGGTGGCTCACGCCTGTAATCCTAGCATTTTGGGAGGCGGGGGCGGGTGGATCACCTGAAATCAGGAGTTCAAGGCCAGCCTGGCCAACATGGTGAAACCCTGTCTCTAAAAATACAAAAAAAAAAAAAAAAAAAAAAATCAGCCGGGTGTGGTGGCGCACACCTGTAATCCCAGCTACCTGGGAGGCTGAGGCAAGAGAATTGCTGGAACCCGGGAGTCAGAGGCTGCAGTGAGCCGAGATCATGCCACTACACTCCAGCCTGGGTGACAGAGCAAGACTCCATCTCCAAAATAAAAATAAAAATAAAAATAAAATAAATAAATACCAAATGGTCAAAGTCTGTCACAAGGTTCTGTTCCACCCTATCCGGCCTACCAGAGAGCAGCCCGACAGTACTCTGGGGGTGTCCCAAGCCTGTGAGCTTCTCTTTTTCCGGACACTCTTTTCCCTGTTGCTTGGGGGAACCATCAAATACATGCTAATCAGAAAAATGCCTGTTAAGAAGTGCTGATTTCTGATCACATCATTAATTAATCAACAATTGCAATCTGGCAATTAGCATTTACTGAAAAGGAATCCCATCTTCAGAAAGCCCAGGAGATTGCAATTCCGGTATAATTTTAAGATTTATATTATTCGACTCAACCAAACAGACTTTCTCTGCTAAGTATTGGTAACCACAGAGGAAAGGCAAATGTCATTGGAGATGCAAATAAAAAAACATTTCAGTTCAAAAGGCAACCTGATATTTGGAGACCAGGTCTTACCTTTCTGGATCTATTTGGGTTAGGTCAGTATTTCCCAAACTTGCCATATCATGAGAATTAATTTGAAGGCTTGTTAAGAATAGAATTTCAGGCCCAACCTAAAATCTAGGAATGTGAATCAGTGGTTTTGGGATTCGGGGAGTGAAGTCTGCAGATCTGATTTTGTGTGTGTGTGTGTGTGAGACAGAGTCTCACTCTGTCATCCAGGTTGGAGTGCAGTAGTGCGATCTTGGCTCACTGCAACCTCTGCCTCCCAGGTTCAAGCAATTCTCCTGCCTCAGTCTCCCGAGTTGCTGGGATTGCAGGCAGGTGCCACCATGCCTGGCTAGTTTTTGTATTTTTAGTATAGACGGAGTTTCACCATGTTGGCCAGGCTGGTCTGGAACTCCTGACCTCAGGGGATCTGCCCACCTTGGCCTCCCAAAGTGCTGGGATTACAGGCACGAGCCACCATGCCTGGCCACAGATCTGAATTTAAAAAATAATAATAATTTTATTTTTTAAATCCTAGCCACTAAACTACTAGAGAGCGAAATTTGGATTTTTAACTAGTGCCACAGGTCATTCTAATGATCAAGCAAGTTGGAAAGCACTAGTTAAATGTTATTTTAAATTTCTTTTAATTATTCAAGCACTTATTAAATGCCTATTTGTTAATGCCTGGCTCGATGCCTGACACATAGTATGAACTCAGATGTTTGTTGACTGACAGACTTATGACATCATCTGCTGGCACGAAGAAGGTAACTCAAAAATAGGGTGGGTGGTGAGCAGATGTAAGATAACTTGACATTTAAAATTTGCCCTAAATAGGTTGGGTGCAGTGGCTCACACCTATAATCCCAGCACTTTGGGAGGCCGAGGTGAGAGGATCGCTTGAGCCCAGCAGTTTTTTGTTTTTTTATTTTTATTTTTTGAGACAGTCTCACTCTGTCTCCCAGGCTGGAGTGCAATGGTGCGATCTCAGCTCACTGCAACCTCTACTTCCTGAGAGCCCGGGAGTTTAAGACCAGCCTGTGCAACATTATTGAGACCCAGTATCTACAAAAATAAAAAGACAAGAAAATTAGCTATGGAGCACCAGGGGTTGGAGGCTGCAGTGAGCCATGATCGTGCTACTGTACTCCAGCCTCAGTGATGGAGTGAGGTCCTCTCCCAAAAAATAAAATAATAAAATCAAATTTGCCCTAATGAATCCATCAGGGGCATGAGCTGTAGGCTAACGAGGTTAATCGGTTATATTGTCAATCATCTCAAACCCCACATCCTGGCCGGGGGGGGGGTGGTCTTTTTTAAATGTCAGAGAAGCATATACCATCCACAGCCTTGCTCATCAAGCCAGGTTCCAGCATCTGTGAAGGACAGACACACGCATGCTCAGCCTCAACCTGGCATTTCTTGAATGGGACTCTGAGCTAGAAAGTGTGCCAAGGTCAGTACAAAGGAAGCCCCTCTAAAACGGGGCAGAGGAGTTACCAAGAGACACGATGATGGACTCACAGCCCTGCCTTCTGCAAGGTGTGGCTGGCTCATTCATTTTACCATTTGGGTATTTCCTGGCACATCCCAGAAGGAGGGCATCCCCTCTTTACCGAAAGGTAAGATAAAGCAACGTGATGAGACTAGGGGGTGTTGGTAAGACGGGAACTGGGGGCCGGGAGTCCTGGCTCCTTCCTCTAGCCCTTTTCTTCGCCCCCTCTGAGAGTTTCCACTGGTGACAACATTTACTGTAAATTCTGTGCTCTGAAGAGCCTGGGCAAACCCCGAGGTAGAAGGGAGGGCCGCTCTGACCTTCTCCCCGCCTAGAGGCTGGCCCAGCTTTCGGGAAGTGACAGCGGGTCCTTCCTCCCTAAGCAAGCTCTGCTGAGCTCACTCTAGCTCTCTCATCTGCCTCCCCCTCCCTGGCTTGCAGATCCCTGGCTTGCTCTAGGCAAAGTCTGTAACCGCTGCCTGCTGCCTCTAACCAAAAAACCACCGCCAGTGATAAGAAACTCGTCTTTACCTTGGGAAGCAAGACTGCTTCCTGCTAGGGCCCCCAAGAAACCCGCCCTGCCAGCCCAGGGACCATGCAGCCAGCCTGACACTTGTGAGAGAAAGAGTTTGACTTCCCTTGCAGGAGGAAGTGGCTGATCTGGGGCCTTGTCCCTCCATGTCCCCGCTTTTGCCCAGTCCACTCTGGCCCTCCTTGGGGCATCATGCCCTGGAAAGGGCTCACCCAACTGAAGGGACAACTGGCAAAGGTGGCGTGGGAGCAGCTGTTTATCCAGAGGTACAACAGTGACATCCCCTAACAAGGAGGGCTGGACACCTACAGCACAGTGAGGTGGGGAGGAAATGCAGCCTCTCCCATATGCATGTCTTCTGCTACAGAGAGGGGCGGGGGTGAGCCTGCATTTGGGCATCCACGTACCCATCTTTCTCCTATTCAGAATTCATCCAGGTCCATCAGACTCCTCACAATAACGCTCTGTGTGGGATAGGGAAGGTCAGCTGTTATTATCCCCACTCTACAGATGAGGACAACTGAGACCCTGGGACAAACCTACACCACATACCCTCCAAAATGACCACAGACTGCTGGCAGCTGTGCTGTAGGATTCGCCTCAAGACACTTGTTTTCTCAGAAGTTCAGAAACTTTGAGTGTTTGATGCAAAGACTCATTGCTGGCCAGGGAGGGGCAGAGCAGGGCTTGGCTCGGGGCCCTGTGTTCCTTCTGTCACAGACTGCTTCCCCCGAGAGACTGGAGACGTGAGTGGGCAAAGGTCTCCTGAGAACACTAGAAAGCTGGCCAGGTGCAGTGGCTCATGCCTGCAATCCCAGCACTGTGGGAGGCTGAGGTGGGCGGATCTCTTGAGGTCAGGAGTTCAAGACCAGCCTGACCAGCATGGTGAAACCCTGTCTCTACAAAAAATACAAAAATTAGCCGGGCGTGGTGGCACATGCCTGTAATCCCACCAACTGGGGAGGCTGAAGCAGGAGAATCACTTGAACCTGGGAGGTGGAAGTTGCAGTGAGCCAGGATCGCACCATTGCAGTTCAGCCTGGGCAACCGAGCAAGACTCTATCTCAAAAAAAAAAAAAAAAAAAAAAAAAAAGGCCTTGGCTGCTCTGTGGTCTTCCAGGAGAAAGCTGGGTCTCAGTTTTGGTGACCCACACACAACACAACACAAGATCCCTGAGTCGCTCACATTCTTCCAATCATAGAACTGACCGTCTGCCTCCTGGGCTGAATGGAGAGGGGGCCACCTGGCCAGATACCCTGGACAAGGGCTGACTCGAGGGCAGACCTTCCTCCAGATGCAGAGCCAGGTCCTGAACTCTTGACCATGGTGAGCTCCATCAGCAGCAAATAGGAATAGGGAGCTTGGGCCCGGGTCCTGGGCTGGGTGGCCCTCAGTGACTCAATTTCCCTATTCAGCTCCAGTTGCCTCACTTTAAAACAGAAAGACTGGACCAAAATAATGATTCTCCACCCCATCCACACACTGGGGTCCCCTGGGGAGCTTTAGCAATCCTGATGCCTGATTCTGATCTAATAGGTCTAAGGTGTAACCTGGCTCAATTTATATGAGAAAGGTGGATAGAAACCAATTTAAAAAAAAAAAAAAAAAATAGCCCAGCTTAACTTAACTAACATTTATTTGTTTATTTATTTTTTAGAGACAGAATCTCTCTCTGTTGCCCCAATTGGGAGTGCAGTGGTGCAATCTCAGCTCACTGCAACCTCTGCCTCCCTGGTTCAAGCAATTCTCACTACCTCAGTCTTCTGAGTAGCTGGGGTTACAGGTACCTGCCAACACACCCAGCTAATTTTTTGTATTTCTAGTAGAGACAGGGTTTCACCATGTTGGCCAGGCTGGTTTTGAACTTCTGACCTCAAGTGATATGCCCGCCTCAGCCTCCCAAAGTTCTGGGATTACAGGCGTGAACCACCTATGCCCGGCCAATAACTTTTATTGAATACTTCCGTGTACAAATCACTCTTTTAAGTATTTTACGGTTATCATTACATTTGATATTTTCAACAAACTTGTGTGGTAGATAATATTATCTCCATTTTACAGAAGATGAAAAACTGAGGAACAGAGAAGTTAAGTAACTGGCTCAAGGTCATGCAGCTTGGAAGTTGCAGCACTGGTGCTTGAATTGAGGCACTCTGGCTTCAGAGTCTGTGCCCTCCATCCCGTCTTGCCTTTAAAGTCTGTTTAAATGTTATACTGTTTGACAGTTCTCTCCTGTGAGATAACTCCTCAGCCCAGTTGGCTTTCCAGTTTTCTCTTTCCTCTTTTCCCACCTCAGGCAAATCCCTCACCTGTGGGGTCACTTGATGCCACCTACCTCTATCATGAACCACAAGCAGCTTGGGGGTGGCTAAGGAAGAGACTTCCCGGGGGTGTGGGAACATTCTGGGAAATCCCCTGCTGGAGGGGCTTAGGTGGGGGTCACTCAAAGAGTGCTTCAACAATGGGGAATCCCCAGGCAGTTCCCTCACCCACAGGGAGCCATTAGGAGCGAAGACCAAGGACAACGCTAGCATTTCCTAGCTGGGCTCTGGCCGGGACTCTCCAGACACTCTGAGCAGGGCGGAGGCTTCCTCCCTGCCAGCTCCAGTTTAGTGTCTTGACCTTCTCCTTGCATTTTCTAATCACTATTTCCAGAAGGGTGAAAATAGTCCCTGTGTATTTTCTCCTCAACAGGACATGGAGTCATTTATTGGCAGAGTGACCTTTTGGCTCCCACCCACACTTAAGTGGCGTTCGAAGTTTATCCCTCACACCCAGATATATGTTCAGGCTCCCTCAGTTACCAGCCCCTGTTCGTCACATGCAGAGGGTGGAGCCTGCCATTCCTGGAGCAGGCTTCCGACTGAAAAGTATGACTCTTCCCAAGCCGGGGGAGGATCTAGGCCCACGTCTCCCACCATTCCTGGGGAAATCCACCCCAACTGCTGTCTCTCACCTTATGAAAGGAGAAGAGGAATCACCAAACCACAGATCTTTGCGCTGAATAATGCACGTGTGTGATTCTGGAGGAAACTTCACTTTCATATCTTAGAGCTGAAACTCTAGGGCCATAAGCAACTTTGTCATTAACAGATGTTTGGCCACATCAGCCATGCCCTCAGGGGCCTGTCTAGTCACAGGGTTAAAAGGCTATTGCCTGGTCCTTGGTTTTCAAGACTATGATTTCATTGCCCTCAAATGCGAAATAACTATAGGTTGGTTCATTCAGCGTCCATCCCAAACCCCTTCTCCCTTGCCTTCCTCTAGGAAAACTGGGAACAGAATTGCTAAAAACAAAAAACAAAAGAAATCCAGCTGACCTTGTAGCTAGGGGTAGCTGTGTGACAGAACTCTGACCAAAGATACGTAAGCAGAAGTACCTGATGGGAGGGAAGGAGGTGGAGGCAGAGCTTCCCTTCCTACTAAAAAGGCACAGCCTGCTCATAAGGACAAAGGCCTCCTTCCCTTAACATAGACTGATACCCAGAGGCTGGGCACCCATCTCACAGTCCAGACAGTGAAAGCCTCATACTGAGGATGGCTGCTCAGAGAGAAGGAGCTTGGTTCTTCCTTGCTCTAGCCTGGTCTCTCCACTTTTGAACTTCTTGTTACACGAAAAGTAGGCCATGATTTGTTGATTCCGGTATTTGATGGCTGGTCTATCACTTGTCTCTGAATGCATGCAATCTTGGCTGATACTGATGCTTCAGGTTCCAAAGGTTACCACTAGCAAGGTTATCAATGTTCAAAACCAAACAACAAAACAAATAATAACTGCCATCGAAGCAAGGGTTTGAATAGTTTGTTTTGTTTTAAGCCATCAGGCCACCGTATCCGACAGAGTATCTGGGTACTTACCCACATAATTGCCCCACACTCACTCCACACATTCTGCTCACTCCACACATTCTACTCACTCCACACATTCAGGTACAGACCTGATAGGCTGCAAATGCACTGCTTCTGATTCTCAGCCCTGGCTGTGCACACTGCCAGCACCCAGAGAGTCTTAAACAGCCTGGATTCCTGGATGCCAGACCCCCAGAGGTTCCAATTTAATTGTTCTGGAGTGGTTGCAAGCATCAAGACTTTAAAAATACTTCCTAAGTGAGCCTAATGTGCAGCAAATCATGTTCATAGTGGATTCCTTTTAAAAATAACGTAAGGCCAGGTGCAGTTGCTGTAATCCTAGCACTTTGGGAGGCTTCTTTGGCAGGAGGGTCATTTGAGCCCAGAAGTTTGAGACCAGCCTGGGCAACATAGTGATACCCAATCTTTACAAAAAATTTAAAAGTTAGCTAGGCACAGTGGCACACACCTGTAGTCCCAGCTCTTTGGGAGGCCAAGGTGGGAGGATCATTTGTGCCTGGGAGGTGGAGGCTGCGGTGAGCCATGATTGCACCACTGCACTCCAGCCTGGGGAAAGAGTGAAACTTTGTCTCAAAATAATAATAATATGACATAACTATGTAGCGTTTGATTTTATTACATTTGTGTTGTATTTTTACATATTTTAATTTATTTTATCATTGATAGTATAATATTTAAAAATTTAAAGACTTGGGACACTATTTCTAGTTTAAAAAATTTTCTAAAACACAATGTCCATTTAAGCACACTACTATTATATTCTTAAATTGATGAAAACAATTCTAAATAGTCCAGCACGTTCATTCATATAATGGAAAGGCAAGAGCTCAGGGATCTATTCATGTTTCACTAATTATAACTTTAACTGTTTCCTTACCCTTTACATTGCTGAGCTCTGTGAGGGCAGGAGCTATTACTGTCTTCACTGTTTTGTCCTCAGTGACAAGGACAGTGCCTGCCACAGAGTAAGTGTTCGATCAAATCATGTTGCTTGACTGCCAATTTATAATCTGGAATAATTTTCCAAAATCTGAGATGTGCCTATGAAGAAGGGTCAACTGAGTAAATTTGTGACGTCCATGGGAACTCCTAGAGAGTGATTAACATACCACTCAAACACTTTAACAGGTTCTACTTTGTAACTCTGGGATGCTTCCAAATGAATCCAAAAGATTCATTTTTTTCAAAAGGCCTAAGTCAAACCTCCGTTTATTCCCCAAACTGAACCAATAGGGTGGGAGTGGCAGAATTACAACCATTTTAAGAACTTCGTCATGTCATTTCCGTAGTTCAAATTTTACCCTCCCCATTCATACCCAACAAAGGAGACTTGACCAGTTGTGAAAGGCCAACCCCCTGAAACTATTGATATCCTTAAAGAGTTTATAAGCAACCAGAAAGAAGAACGTCTGTGTTCATGTAGGATAACATATCCGATTGTTTCTAGGAAAAGGCCGGACTCTCTGCATTAAACAAAGGAACAGTGTAAAACAAAAAATGACAATATTGCTTTGTTCTTACATTTGCCCTCTCAATTAAACTGTCAAACAGCCCAGTGAGGTGCTATTGTTTCTCACCTTATGATCAGAGTTTAGGTTCAGAGAAATCCCCCCAGGCAGGGTTTGAATTAGTTGGGTCCCCACCACATGCCCCATCCAGTTCCTGCTCCTAGCAGCACAATTGCCTTTTTTATTTTATTTTATTTTATTTTATTTTATTTTATTTTATTTTACAGACAGGATCTTGCCCTGTTGCCCATGCTGGAGTGCAGTGGTGCTATCACAGCTCGCTGCAACCTCGACCTCTTGGACTCAAGCAAACCTCCTGCCTCAGCCTCCCTAAGTAGCTGGGACCAACAGGTGCATGCCTGGATATTAAAAAAAATTTTTTTTTTTGTAGAGATGGAGTTTCGCTATGTTGCTCAGGCTGGTCTCGAGCTCCTGGCCTCAAACAATCCACCCAACTTGGCCTGCCAAAGTGCTGGGATTACGGGTGTGAGCCACTGTGCTCAGCCCCACAATTGCCGTTATTACTGAGCTCCTTCTCACTCCCTTGTGGTCTTGAACTTGGTCTCCGCCCTACCAGGCACTTTTCTGACCTTTGCCTGGCCTCGCAGCTTGGTCTCAAGGCTCTTTAGGCTGAGATCACCCTCTCCCCAGATCTTTCCAATCTCCTCTTTGATTCACCTTTGATCTCAAACGCCAGGGCTTCAGGAAGGCCTCCCCTGATTGCTGCCCCAATCTCCTCCCTTAGACACTTTCCACATTGCATGATTTCGTCTTCTTTGAAGCACTTTACATGTCATGTGATTAGTGTGTTTATTTGTTTGTTTTCCAGCCTGACTTCCAACTGACTATAAGGTTCGTGAAATCAGAGACTCAATCTGTCCCATCCCTGCAATATTCTCAGTGCCTAGAACAAACTGTACCTGGCTGATAAATATTTGTTGAGTAGATGAATCACTTCTGCTGATCTCAGCTCTAGTACTGATAATATGGCCTTTGCTTTTTATAATTTTCTGTGTCACACTACTATCTTAATGATAAGACATATTCTTATGCCAGCTGAGTACCCTATTTTAGTTACAGGGTCCTCAGTTGCAGGAAATCACATTTTGGTCATAGGAACCCAGTCGCCTCTGTTTGACTCTGAACTTTCTCACTTCTTCTGAGTTTTCATGAGAGCTCCATGTCATGTTTCTTGGTTTCCCTGTCTAGGGTGACCAGACATTTACTGGTACACCTGTTGTCTTGGTGTAATATTTACAAGTTCCATCTTCCACTCTCAAAGTATTGCTTTTTGGGGCATAAATTATAAGGTCTCCTAACAAAACCTGATCCCCAAATTCGAGCTCAGTAATATCCTCCCTGTCCTTGTACTTGATGTCCTCCAGAGTTCCTTCAGCTCTCTGGCCATTTTCTTCTGTTTCTTTAAAAATAAAAAAATACAGTATAACTACATTAAAGATATTTTTTAAAAGTTAAAAACACCCACGATCCTAGTCCCTTAACACAGCTGTTTTCATGTACACACATTGCGATCTCATCCTTTTTTTTTTTGAGATGGGGTCTCACTCTATCACCCAGTCCAGAGTGCAGCGCTCACTGCAGCCTCAACTTCCTGGGCTCAAATGATCCTCCCACCTCAGCCTCCAGAGTAGCTGGGTGCAAGCTACTACGCCCTGCTAATTATTTTTATTTTTTTATAGAGACAGGATCTCACTATGTTGCCCAGCTTGGTCTCAAGTCATCCTCCTGCCTTGGCCTCCCTATATGTTGGGATTACAGGCATGAACCATCCCACTTGGCTGTCTCATCTTTTTGAACAAACATGCATACTTATTTTTACAAAATTCCATTCACAGTACACATACAATTTGTATTTTGCTTTCTGTCATAACTTTATCACATCCACATAGTCAACATAAATTTTAATGACTACATCATCAAATTGATGATCCACAATTTACTTAAAGTGGTCTTCTAATGTTGGACATCTTGGTTGCTATCAAATTGTCACTATTAAAAATAATGCTGAGATGAACATCTTGATGCACACTGGGTTTTGTCTCTGTTCAATGATTTCCTTGGATAAATTCCTAGGAACGAGATGAATGAGGCAAAGGAGGCATTCAATCTTCCCAATCCTGAGAAGTGTTACTGAAAAAGGGTCATGTCAAATATACAATGTCACCAGTAGCATATGCTTCTATCCATTTTGCTACAGCCTCATTGGCATTTAGGTGTTATAATTTTAAATAATTTACTTGTAGCCAGTTGGCTTTATGAAGGCTTCTTAATTTCATGTTAATGTTACAAGTTGTCAGGTATTAAGGAGAAAGAACAACCTTCCATGTGTCTGTCTCCTTAGTGTAGCATTCTTAACTAGGACTGATTTTGCCTTTTCAGGGACATTTAGCAAGTTCTGGAAATATTTTTGGTTGTCAAACTAAGCAGGATGAGGGGGCGTTCTACTGGCATCTTGTGGGTAAATTTTATATTTTACAAGGCACAGGACAACCCCCAACAACAAAGAATTATCAAACTCGAAGTGTCAATTCCACTGGGGTTGAGAAACCTTGCCTTAGTGTGTATTGTTTTCATAATCAGAATCGGAAATTAGGGTATTTTCATTTTGGTAGGAAAAATATTATGTAAGCTTTCTGTTCATAGCCTCTGCCCACTTGTCTGTTGGAGTCCTGATGTTTTGCTTTATAAGATTTTCTTTCTGTAGCATAAATATTAAACCTTCATTTATTTAATTTGATGCAAATGTTTTCCCCAATATGCTACTGCCCTTTTAAATTTTGGATTGCAACTTTAAAATCTCTTTTAAACAAAGAAACATTTCCACTTCGGCCACTGTCAAGCTTAGACTCACTCTTTTTCTGGTCTCTTGTTGTGTAGCCGTATGTTTTGGAGCTGATGAGTGCCTAGACAGTTCAAGTGTTCTGGTTAATCGCCTGCTTCTTGGCCCACCTTAGCAAAAGGCCTTATGTAAACACCTGCCTAGTAAAGCTCTGTTCAGCAAAGTGGCATGAAACAAAAGCAGACTGGTGGGAAGGCAAGAGGTTTGGGCTCTTGGGTGTCATCCGTTTCCTCATTGGAAACATGGCAGGTCACCCTAGAAGATCTCTGAGTTCCCACTTAATTCTGAAATTTTATCAACAAGGTAGTATGACTATTAGGATTGTTATTCACTCCACAAGCCATCATGTGAACCCATGGTGGAACCCTCTGCAGATATCTCACAGTCTGAAGGAGATTTTGTACTGTGGACCCAACCCACCCCTCCTAGGAAGCAGAGGACTAGACTAAGTTCAACAGAGGAGACTAAGAAAACCTCTGAGAAACTTGCGCAGGGGCACTCTGGGGAGACTCTCCCATTCTGCTCAAGAGAAGGAAGTCTGGGTGCTGCTGAGAATAGCTCCATCAAGATGTCTGCTGAACAGGCAGCTGTCAGTTTGTGACCTAGGACCATCATTCTATGTAGACAGTTATTCTTTTTTTTTTTTTTTTTGAGATGGAGTCTTACTCTGTCGCCCAGGCTGGAGTGCAATGGCGGGATCTCAGCTCACTGCAAGCTCCGCCTTCCAGGTTCGTGCCCTTTTCCTGCCTCAGCCTCCCGCATAGCTGGGACTACAGGCGCTGCCACCACGCCCAGCTAATTTTTTGCATTTTAATAGAGACGGGTTTCACCGTGTTGGCCAGCATGGTCTTGATCTCCTGACCTCGTGATCCACCCACCTCGGCCTCCCAAATAGTCATTCTTTACAGCATTAAGACCAGCATGGCGCTGGACTCCCAATTTCCAATATGCCTCCCAAAAGTAGCCACACTGACCTGTCATCAGTAAGACAAGCAGTTAGGGGTGGTGGATTCCTTGACATGTTTTCTCTACCTAAAATAGCCTAATTTTTAAAATTCTGATTTTTAAAATGGCACCCATTCGTTATAATAAAAAAGAGAGAAAAGTACCAAGAATAAGATGAACTACCCAAACTCAACTACTCATAACTGCTATTAGCATTTTGGAGACTATCTTTCCAGACACCTCTTTATGCATGCAACCATGCCCAAAACCCACACATTTTACATGAAAGGGTTATACTTTGCATGCTCTTTGTAATTTGCCTTTTTCACTTAATGCTATGTCACTGACATCTCTCTATGTTGATAAATACAGATCTACCTAATCATTTTTAGTGCCAGCATAATTTTTTTAATTGTATGAATATATCATAATATGCTTCATCTTCTGTTGTAAGCCACCCGTCAAGTTTTATAGCATTGAAAAAGTATTTACTATTCACAGATGATGAACTAAACATCTTTGTAAATTATTTTTTCTTCAAACTCTGTTGTGTCAAAGGTAATTCCTGTGAAAGATGTTAGAAAAGGTTTCAGTTGATATATTGTATCATTTGATATGCCAATTATACCTATCTATATATAGTACCTATCTATATCGATATCATGATATATATGACATATATGCTATCAATTGTACAATTGATATACTGTATTGAAAGTAAACATGTCCTTACTTTCTTGACCAGGCCTGATGATGGCTGGGGGATAGTGTAGATTTTGGAGGCTGCTGCTTAAAAAACAAAAAAATAAATTCATGAAGAGATTCAAGGAAAATATAGGTTAGGGAAGATGAATACATCTGCATCAGAGTTTGAATAAAGAGGCAATAAAAGTTAATGGTTAGGAAAATGGGTTCTGAAGTCAGACAGACCTAGTCACAAGCTGTGTCATCTCTGTCAAGTTACTTAGTACAAGGAATTATAAAATATGGCTTTTATGCAGATTAAATGAGATGCTGCAGGGAGAGCACTTAAAGCACAGTCGTTAACACATAGTCATTCGTTCAATTAACATGGTTTTTTCTTAAAAGAATTTCATAGCAATGGAGACAGAAGGGTCGCATCTCTTTCCATAAATAGTTCACTGATTCTGCATTGAACTTTTTAAGGGTGGAACTAGCCTGAACATTCCTGACCTGTGACTTATCTGTGCCAGCAAACTTCATGGCATGGTCTCCCAGAGAGAGCAAAAGAATTCCAGGAGTGATATAGGACCGTAAGCATCCTTCTCTGCCTCCTCAGAAGGCCAAGAACAATAGTGCTACCCTAATATCTTTTCCTCCATTACTTGATATTCCTCCAATTGTAAATACTGTATTTCTCACCGTGTTAGCTCAAAGTTTCATTTAATGCATAATTTTTACTCATTACTTTTCTGTCACGTATGACAAAGCACAGCCCTGGAACCTGTAAACCTCTCTTTTTTCTTAAACAGGTGTGAGACTCCTTCAGGAGGCAGCCCCAGGGAAGCACCTGGCCCACTTCATTCTAAAAGAGTACCTAAATCTCGAGCTTTCAAACTTGGCTGTTACTCTCACTTGCTTTCAGCTCCATCCACCAGGCCAGATTTGACTTGTCAAGAGCTCTGCTCAGGGCTAACACTGCTATTTGCCACTGCTCCCGGCAACTCTGCTAATTTTAGCCTTTTCATGAACAAAGCTTCGTAATTAACCTCAGCTGTCTTTTCCATTGATCCTGGTCTTTGACTTGAAATCCTTCCAGCTGTACAGCACCAGATAGCCACTACCAACCAACCAGGATGGCTACACAAAGGAAACGGATTCACCATCTTTTATCACATAGTATGTGGACCTTAGAATCACTCAAATCCCAACCTACAGTTGGTTCTCCCAAGGGCTGAGATATTTATGTATGATGTTCAAAAGATAATGTCAAGATTGAATACTCTTCCATGTCATGATGGAAGATTATTAAATATTTGATGTCAGAATTAGAAAAGAAATCATCCTAATGCATGTGTGGTAATGATCAATGTTGAGAATTTTGATATCTATATTACAAAGATAAAAGCACATGATAAAAAATCCCACACTGTGTAAAAGGTAAAGAATGCAAAGTATCTCCCTCTTCCTTTAGATCTTTAGTCCTACTTTTCAGAAATAAATATCATTAACAATGTTTTATAATCTATTTGAAAATGTTTGCATTTATACTTATGCATATATGTACCTTTTTCTTTTTATTAAAAACACAGAAGGGGCTGGGCGCTGTGGCTCACACCTGTAATCCCAACACTTTGGGAGGCCAATGTGGGCAGATCGCTTGAGCTCAGGAGTTTGAGATCAGCCTGGGCAACATAGCGAGACCCTGCCTCTAAAAACAAACAAACAAACAAATAAATAAATAACATTAAATTAAAAAACTAATGGGAGTAAACAATTAACTATATTTATACCTTTTTAACTTAAAAGTACAGAAACTTGATAATCTTTCCAGATTAGCACATTCAGATGTAACTCATTATTTTCACATCTCTACGATATTCCACAGAAAGGGCAATGACTTCTTGAATCCCTTATTGATGAATTTTTTTTTAGCTTGTATTCAGTCTTTCCTATAAGAAACAATGCAGCAATGATTATCTTTACATGTACAGAACGGTATGATCTATGGATTTGTTTGTGAATACACCCCTGGATGTCAAATTGCTGAGTCACAGGGTATGTGCACCTATAATTTAGATGGACGTGGGCAAATTGCCCCCTGCCGGGGTTATGCAGGCTCTACTACTAGCCGTGTGTGATGCTGCCTGCTTCTCCATTGCCTTGGCAACACTGTGTATCAACAACACGTTTCACCTTTGCCAGCCTCACTGCTGCTTTAATTGGCATTTTCCTAACTAAATAAGGTCTACCATCTTTTCACACATTTATTTGCCACTTAGTTCTCTTTTCTGTAAATTACCTATTCATAGTCATTGTTCATTTTTCTTTTGGGTTGTTAATCATTTCCTATTCATAAGAGCTCTCTCATATAGTAAGTAAACATACCTTTTTTGGTCATATGTGTTAGACAGATATTTTTCTTCAGTTTGTCATTTGCCTTCGATTTTGCATACAGTATTTTGATCTATATAGCAACTTTTACTTTTTATGAATAAAATTAATGCATATCAATCTTTTCCTTTACGGCTTCAGGGTTTTAAGTTTTATTTAGAAAATAATTATTCATTCCAAGATAGATTGTTAATGGTTAATTGTCTTTTCAGGTTTGTTTAGCTTCCTTTTTAAAAAAAATTTAACATTTAATCTGTGTGTATGTGTGTTGTATAAGAAATGAAGGATTCAGCTTCCCCTCCCGCCCCCCCAAGTGACTAGCCAATTGTCTCAACTCTGTTGAATAATTCAGCTTTCTCTTATTAGTTTGAAATGCCACCCTGGTCATTTTGTATTAATTAATTAATTTATTTTGAAATGGAGTCTCGCTCTGTCACTCAGGCTGGAGTGCAGTGGTGCTATCTCGGCTCACGGCAACCTCTGCCTCCTAAATTCAAGTGATTCTCCTGTCTCAGCCTCCTGAGCAGATGGGATTACAGGCATCTGCCACTATACCCAGCTAATTTTTGTAAATTTTTTAGTAGAGACAGGGTTTCACCATGTTGACCAAGCTGGCCTCGAACTCCTGACTTCAAGTGATCCACCAGTCTCAGCCTCCCAAAGTGCTGGGATTACAGGCGTGAGCCACCGTGCCCAGCCCATTTTGTATTTATACTTGTGTCTTAGGAGTTGAAATATGTATTTGGGTCTTAAAATCCGGATTTGTTTTTGGGTCTGTTTCCATATTCTATCCTGTTCAATGTTCTGTCTTTTCCACATTGTTTTGATTTCTGTATTTGTGTTTCACTTTAATATGTTGATCAGTTAATCTTTTTTTTTCATTACTCTTATTCTTCAGAATTTTCCTGGCAATTGTCATATGATTTTTTTTCACTGGAAACTTAGAATAGCTAATCCAGTTCTTGCCCAACTCCCAGAAAACCCTATTGGGTTTTTATTGGAATCACATTAAATTTATCAATTAATTTAAAGAAAATTGCTAACTTTACATAGGTATATCTTTACAATTATTTGAATCTTTTAAAAGTCATTTAGGATACTCTTCATAATTTTTGTTAAATTATTCCTTCCTTCCATTTGTTGCTGTCATTGGCATTATAAACGGGACCTTTCCTTCCATTAATTTCCTAATTGGTTATGCTTTGCATATAGGAACGTTATTACATTTGTTTTAATTTTAGAAGCTGACTGCATTCTCTTATTATTTTAAATAATTTTTCAGCTGATTATCTTAGATCCATTTATTAGCTATTGATATCTTTTAGAAACTAACTGGTCAAGTTATGCCTTTCTCATTTTTAATCAACGTCTGTACTATATGTAATGAACCCTATAGTTGTCTGCAGGAGAAAAGGAACTAAGTGCAATGGGTGCTTGCGTGAGATGCTCAACGAAAGGAGAATTAAAACAGAATTAGATTGTTCGTTGATGTCACAATTACGAAAGGCATCACCTGATCCATTTTAGGTCAGAGATATTCAAGGCCAGGGATTTATAACACAATCATAAAAAGAGGCTCTGTCTCTACTCTGTCAATTTTTAAAGCAATCAGTGTACAATGTCTTGGTGCCAGCTATTTATAGGACAGACACTGAAATGTTGAATAGTAAGCATCCCACAATCTCACTAGAGGAACGAGATAATTGTTTCAGTATTTTAAGGTTGATAATAGTGACAGCAGGTGAAACTAAGATAACATCCCAGTGTATATGAAGCTAG
This sequence comes from Chlorocebus sabaeus, assembly GCF_047675955.1. Taxonomy (NCBI): domain Eukaryota; kingdom Metazoa; phylum Chordata; class Mammalia; order Primates; family Cercopithecidae; genus Chlorocebus; species Chlorocebus sabaeus. The sequence goes on along the minus strand of NC_132927.1, from coordinate 51,876,853 downwards.
AACCCTAATAGGAATGTGGTCCTTGTTTGATATGGTACTCTCAGTAGTTCCCAAACCCTCATCTGTAAAGCACTGGTAGGCGAGTCCTATGACCATGTCTGAGGGCCAGAGAACAATCCCAGCACGTGGAACCAAGCATGGATAGGAGTCAAGGGCAAACCACACACTGAACCCTGACACTGGTGGTAAACCAGAAGACTTTTCACCTGAATCTGAGACATAATTAAGAGGATAATGGATGGAGAAGATGGGTGATTGCCATCTCAGAGGAAAGGAAGATTTCAAACCACAGCTAAACCTCCTATTTGATGGTGGCAGATTGAACACGTTGCTGCCAAAAGCTTCTACCTGAAGCCAAGAAACATAAGTTGCATTGGCGGCAGTCTGCAGGCTTGCTGCGAAAACTCTGCTGTGACCCACTCGTCAGGCAAAAGGTAAAGACGATGCTGTGGTGCTCAAAAGAAAGCAGTGGGGGAGGAATCTGTGTTCAGATGTGGGGAAGATGGGAACATTCTAGAGACTGAGGCTGGGGTGTGGCTATGGATATGCTGATTATATGACTTGGGGCTCTGTGAACTCTCAAGCTCTAGAGAGTATCCTAATGTCACATGACTTGTATAATTAGATGAGCTGACTCTCTGGGCTCTGACCTTTGTCTTGGAGAGGGAGAGAGCTGAGTCAGTGTTGAAAGCCTTGCCACAGCAAAGACACATCTGTGTCACCCCATTAATATGTCCACAAGGGGTTGGATTAAGACCAGTAAGTTGAATTTACAGGGAGGCAGGGGTGCAGCTTAACATAGGGAAGACTCTTCTGTTCATAAATTAGGAGACAGGAAGATCTCTAACCCTAGAAGTGACCAGACATACAAGGGGACCATTGGCTGGAGGTATAGCAGAGAAGTCTGAAGCGTCAAGCTTATGTCTGAACTTTAAAGCCTTTCAACCTTTAGCTTCTGTGATTAAATATACATAAAATGGATATATGTTTATATATGTAACGTGTATGTGTGTATGATTTGTGATTATTTATCTTGCTTCTTATAATAATTATTATTACCTTTATTATACTTAAATGTTTGCGTATTTATGAATGACAGGCATTGTGTTGGGCTCTTTAAATGCACGACCTGTGTAGGGTAGTTACTGTCATTTTCTACTTTCTGGATATGGAAACCAAGCCCAAGGGAGGCCAAGAATATCTCTGTCACACAGATAGGCAGCAGGGCTGGGATTCAATCCCTGTTCTGACTGCCAAGCTGCTGAACTATACTCACTCTCCACTTAAGAAAACAAGTACACACTTACAAAACTTACAGCAGTTTGCCAGTCTCAGGACACTGTCTACTTGTACACAAGGAAGATTTTATCCTTTTAAATTTTGATTGTCTGTTTGCTTGCTCTAAAGAATACTGAATCAGAATTAGACTCTGATAGAGAAAGAGGTAAGGATCATAGTTGTTCAAGCTTAAGATGGTAAACCAGAATGTGGGGACACAATGAAATCACGGAGAACATACAAGCAACAGGGCCACCAACAACTTGACGTTCGGACTGTTGAGCACAGTTAGTACAGACTTTCTGTTCATTCTTTCTTTCCAAAAAGTTAACAAATAGTTGTGAATTTGATGTTAGTGTGCAATGGAGGGTATGCTGAATACATTTCAAATAAAACGCAAGCACCCAATCAGAGCTGTTGGTGCAGTCTGCTCTGTTTCTTACAAAGCTAAAAGATGCATTCTTTCCCCTAAAACTACATCTTACTTACTTATTCTTGATATGGTTAACACAGTTATTCTAACTGGCTGATTATCATGCTAATCTTCCAAATAAATACAAGCTTATTCATTTTTGGTGCCAATTGCACTTTTTCCATGGAAAGGAATTGCTAGGCTCTTAGAGGTAAGGGAATGTTTCTGGAGGAAGGGCAGGAAGGTAGAATTGCTAGGGAAGGGGATGAGGGGATGGAGAGAAAGGAACTAGTGAAGAGTTGGTTGAACAAGAACCATACTGGGGGCAGAGTGAAGAGAGGTAAGGTGGTAAGGTATGAGCAATGAGGAGAAAGCAGTACGTTATGAGGGGCACAGCCAGAACCTAGAAACACCATCTAGGGCCCTAGTCACTGGTGGAACTGCAGTCCAGCACCGCTCAAGGCCCCGGACTGCTCAAGCCAGACGTCAACGCTTTCTCTAGAAAAATTTGGAACCAGAGGCAACTCAACTAGGATGGTGATCATCCCAGATAAGTGCACTTGAAATAGAATGTTTCATAGACCCCTTGGGGTAGCATTAAAGACAGAAATTTCAAAATAAGACTTTAATAATGCTCTGAAAAGAGGAATCCAGTGCAGTGCCCTGTGGACCTCCCTGTGTCAAATGCAGGGGCATTTGGGTGTATGCCAAGGGATGCGACTACATGTGGTCCTTGCACTGCGAGATAATGGGCCACCCCCAAAGCACTTGATACCTTCTAAATTGTTTCCCAGTACAGCTCTGCCTTCTCCTTTCTTCATCCTTCTCATGAAGAATGGAGCACCATGGAGCACTCTCTGGCTGCCCCATCCCTGAGCAAGTGGTTCTGCCTTCAGCTCAGCCTCTGGGCTTCCCACACTCAACTCACCTACCCCTTGAGCCCTCCTAGGGTAGAAAGGCCCATTTCTCTGTTCAGCCTCCTGGCCCATTCCCTGCTACAGAGCCTTCTATTTTTTTTTTGAGACGAAGTTTCAGTCTTGTCACCCAGGCTTGAGTGTAATGGTGCCATCTCGGCTCACTGCAACCTCTGCCTGTTCAAGTGATTTTCCTGCCTCAGCCTCCCGAGTAGCTGGGATTACAGGCACGCACCACCGCACCTGGCTAATTTTTTGTATTTTTAGTAGAGACATGCTTTCACCATGTTGGCCAGGCTGGTCTCAAACTCCTGACCTTAGGTGATCCACCCACCTTGGCCTCCCAAAGTGGATTACAGGTGTCAACCACCATGCCCGGCCTACAGAGCCTTCTTAAAGCACTCGCAGGAGCGCTTCCCTTCCCCACCTCATCCCACAGCCCTCACCCTCCACTAACCTGCCCCACATACACAACCCCATGCAAGCAGAATCAAAACTATGGTCCAAGGGTTCCCAGATGGTGGAGGGCAAAGCCTAAAGCTCATGAGGATGAAGACTGATCTGAACACTTACCAGATGCAGGGTGTCGGCCTTCTGTGTCTGCCTCTGTCGGCTCTTCTGGGCAGCGATACGATTTTTCTCCCTCCTCTGAACTCTTCTCACATCATCAGATGAGTCCTGGGAAGCAGAGACGGGAAGGATTACACAGGTCTGCTCCTCCCTTCTGAGCGAAAGCAGGCTCTGGTGGTGTATGGTATCCGTCCAGCCATCCTTCCATGCCTTCGTCTCTGCACAAACCCTCCATCCCCCTATTCACCAAAAGCCTGCACCCGAAGGAGAGCTCTTCTCCATGCCTGGTTACACATCCCCAGGTCTCTGACTTTTTGGATCAAAAGCTACAGGAAAAAGGCAAGAGAACTTGAGGCCTTAATAGAGCTGTATTTGGCAAAAAAAAAAAAAAAAAGGTTAAGGCGATGAAGTGTGTTTTGTCACCTCTCCTCTGTAGGGCTGCTCCACCCCTGCCCTCTCACTTTTTGGCCTTTAGCCTCTTCTTGCTGCTCTTTTAGCTGTTTTCTTTTTCTCAAACTTTGTTGAGCGCCTACTGTATGCCAACCTCTGTGCAAGTGTTCTTTCAGAGGTGCCCTTGTTTAATTCCCTAATGCTGTGAAGTTGATATCATCATTTCCATTTTATATGTGAGGAAACTGAGGCTCTAAGAGTGTGCCCAAGGACTGCCGGTCATCTGAGAGTGCCACATCTTCTGGTGCTGAGCCTGATGCCTTTCCAAGACCCTTCCCCCACTGCACCCCATGTGGTCTTCTGCTGCATTCCTGAGCTGAGGCGCATCCGAGATCTGCCTCCTCTTTCCCTCCGTTGTGCTCAGCCACTGTGACATTCCCCATGGCCCCAACACAATGCCTGGCACATCAACGCCAAAAAGAACGTTAAAGGTGGAGGTGACCTGGCTGTGATGGGTAGTAGATGGGTGCTTGGTAGGATAAGGGGATCTTTGGGTGTTCTCTGATTACACCCAGAGATGGGCATGTCCTGTGCCTGGGCAGAGAGGTTAGCTCCAGTTCTCCCCCAGATGCTGCAGCATAGGTGTAGGAGTCTTGGCAACTCATGCCCTGTTCCCTCCCACATCCCCCACAGGCTAGAGGGGCACAGATCCAAGGGCAAAGCTCTGGGCTTACTGAGTACTGGGCTCACCAACATATCCAATACTTTCAGGCCATTGTGGTAGGAGGTCATTGGCATAGATAGGAAGGAAGTGCTCTTCCTCTAAGGGGGATGGGGCACCAAGTTGCCATGGAAGCCATGAGTAATTTCCTTCCTAAGAAGAGTACAAACTTCCAGCCAGTCAGAGCCACTCTGATACCATCTTGAGCAGAGGACTGGATTCTGTGCCTTCTAGAGGTCTCCATCCAGACTCATCCCAGCTTGCTGCTCCATTACTAGAGGCTTAGGATAGATGCCCTATGCAATATTTATATACTTTTATTTTGGCTTCAGCATTTTGAAAACCCTCCTGGATACCTGTGCTAAGGAAAGAATGCAGTTTTTAAAAGATGAAGGTGGAGAAAAATTTAACCCACGGATATGTGTTGGAGGAGAAAGAGGAGGACTTCCTACAGCAAGGGATGTCAAGAGTGTAGTGCAAAACAAAACCCTAGAAGCTGTGAGATGGGCAGGGCACTCCTTTTCTGGTAATCCTCAGGCTAAAACCTTTGGACTTGGAAGTCACAATCTAGACTCCAAATGCTCCCATCATCCCTATCTCAGTCTCTCTGGTTTCCCCAGAGCTAAGATGAACTACCAGCAAATGTCTTCCGATAAATTTCCAGAGCCACCTCCTCATTCATTTCCTTGCTCCTGTCCAGAAGCCACAGGGAAAGAGGTATTGGCTGGACCTCTAGCATCCCCCCTTGCTGGCTGTGCTAGCAACAGAGGCAGTGCCCCAGTAGAGAGACCCTTCTATGCTAGCCTGGGTTTCTCCTCCTCCTCCTTCTTCTTCCTCTTATTCTTTTTTTTTTTTTTTTTTTTTTTACTTTTCCCTGACCCGTTTTCTCTCTTTCCCTATTGGCTGTCTCCTGGGAAACTACATATCTAGGATTTGAGCTGTGTATGCCAGCAGCCCACTTGAAAACTCCTCTCACTTTTCTACAGCCTTGGAGAACAGTAGACTCTTTTCTCTGTGTTCTTTGATGTTCATCCCCCTCTTTGCTTCCTAGAAAGCTTTTTAGGGTGGCAACCTCAGTGAGGCAGAGGTGATAGGCAGCCTTGGAAAATGGAGAGAAAAACGGACTTTGGCAGAATAGGTGGAAGGAGGAGGATCTCTGCCAATATGCACAGCTTAGTAGCAAATTCCATGTCTTAAGTCTAACAGAGTGCCCGTGCCACGAGCCACTTCCTCCATCCCCAGCTCCCTGGGCAGGACAAGGAAGCCTGGGTCTCTTTCTATCCCCCAGGAGAATCAGAAGGTAGGAGAGAGGAAAAGGAGGACTCTACCTGTTTGCCAGGGGGAGGAGAGCGGCTGAAGCTGGAGTCACTGCTGTCGGAGCTGTGAGGCATGGCTGAAATCTTCCGGGCTCTCACACTCAGCCCCAGGCACCTCTGGGCTCTCTTGTCACCAGCTGGGCTCCCTTCCTGACTTCTCCTGGGCCACCAGCCCACCACCCCCTACAGGTGCCTCCTCTGCCTGCCCTGCAGCCACCTCCGACCCCTGCGTCCTCCTCACTCTGGGGTGCAGAGGGACTGCTCCCCAAAGGGACATGTCGCTCGCTTTGGGGCTTGCACGCTCTCTCTCTCTCTTGTGGTTTCTGGTAACTCACGCTGGAAGTCACATGGGCGGAAATTTCAGCAAGTTAGAAGTTAGAGAGAAAAATACATATCTGGGAAAAGACCTACAGAATTATGTGAAAGAAAAAAAAATATACAGATACCTTCCGACAGTTTGAAAGACACAGCAGCCCTCTTCAATTGATGAAGATAAAAGAGAAAAACAGCCCAGGCAGGGAAAAACCCCAGCCAGAATTAGCAAGTCCGTCTTCTGTCAACATGGGCAGAGAGGAGAGGACAACCAGGAAAATGTTTCCATTGTCACACGACTTGATTTTTAAACCAAAATAAAGCAACAAGACTGGGATTTCTTTCTGGTTTTCAGCTGAAAGCAGCTGCTCACCCATCTTGTCTTTCCTCACCTCTTAGAGTCCAGCCAGCCTCAGGGTGGTCAGGAGATAAAACAATCCAAGGGTATTCTCCTTTCCTGACCCTCAAACACAGGGCTGTGGGAGATCAGAAAGCAATGAAGGAGGCTCTAGAATGGCTGCTCTGAAAGTCCATGAAGCGCCTCTGCTGTTTGGCAGGGAGCTCACACTCTTTAGAGAAAAGATGCCTTCCATATAGAGCAGCTCGAGACAGGCCCTGCATCTTTATGATTCAAGGTCACCAGGTCAGAACCCAGAATGGAGAAACAGTAAAAAAAAAAAAAAAAAAAAAAAAGTTAAACAAATACTACACTTGGAGTCAGACCAACCAAGATTTAAATTCTAGTTCTACCACTTCATATGTCTATGCCCCTGGGTGGCCCAGTTGAGCTCCGTGACCTTTATTATCTTCATCTGTAAACAGAGGATGGTAAAACCTGCCCTGCCTACCTCTGAGGAATGTGACACAAAGCAAATGACAATATGGATTAGAATGCCCCGGCAGACTTTGAAGTATATGACGGAGAGGGTAAGTGTAGGTAGGTATTCCCAGCTTTGCCATGAGCGTATCTGTAGAGTTCTCAGTGAGCAATTCAACCGTCACCTGGGCATCGTGGCTTTTTCAAAAGGCCTTACCTTATTCCCAGTATGGCTCGAAGCCAAACATTTGCCTTATTAAATTTTAGGATTGACAGGAAGTTATGGCTCCTAGAGGATTTTTGTATCCACGAGCTGAATTTCTAGGCTAAGACAATATTGTCCTAAGGTTAAATTAAGCAACACAAAATTCCTTTCCTATGGAGGAAAATAAAGCAGGGTTGGAGGTTAGGGAATTCTGGGTGGTCAGAGGGGCCTTGCCCAAAGAGGGGATACCTGAGCAGAGATTCGAAGGAAGAAAGGGAGTGAATGGTGTGAGTGTCTCAGGGAAGAACATTCCAGGACCTGAGGTAGAAGTGTGCTTGGAGTAGTGGGAAAACAGCAGGGGGGCCAGGTAGTTGGATCCCAGAGGCAGCAAAAGTGGCAGCAGATGAGGTCAGTGAGGTAATGGCCCGGTCAGGGAGGGCCTTAGAGATTACCATCAGGATTTTAGCTTTCATTCTGAAAGACACGGTGAGCCCATGGAGGGTCTCCCTTCTACCTTCATTCTTGCCCTCTACCTCAGCTACTGTTCATTTCTCCCATAGTACTTACCCAATTTTATACTTATTTTATTAGTTTACTGATTTATCTTTTTCCTATTTCCCTCAATAGAATGTTAAAACCACTTATACCTTTATTAATGCATTCAACAAATGTTCATGGTGCATCTACGATGTGCCAGGCACTAAGTACTGGGGATACAGTTAATAAAAAGAAGTTTGACTTTTTGTCTAAATGCGATAGTGTATCGTGTTCACTACCCAACAAACTACCAGAAACTTCGATGACTCAAGCCATTTATTTAGCTTTTGAGTCTGTGGGTCATCTGAAAGGTTCTTTGGGGATAGGCTGGGCTAGGCTGATCTCAGCTAGGCGCTAGGCTCTGTCATGTGTCCTCAGACAGCTGGTAGGTTGGCTGATAATTGACTGGTCTGGCTTGGTCTTGCCTTGGGCATTTCTCCTCCACATAGTCTCTCATCCCCCAACAGGCTGGTTGGAGCATGTTTATTTGACAGTAGCAGGATTCCAAGAGTAGGAGCAGAAACATTCGAAGCCCCATGGAACCCAGGCTCAGAGCTAGCACAGAACTCAGAATCTGCCACATCCTATTGGCCAAGGAAAGTCACAAGGCCAGCTCAGACTCAATGAGCTGAGAAACAGACTTCATTTCTTGACACGAAAAATTTAAAGAATTGTGGCAATTTCTGCAATCTCCTACAGATGAGAAGCCATTGGAGTTGGAAAAGCAGAGGAGTGACATGCTCTGATTTAGGTTTCAAGAGCATCTCTCCGGACACAGTTGAGATTTTACTATAGGGGAGCAAAGTGGAAGTAGGGAGATGAGTTAGGATTTCAGTATTGGATTATTGCAACCATCCAAACAAAAGATGCTGGCAGCGTAGGCCACTTAGACAGTGATGAAAGTGGTGAGAAGTGGGCCACGTAAAAAGCAAAGTCTGTGTTTCTCTTGTTTATAGTCATATGCTCAGTGCCTAATAGATGCCTAGTAAATGGTTTTCAAATGAATAGATGCACAAGTGAATTCCTTTTTTTCTTCATTTGTGGCACTTATAACCTGCATTATCTTATTTCATCTCTCACCCCTAGTGTATTAAAAGCTCTTTCAGGACAATAATAGTCATATTTATGTTTCATTCCGTTTAAATTACATTTATTTATCACCTATTATGGAGCAGAAATCATAAATATGAATAAGACAGAGACTCTGCCTTCACAGAAAGAAAAAAACATAGTCAAATAACCAAACAGGTTATTATAAATTCTACAAGTGGTCTAAGTAAACACTTGTTGAATGAATGATTGCTTGGTTCCCCATCAATGTACTGATTTAATATTTAACAGAGACTAATGAGGAGAGAAATGCAAAATTAGTTCTTACCTAGAAAGATGGGTCTTACTTAGTAGTACTAATTATACATTATTTTTAAATATTTAAGATTAAAAAATAATAAACACTTATGTAGCCACCATTAAGCTTAAGAAATAAATTATGAACAGAGCCGAAGCTTCCTTCATTCCTTCCTAATTCCGCTTCCTCCCCAACCCAGGTAACCCATTATCCAGATGTGGGGTTTATCATTCTAATGCATTTTTCTATACTTGAACCACATCTATATCTATGCCTAAGCAATATATAATACTGTCCTGCAGGATTTTAAACTTTTTACCTTGCTAATATTTTTTATTTGATTTTCAGCATAGTATCTGAATGGTAAAGGCAAGGTTTGGGATATAGGCATCCCACTGAAGTTATCCTGGAGAACTCCAGGAAGCTACGAAGTAATAGTTATAATAAAACCGGCATGTGCTCAGTGAACGTCAGCCTAAAGCCTAAAGATAGTGCTAAGGTAGTGGCTGCTGGATACTACAAACCCTTATGCTGACAGCTGGCTCACATAGGGCCTGGTACAAATTAGAAAACAGTGCCACCTCTAGGTAGGCAACCTCATACCAAAGTGTATGGCCTGGCAAGGCTTGGGCCAAGGGCACTTGACCTCTCAGGTCAGAGCCCTTGAACAGTGAACAACCTGCACAACTATACCTAGCATCCTTGCCATATGTTACTTACTGTGTACCAGGAAGAGTATATGAATTGGGTCCATTTAATTCTCATGACAGTCATAGGAGGTAGGCACCATTTCCCCACCTCACCTCATTTTATGTATGTGGAATATTGAGGCACAAGGAGATTAGGTAACATTCCCAAGATTATACAGCTAGAAAAGTCACTGGAGCTAGGACTCCAGGCAATTTGGTTCAATGCTCATAAGCACCATGCTCTACCACCTCTCATTTTAGTCTTCCCCAGGATTCCACAGAGCAGGTATTATAATTAGATTCTAAAATTTATATGCAGTTAAGGCACAGAGAGTTTGATTATTTGCCCAAGGTCACCCAGCTAGCAAGTGACAGAGTCGGGAGCAGTCTAACGTATTCAAACAGTAAACAGCTGCCAAGATGCTACTCAGCTCCAGGCTCTCATTAGAAGAACGCCAAGAAATAACCATACCTCCAAACATCCTGCCCTTAGATTACTTTATTATGCTTGGAACTCTTGTAATTGCTGCAATAATTACTAGGAACTTGGATATAGCTGTTTTACTTGGTATAAACTTTCTAGAAACATGTTCAGGAAAAAATTCAAAAGACCTCTCCAGTTTGAAATAATGAAGGGTGGGGGAATGTGGGAGGGGTAGGGTCACACGCATTAAAATGCCTGAATTGCCCTAAATTTTTAAAAGAAATATAGTTGGATTACTTTGGGATAAAAGACTCCTCAAAAGACTCTGTGCATTTATGATGTTTTAAGAGTAAAGGTAGGCTGGGTGCGTCGGCTCACGCCTGTAATCCTAGGGTTTTGGGAAGCCGAGGCAAGCAGATCACTTGAGGTCAGGACTTTGAGACCAGCCTGGCCAACAAGGTGAAACCCTGTCTCTACTAAAAGTACAAAATAATTAGCTGGGCCTGGTGGCGCACTCCTGTAGTCCCAGCTACTTGGGAAGCTGAGGCATGAGAATTGCTTGAACCAGGGAGGCGGAGGTTGCAATGAGCCGAAATTGCCCCACTGCACTCCAGCCTGGGTGACAGAGCAAGACTCTGTCTCCAAGAAAAAAAAAAGAGTAAATGTAGAGCCTCCTGTTTTAGTTATCTATCGCTACACAATGAATTACCTTAAACAACTTTAAACAATAAGCATCTATTTATCTCACACAGTTTTTGAGAGGCAGGAATCTAGGAACACCTTGGCTGAGTGGTTCTGGCTCAGGGCCTCTCATGAGGCTGCAGCCAAGTTATCAGCTGAGGCTCTGGTCATCTGAAGACTTGATTGAGGCTGGAAGATTCATTTCTAAGGTGGCTCCCTCATATGGCTGTTGGTGAGACATCTCAGTTCCTCCCCACACGCGTCTCCCCACGGGGCTGCCTGAGTGTCCTCCCCGTAACATGGCAACTGGCTTCCTGGAGAGTGAACAACAAGAGACAGAGAAAGAAAGAAAGAAAGAGAAAGAGAGAGAGAGAGAGAGAGAGAGAGAGGAGTTGCAGTGCCTTTTATGACCTAGTCCTCCATCTTCGTTCTACTCATTAAAAAGGAGGCAGGGGCGGGTGGCATGGCTCATGCCTGTAATTCTAGCACCGTGGGAGGCTGGAGGCAGGAGGATTGCTTGAGTCCAGGAGTTCGAGACCAGCCTGGGCAACATGGTGAGACCTTGTCTCTGCAAACAATTAGCTGGGCAGAGCTGAGGTGGAAGAATCGCTTTAGCCCAGGAGGTGGAGGTTGCAGTGATTTGACACTGAGCCACTGCACTCCAGTCTGGGCGACAGAGCGAGTCCCTGACTTAAAAACAAATTAAAAAAAAAAAGTAGAAGGGAGGCACTGAGTACAGCCCACACTTGAGGGGAGGCAAATGAGTCTCTACCTTTTGGAGGGAGGAGTATTAAATAAAGAATGTATGGACTTAAAATCATCATATTCCCCAACTGATTTCTGGGGAGACATTTAGCTGGATGTAAGCAATCTGATATGAGGTCGAGGGGGAGTTGAGAGGCAGCATTCTGGTCCTGGCTTTGCCCCCAACTGACTCTCAGATTGTAGGAAGGTCTTTCCTCTCTGAGCCACTGTTTCCCCAGGTGTAAATTTGGTGGCAGGGAATGGCAGAGAGGAAGAACGCTAGAGTCCACTTTGTGAATCTCAGTTCGGCAGAAGGAAGAAAACCCTACCTTGTTCTTTCATGGTTCTATTTCCTCTGCTTGGGAGCAACAGACCCTGCAGCCAGCGCGGTCCAGAAGATATCAGCAAGAGACTTCACTTCTCTGTGCCTCTTTCCAAACCTAGAAAACGGGAGGATATCACCAATATCATAGGGCCGTTACAAGGATCAAATGAGTTAAGGTTTGTAAAGTTCTTAGAATAGTCTCTGGTACACAGGCAACACAACATGAGTTTTTAACTTAAAAAAAAACAAAAACAAAAACCTTATACTGCTTTAACTAAATATGGCCAGCAGAGTCCTGCCGCAAGCTGCTTTCACGAGTAGACTGAAGTGATTTCTAATTAGGGGTGACCCAGCTGACAACCCATGTGGCATGGGTTCCCACCATTCAGCACAGCCCCTACCCCTTGCTGTGCCAAGGAAATAACCTTTTAGTTGCTGGATCCTGGGGAGGTGGGAAGAGGGGTGGTGCCCAAGGAGGAAACTCCAAGGATTTAGGGAAGCAGCTACTTGTCAACCTCTATTTCAGCGTTTTAATACCACCGCCTATTGGATCATCCTTGTTCAAAATCAGTAGCAGGACATACTGCACATAAATGGGTTCTTAAGGTAATTGAAAACACGTTTTTTAAAAGTGCAACAAACCTGCTATAGTCTTACCAGTTCAGTCCCCCTGTTCCTTTGCTATTCCCAGTGCCAGGACAAAGAGAAACTTCAGCCCAACGCCTGGTGAATCTGCCCACTTCAAAGACTTCGAAATCTAATTGCCTGATATTTCACAAGAGCAGAGATGCTCTGGCCCAATCGTTAAGGAAACGAGAGCAGAAGAGCCATGCAGAGCAGAAGCCTCCTGGGAGTCAGTGGTGTGGCCCCCCTGGTCTGGCTCACTGCAGAACGGAGCACTTCTCTTTCGTGAGAATCATTTCAGAAGTCAGGCTTCCTTCCCTGGAAGGAGGTGCAAAATCTCCCAAGGCCAGAAAGAAGGAAGGAAATTCTAGCTTGGGACTTAGCCTCAGATATTTCAATGTAGGTGACCTGGTGGGGGCCTGAGCATGGGTGTCTTTTAAAAGCCCCCAACTGGCTCTGACACAGCGATTTGATGGAGGAGAAATCCTGCAGCGATTTCTCCAGTAGGGGGCAGTTTGTGGCCTCAGGGTCGAGCTGGGCTTCCGGGCCAAGAGGGGCAGACACAGCGGGCCCTCTTTCGTCTCCGTTCTTTCTTTCTCACCTGCCTGGGGGCAGAAAGGAGCCGGGCTCCCTTGGCCTCATTAGCACCAACGGACTCCAGCTTTCTGAGGTTAACCAGCCCGGAATCTGTTCTCATCATCCGCCTTGAGCTCGCACTTGATCTTTTTGGGTTAACCCCCAGTTCAAGTCACCAATGCATGCCAAGCAAGAGCTTGTGAGAGGCAGGAAGTGTGAGCCGGTGCCCTCGGCGGCTGCCCGGGCCGCTGGCGGTCTGGGTCTTTCGGGGCCACAGTGCGTTGCTTTCCCTCTGCAAGGCAGTTTCACTTTCCTAGAGCGCTGGCCCTGCATTCCCCAACAGCCCATCATCTAGTTATTAAAGATGAAACCCAGGGAGAAGAAAGGAGAATCTCCTGAGAGTACATGCAAATGTCCCCAGGCCCCCAGGGGCCCCACGCAGAGGGGGCTCCAGGCTGGGGGTGGGGGGAGGCCTTCAGTCTGTGTCGCCTGCCCCACCAGACCAGAATTCCCAGGTTATCCCCACTTCCCTGATCCACTGATACTAAACTCACTCTCTTTTTTTTCTGAGTTCCATCTGAGCACCCCGCTGACAGTCGCCTTTAAAGGAGTTGGCCGCCACTATTTTGTTATTTGAGCTAAAATAATAAAAATCCCCTAGCCGCTTTAATGTTTTTTTGGTGGAAAAAGCACATATGGTACATCTTCACTGCTCAGAAGATGGCTAAAGGGGATTTTTCTCAAAGTTTCCCAAACAAGTAGGGAAAACATTTACCTGAGGGCGGAGCCCTCCAGTAAGGGGGCCAGAGTGGGTGGCCAGGTGATGAAGGGGAAATCCCGTGATGGAGTGGCCTACAGTCCATCACCCTCCGGCTTTACAGCCTTGGAGGAAGCGTCTTAGGAGGGGTGTGGCTGCCCTTCATAAGGCCAGCCCCAGAGGGTTAGAACCCGTTTCCTCAACTGTGGCACTCTTGATATTTTGGGCGGATAATTCTTTGTTGCGGCGGGCCATCCTGTGCATTTTAAGATGTTTAGCAGCTTCTCTGGTCTCCACCCACTAGATGCTGGTAGAACCCCCAGTTGTGAAAATTAAAAAAAAGTCTCTAGAATTACCAGATGTCCTACGGGAGGAGACGCTCAGTCACCCCAGGTGAGAACCACTGGGTTAAAAAAACATGCTGCATCCAAAGCTCCTGTTCTCTTGGTCAGTCTGGACCTGGTGGCTTCCTTATAAACTCCCTTGAAGCTCAGAAATTTCCGGATAGATGCACTTTGCTCCATGCAGCTTCTGAGTCCCCCGATTGTTGACCTACTTCAACCTGTGGGTATGGCCATGCTGATAGCACATCCAGCCAGCCACTGGCAGCAGCCAGAGTGGGCATCAGAGCTGCTTCCTGCAGGGCCTCCTCCTCCTGCACCTTTCAGACAGTAGGAAAGGGAGTGAGGCCTCTCAAAGGTTGAAAGAGAGGCCACTCCATTTTTCAGTTTCCCATCAGGTTAAAGATGAAGATATATCAAAATAAGATTAACAAGAAATATGGTATGTTTTAAAAGTAATGTGCTTATACTACAACCAGAAAATGATGGAATTTATATGAGTATTTAATTCCTGGGTCTCTGGAGGTGGTAGCATCCAGAAATGGGAAGTAACTCAAAAGCTGGGTAAATCGCCTCATCTCTCAGGCCCGGCTAAATATCTCAGTCTGGATATATGGCCTCACTGGAGTTAAGTGCTTTGAAAATGTGAGGCCTGAACCAAATTACTTTTCAGCATCCTTCCCTTACTTACCCAACCCTGACAGCATACAGAGAGAGGCATGGTCAAGGAAGAAAGCAGGAACAGGAAAACAGCTTCTTAGCTTTGGGTTTCAATATGAAATCAAATGTTCTGGCTCTGTCGCTTCATAACCATGTGATCTTGGACAATCACTTAAAACTCTGTGCCTCAGTTTCCTCATCTATATAATGGTGCCACCTCATACCATTGAATATATTTAAATTGCTTAGTGCAATGATTAGTGCCTAGTAAGCATATTAGCTATTAGCTATTACTGCCGTTATATTTATTTTATGTAACCCATATAAAACTGGACTTATCCAAGTATAGAGTCTCATCCAATAGAAACACTGAAAAAGGAGAATAAGGCCGGTTGGGGTGGTGCACACCTATGATCCCAGCACTTTGTGAGGCTGAGTCAGGAGGATCACTTGAGCTTAGGCGTTCAAGACCACCTCTAAAAATTTTTTTAAAAAATAGCTGGATGTGGTGGTGCACCACCACCACTCCAGTTACTCTGGAGGCAGAGGTGGAAGGATTGCTTGAGCCTGGGAGATGAAGGCTGCAGTGAGTTGTTATTATGCTGCTGCACTCTCTCTTATCTGGGTAACAAGAGAGACCCTGTCTCAAAAAAAAAAAAAAAAAAAAAAAAAAAAAAGAAAGAAAGAAAGAAAGAAAGAAAAGGAAAAAAGAGAATAACATCACATACCAACTTTCTATAAAAATTCTTTTTCTGGACAGGTGCCTTGGCTCATGCCTGTAATCCCAGCACTTCAGGAAGCTGAGGTGGGTGGATCACCTGATTGGTCAGGAGTTCAAGCCCAACCTGGCCAACATGGTGAAACCCCATCTCTATTAAAAATACAAAATTTAGCCGGGCATGGCAGCTGGCACCTGTAATCCCAGCTGCTAGGGAGACTGAGGCAGGGGAATCACTTGAACCTGGGAGGCAGAGGTTTCAGTGAGCTGAGACGGCGCCATTATACTCCAGCCTGGACAACAAGAGTGAAACTCTGTCTCAAAAAAAAAAACAAAAAAAATCCTCTTTCTACAGTTTTCCCTCGAAAGTCACCCTTCTCATGGCTTCTGTGCCTCTCTACCCCTTCCCTTCTGAGGCTTTCTCTGTTACTGCTCCCAAATCTCACAGCCCTGTTACCTTTATTCCTCCTTTGCTGAGCAACTCAAGTCTCTACCTCCCGATCAAGTGTTCTCTGTTCTTCAGCTGGACATCTCCAGGCCAGAGTTAGTATCTCCTACCTTTCCCACACCTGCATCTTCATCCTCTCCTGCTCCACAGGGTAAAGATTCTACAGCTACAAGGCCCAAAGATACCTCCTCCAAGGGCAATTTGTTATCTGTTCACCTGTTGCTGGACAACGGCATTGTTTCCGGGTTTTGATTGTTCTGAATAAAATGACTGTGAATATTCATGTCAAGTCTCTTGGGGGACATACACTTTCACTTTTGGGGGGACTTCTTGCAACCTTGCAATATTTATGTTAGTTTGAGTTGCTTTTATGTAGATTCCTTAGGATTTTCTTAGATGATTATGTTGTTTGTGAGTAAAGACAGTTTTTCTTTTTCCTTTCCAACCTATCTGCCTCTTTTTTTGGTGTGTATGACAGGTTCTCACTGTGTTCCCCGGGCACTGGAGCACAGTGGTGGAATTATAGCTCACTGCAGCCTCAAGCTCCCAGGCTCAAGTGATCCTCTTACCTCAGCCTCCAGAGTAGCTAGGACTACAGGTGCCTGCCACTATGCCCAGCTAATTTTTTAAATAATGTTTTGTAAAGATGTAGTCTCTCTGTGTTGCCCAGGCTGGTGTTGAACCCCTGGCTTCAAGTGACCCTCCACCTTGGCCTCCCAAAGTGCTGAGATTACAGGTATAAGCTACTGCACCCAGACATACTTGCCCTTTTGCAGAGTTTAATGTTGAATGAAGGTTTTTGAGAATACACATCCTTGCCTTGTTCCTGATCTTAAGAGATAAGCATTCAGTCTCTTATCACTAAATATAATGTAAGCTGTAGGGTTTTTTTGTAGGTGCTCTTTCGTCAGGTTAAGGAAATTCCATTTTATTTCTAATGTGTTGGGAGCCTTAATCCTGAATATGTACTGAATTTTGTCATTTACCAAAATAACAAAGGCCTTTTCTGAGTGTACTGATATAATTTTATAGTTTTTCTTCTTTATTCCATTATTATGATGAATTACAGTAACTGATTTTTGATCGTTAAACCAACCTTGCATTCCTGGGATACACTCTACTTGCTCATACTTCTTCAGTGTATTTTAAAATTGAGATATAATTCACAAACCATGAAATTTAACTTTTTAAAGTACACAATTCAGTGTACAGAGTTTCACAGAGTTGGAAAACCTGTACCACTATCTAATTTCAGAATATTTTTATCACCCTAAAAAAAACCCCTCTGTTCCTGTTAGCAATCATTCCCCATTCCTCTCCTCCTCAGCTCTTGAAAAGCAGTAATAAACTTTCTGTCTCTGAATTTGCCCATTCTGGCTATTTTATATAAATAGAATAATATGGTCAGGCACGGTGGCTCACGCCTGTAATCCCAGTACTTTGGGAGGCCGAGGCGGGTGGATCATGAGGTCAGGAGATCGAGACCTCCCTGGCTAACATGCTGAAACCCTGTATTTACTAAAAATACAAAAAATTAGCCAGGCGTGGTGGCAGGTGCCTGTAGTCCCAGTTACTCAGGAGGCTGAGGCCAGAGAATGGCGTGAACCTGGGAGGCGGAGCTTGCAGTGAACTGAGATCATGCCATTGTACTCCAGCCTGGGTGACAGAGTGAGACTCTGTCTCAAAAAAATATATATATATATAATATGTGTCCTTTTGTGACTGGCTTCTTTTATTTAACATGATGCTTTCAAGGCTCATCATGTTGTAGCATGTATCAGTACTCCCTTCCTTTCTATGGTCCAATAACATTCCATTGTATAGATATACTACACTGTGTCCAGTCACCAGTTGATAAACATCTGGTTTATTTCCATATTTTGACTTTTACAAATGAGGCTACTACAAAGTTTGTGTACAAGTTTTTATGTGGACATATGTTTTCAACTCTTTTAGGTCATATGTCACTCTATGTTTAACTGCTGAGGAACTACCAGACTGTTTTCCACAGCAGTTGCCCTGTTTTACATTTCCACTAGCAATATCTGAGGGTTTCAATTTCTCCACATTCTCACTAATGCTTGTTATTCATCTTTTTTATTATAATCACCTAGTGGTTGTGAAGTTGTATCTCAGTGTGGTTTTGATTTGCATTTGCCTAATGACTAATGATATTGAAACTCTTTCCATATCCTTATTGCCCATAATATATATTCAAGTATATGTAGAGAAAGGTCTATTCAAATCCTTTGCACATTTTAAAAATGGATTTTTTTAAATGTTGAGTTTTAAGAGTTGTTTATATATTCTTGATACTAGAACTTTGCTAGGTATACGATTTGCAAATATTTTCTGTGGTTATCTTTCACTTTCTTTCTTGATAATATCATTTGTAAAACATTTTAAATTTTGATGAAGCCCAAGTTATCTATTTTTATTCTTTAGTTGCTTATTCTTTTGGGGTCATATCTAAGGAACCAAGGTTACAAAGATTTACATCGACATTTTCTTCTAAGAGTTTTATAGTTTTAAGCTATACATTTAAGTCTTTGATCTATTTTGAGTTAATTTTTGTATGGTGTGAGGTAGGGGTCCAAATTCATTCTTTTGCATGTAGATATCCAGTTGTCCCAGCACCACTTATTGAAAGGACTATTTTTTCCTCATTAGTAATTTTGTCACCCTTGTCAAAAATCAATGGATTATAAATATGAAGATTTATTGTTGGGCTCTGAAATCTCTCTCATTGATATATATGTCTCTACCTCTGCTGGTTCCACACTGTCTTATAGTAATTTTTAAAATTGGGAAGTGTGAGTCCTTTGACTTTATTCTTTTTTTTTTTTTTTTTTTTTTTTTTTTGAGACGGAGTCTCACTCTGTCGTCCAGGCTGGAGTGCAGTGGCTGGATCTCAGCTCACTACAAGCTCTGCCTCCCGGGTTTACGCCATTCTCCTGCCTCAGCCTCCCAAGTAGCTGGGACTACAGGCACCTGCCACCTTGCCCGGCTAGTTTTTTGTATTTTTTAGTAGAGACGGGGTTTCACTGGGTTAGCTAGGATGGTCTCGATCTCCTGACCTCGTGATCCACCCGACTCAGCCTCCCAAAGGGCTGGGATTACAGGCTTGAGCCACTGCGCCTGGCCGCTATTCTTCTTTTTCAAGATTGCTTAGGCTACTCAGAACCTTTGAATTTCTCTATAAATTGTATAAGATCAGCTTGCCAATTTCTGCCAAAAAGACAGCTGGAAAATGATACAAGTTGCATCAACCCTGTAGAGCAATTCGGGAAACATTGCGTTCTTAACAATATTAAGTCTTCCAATCCATACACAAGAGATATCTCCCCACTTTTTTTTAGTCTTCTTTGTTTGCAATTTTTGATGTATAAGGGTTGCACTTCTTCGGTTAAATTTCATCCTAAGTATTTTATTCTTTTTGATATAAATTGTTTTGATTATAAATAGAATTGTTTCCTCAATTTCATTTTTGTATTATTCATTGCCAGTGTACAGCAATATAAGTAGTTTTTGTATATTGCTCTTATATCTTGCAACCTAGTTGAACTTGTTTCTTAGCTCTAATAGATACATATTGAATATAATAATATGTAAAAACATATATTTTTTGGGAGGGATGGATTCCTTAGGGTTTCCTATATACAAGATTATCTCATCTGTAAATAGAGGTAGTTTTACTTTTCTCTTTCCAACATGGATGCCTTTTATCTCTTTTTCTTGCCTGATTTTCCTGGCTGGGACTTCTAGTACAATGTTAAATACAAGTGGTGTATGAGTGGATATCCTTGTCTTGGTCTTGGTCTTACTGGGAAAGATTTTGATCAGTCTTTCACTAATAAGCACGATACTAGTTGTGGATTTTTCATAGATGTTCTTTGTCAGGAAACTTCCCCTCTACTCATAGTTTTTCAAGTGGTTTTTAATAAAAAGCAGTTAGATTTTGTCAAATGCCTTTTCTGTGTATATTGAAATAATTCTGTAATTATTATCCTTTATTGTATTAATATGGTATATTTACATTGATTTTTATGTGTTGAATCAATCTTATTTTCTGAGATAAGTCCCACTTGATCATGATGTATGTTCCTTTTTATATGTTGTTGGATTCAATTTACTAGTAATTTGTCCAGAATTTTGCATCTATATGCGTAAGAGACATTGGCCTGTAGTATTCTTGTGTTATTTTCTAGCTTTGGTATCAGAGTAATACTGGCTGCATAGAACGCATTGAAAAGTGTTCCCTCCACTTCTACTTTGTGAAAGAGTTTGAGAAGGAGCAGTGTTAATTCTTCCCTAAACATTTGATAAAATTCACTAGCAAAGCTCTTTGGTTCCAGGCTTTCCCTTGTGACAATTTTTTGATTACTAACTCAGTCTCTTTATTTATTTTCAGTCTATTCAGACTTTTCTATTTCTTCTTGATTAAGTTTTGGTAGCTGTGTCTTTCTAGGAATTTGTCTATCTCATCTAGATTATCCACTTTATTTGCATACAACTTTTCATAGTATTCACTTACAATTCTTTTTATTTCTGTAAGGTCAACAGTAATTTTCCTTCTTTTATTTTTTATTTTAGTAATTCAAATCTTCTTTCTCTCATCAGACTAGCTAAAGGTTTTTCACACTTGTTAATTTTTTCAAAGACCAAGTTTTTATTTCATTTTTTTCTATTACTTTTATCTTCTCTATTTCACTTACTTCTGCTCTTATCTTTATTATTCCATTCTTTCTGCTTCCCTTGGGTTAGTTTGATCTTTTTCTAGTTTCTTAAGGTGGAAGATCAGGTTATTGATTTGAGATTTTTCTTCTTTTCTAACATAGATGTATGCAGTGATTAATTTCCCTCTGAGCCATTCTTTAGCTTCACCCCATAAGTTTTGGTATATTGTGTTTTGTTTTCATTAATTTCAAAGTATTTTCTAATTTCCATTGTGATTTTTTTCTTTGACCTATTGGTTCTTTAGGAGTGGTTTTAAAATATCCCTATCCTTTTGAATTTCCCACATATTTTCTCCTATTGATTTCTAATTTTATTCCACTGTGATTGGAGAACATACTTTGTATGATTTCAACCCTTATAACTTTATTGAGACTATCATATGGTCTCTTCTGGAGAATGTTTCATGATGCACTTGAGAAGAATGTGTGTTTTGCTGTTGTTGAGTGGAATATTCTATTAATGTCTGATTTAGGTTCAAGTTTTCTATTTCCTTGTTGATCTTCTGTCATTCCATCTATTAATGAAAGTGGGGTATTAGAGTCTTCAACTATTATTATTATTATTATTTTGAGATGGAGTTTTACTCTTTCGCCCAGGCTGGAGTGAAGCGGTGTGATCTCGGTTCACTGCAACCCCCGCCCCCCAGGTTCAAGGGATTCTCCTGCCTCAGCCTCCTGAGTAGCTGGGATTACAGGCTCCTGCCACCAGGCCAGCTAGTTTTTTGCATTTTTAGTAGAGATGGGGTTTTGCCAAGTTGGCCAGGCTGGTCTCAAGCTCCTGACCTCAGGTGATCCACCCAACTCGGCCTTCCTAAGTGCTAGGATTACAGGCATGAACCACTGCACCCGGCCTCAACTGTTATTCGTGTATTGTCTATTTCTCTCTTTAATTCTATGAGGTTTTGCTTCATTTATTTTAAGGACTCTATTGTTAGTTGCATATATGTATTTATAATTGTTAAGTTTTCTTAATGGATTGACCCTTTTATTATTGTGAAATGTCCTTCTTTGCAGTAGTAACATTTGTTGATTTTTGTCTGATGTTATCATAGCTACTTCAGCTTTCTTTTAAATACTGTTTGCATCATATATGTTTTTTCCATCCTCTTACATACAACCAATTTGTGTCTTTGAATCTAAAATGTTTCTTATAAACAGCTTTTGGTTGTTTTTTCTTTTAATCCATTCTGCCAGTCTCTCTGTCTTTTGATTGGAGTATTTAATCTATTTATATTAAATATAATTACTGACAGGGTAAGATTTATATCAGCCGTTTTGCTACTTGTTTTCTACATGTCATGTCTTTTTTGTGCCTCTATTCCTCCATTACTGCCTTCTTTTGTGTTTCATAGATATTTTCTAGTGTACTATTTTAGCTAACTTGCCGTTTCTTTTATCACATTTTTTGAGGTTTTTTTTACTGGTTGCCTCGGGGATTGCAATTAACAGCTTAGAATAACATAGTTCCGGTGAATACAAATTTTAATTTAAATTTGTAGATTATTAATTTCAATAATTACAAAACTTTGCTTCTTTATAACTCCATTTTCCTTCTCTTCATTTGTGCTAATATTGTCATAAAATTACTACTTTATTTACTATATGTCCATCAACACATGTTTATAGTTATTACTTTTTGCAGTTATCTTTTAAGTCAGATTGGAAATAAAAATTGTTATAAACAAAATACACATTTACATTGTCTTGTATATTTACCCATGTAGTTAACTTTACTGGTGCTCCTCTTTTCTTCTTGTGGATTCAAGTTACTGTCTAGTGTCCTTTCATTTCAGCCTGAAGGATTCTCTTCGGTGTCTCTCACAAGGCAGATCTAGTAATGATTTCTCTCAGCTTTTGTTTATCTGGGGATGTCTTAATTTTGCCTTCATTTTTAAATAACTTTATTTAAAAAATAAAAGTATAATTCATATACTATATAATTCACCCATTTAAAGTGTACAACATAATGGCCTTGAGCATATTCGTAGAGTTATGCATTCATCACAACAATCAATTTTAAAATGTTTTCATTGCTCCAAAAATAAACCCTGCACCCCTTAGCCATCACCTCCCAAAATATCTCATCTATCCATTCTCTCAAGCCCTAGGCAACCACTAATCTACTCTCTGTCTCTATAGATTTTTCTACTTATGGATTTAATTGATTGTGTAAAAGAACCATCTTTTGATTTCATTGATTATCTTTGCTCCATTGGTTGTCTCTGTACCTTTTTCTACTGAGTATAGTCATAGTTTATTATATCTGATTACTGTTGATATTCCAGTGAATGAATGTACCATAATTTATTTGTTTATTCAATTGTTGAATAAATTTTGGGTTTTTAGGCACATCTTGGATATGTTCCTAGCACTTCAATCTTATTCTTTATGTATTTTTATATTTTTCCTTTCACAATGGAATACCCAGAAAACTGACTTACATCCAATGAGTAAAGATTTACTGCTCTCAGCATATGCAATCAATCCCGTTTTTTGTCTCAGTTGTTATAAGGTTGAAAGATCTGCATTTCACATCATTAGTATTAGCACTTTCACTTTTCTAGTTTTTACTATTCTAAGAAAAAAGCAATATACAATAAAATGTTAGATAATTACACAAAAAGGCTGCTATATAAAGAGGCAAGCTTCCTGACATTGAATTGTTGACTGGCTGAGAGAACGACCAAATATCCCACTCTTTTCCAATTCTCATTGAAAGGACAGCAAAAAAGTGCAGTAAGGAATTGACTCAGGGTAAAACTGATCATGGAAGTAAGGGGCATCAGCAGACTAGAGATTCTGATGTATTTCTAGAAGACTAAAAAAATGTTGGAAATGTGTATTATTTTATTTTTATATTTTGAGACAAGATCTTGCTCTATTACCCAGGCTGGAGTGCAGTGACATGATCACAACTCAGTTCTGCTCAAGTGTTCCTCCCACCTCAGCCTCCTGAGTAGCTGGAACTGCAGGAGCATGTCACCACACATGGCTAATTTTTTAAAAAAACTTTTTTGTAGAGATGGGGTTTCACCACGTTGCCCAGGCTGGTCTTGAACTCATGGACTCAAGAGATCCACCCATCTTGGCCTCCCAAAGTGCTGGGATTACAGGCATGCACCACTGTGCCTGGCTGAAATGTGCCTTGTTTAGCCAATCAGTAAAAATCCAGTTTAGCACATGAACGGAATTTAATAATATATTAAATTATTATAATTTAATATATTAATATACTATATAATAACTAAATAATATAAATGTATTACATTTAAAAGCAAGTTAGGAAACAATGTATTTAGCATGTTCACATTTTTCTTAAGAAAACACATATGTATTTAATTGGTAGATTATACATCGAAACGGTAACAATGACACAAACAGTATATATGTTTTCTCTAGTAAACAATTTCTGTGGTTTGAATGTGTCCCCTGGAATTCATGTACTGGAAACTTAATTCCCAATCCAACATTATTGGCATGAGTAAATGGGGCCTAATGGGAAGGGTTTAGGTCATGAGGGCTCTGCCCTCACGAATAGATTAACGCTTTCATAAAAAGGGTTTGAAAGAGTAAGTTTGCTCTCTTGTACTCTTGCCCTTTCACCTTCTGCTACATGATGACACAGGAAGAAAGTTCTGGCAAGATGCCAGCACCTTGATCTTGGACTTCCCAGCCTCCAGAACTATATACTAGTAAATTCCTGTTCATTATTAACTAGCCAGTATCAGGTATTCTGTTATAACAGCACAAAATGGACTAAGACACATATAGTGTAATAATAGAAGTGACCATAAATTGTTATACACCTACAGGAGGCAAGATTTTAGAATATCTCCAAGCAATTTTAAGAATGTGGCTGTTAGAGGGGAATGGCAATAGTATGGACAGGTTGCGGTTTATATAGCTCAGTAAAATTGATAGACTTTTGCAAGATTAACCATCTTTTTCTCCATCAGCCTCATGTGTACATATGTCAAATTTTCCAATTCATGTCATAAGAAAGTCTTTAATCAATCTGGTTCCTCAGCAAATAGAACATGATTTGTCTTAACTCCATATGGTTTCCATGTTTGGGCACACACGTTCCTACATCATCCATTCTCCCCTCTGTAGCCTTTCCAACATTCCTTCAATCTAGTCTCCCCCATGGTAGACATAAACTACCTTGGGAATCTTAATGACAACATAAGGGGCTAGTCCCATGTAGCCTTACTGACTGCCACTCAGGAAAGGAAGGATGAGATTTCCCTGTGAGCCGCCATCCTTTTGAACATAGAATTCATGTAAATGAAATATATCTGAGCAATGTATTTCTAAACAGAATCTGGTGGTATTGAAATAGCTGCGGATTGATTTAGGGGGCATTTTGTTTTTATTGCCACCCTGGAGGTAGGCAGGATAAAGCATACAACAGCCTCTCTATGCACACTATTATCCTCAAGGATATATCTGGAAGGATACAAAGGTTATTATTCCTCTCTCATTCTACTGGTTGGGATAGCTTTTTTGGATCCATTTAGATACATGGTAGGACTAAAAAGTTAAGAACTGGCTGGGCATGGTGGCTCATGCCTGTAATCCCAGCACTTTGGGAGGCCAACGCGGGTGGATTGGTTGAGCTCAAGAGTTTGAGACCAGCCTGGGCAACATGGCAAATCCCTCTCTCTCCAAAAAGAAAGAAAAAAGAAAAGAAAAACAAAAGCTAGCTGGGAGTGGTGGTGTGCACCTGTAGTCCTAGCTACTCTGGAGGCTGAAATGGGAGGATCACTTGAGCCTGGGAGGCAGAGGTTGCAGTGTGCTGAAATCCTGCCACTGCACAATAGAGAGAGACTATATAAAAAAACAAAACAAACAAACAAACAAACAAAAAACAGTTAAGGGCTGAGGAAATAGACACACCAGTGGGTTTTCTAATTCTATTATTATATTATTATCTAAAGGTTACTCTTAAAATCCCCCCACATCTCTGATCCGAGACAGACTAAGCCCATGTGCTTCACGTGCCATTGAGATGACAGAGTAGATATGCAGAGAGGAGCAGATTCATAGCAACACTTAATAATGGGAGGGAGAAATGTGAGCAGATCAGGAGACAGCCTGAATAATTTCTGGGTAAGAGAAAATGAAAGAACCATTGTGAGAGAGAAACCATGGTGGAAAGAGCCTTGGCTAAAATTAATAATGTGCAAGTGCCAAGACTGGATTAGAAAGTGGAGCGGAAATGAAGGTGGGCATCAGGGTACTGCCTCAAGTTGCATCATCCAACATGATAACCACTAGCCACATGTGGGTATTGAGCCCTTGAATGTGGCCAATTAGTTCTATTAGAAACAGAACTAATTAATTTAATTTTTATTTATTTATTGAGCCAGAGTCTCGCTCTGTCACCTGGTCTGGAGTACAGTGGTGAGATCTCAATTCACTGCAACCTCCACCTCCTGGGTTCAAGCAATTCTCCTGCCTCTGCCTCCAAAATAGCTGGGATTATAGGTGCCTGCCACCACGCCTGGCCAATTTTCATATATTTAGTAGAGACAGGGTTTCACCACGTTGGCCAGGCTGGTCTTGAACTCCTGACCTCAAGTGACCCGCCAGCCTCAGCCTCCCAAAGTGCTAGGATTACGGGTATAAGCCACCGCGCCTGACCAGAACGAATTAGTTTTAGATGTGCCCTGAAGTATTTAAGAGTGATGTGTCATGTTACCTACAAGTTATATATAGATAGTATATTAGATGATATTATTAAATCATCGTGAAATTCCTCAGGTGTGATAATGACATCGTGGTTGTGTCCTTGTCTTTAGGAGATGTACGCTGAAGTATTTAAGACTGATAGGTCATGTTCTCTACAAGTTATTTTCTAATGGCTTACAAATAAATATGTAAGTGTGTGGGGTGTGTGTGTGTGTGTGTTTACACTTGATCTCAGCCAAAAGGCTGAGAAGCGATGTGTGTGTGTATTTAGAACTGGTGAACTCATTGTAGAATGGAGGCTTACTGTTCTGTTACGGCAACTTTTTGTTTGAGTTGCTTTTACCCAAAAACATTTTTTAAATGGTTGATAAAACACTACATGATCATAGTAGGAAAAGTTTATGTTATTTTGTCACCAAGATGAAACAAAGGCGACTCCAGTAAAAATCTACATAGAAAGTTGTAATTTGAAAAGGAAGCAAACCAAAATGTAATACAATTTTAAGCAATTGGTAGATTGTAACAGCAAAAAAAATCCATTTGACATTTGATCCTGCAACAGTTCCCTTTAGGCGGCTCAGTTTGAATAGCATAGGATTACGTTTGCTTGTCTGCAGGTCGAACCTCACTATTTAGATTATCACTAAAGAATACACAATGAAAATATTATAATTGCTGTCTCCTGTTTTCAATTCTTAGGAACAATCTTTGAATAAAGCATGGAAGATGAAATTATGGTAAAGTAATATAATAAAGTCATGGTAGAATAAAAAATGACATAATGTTATTTATGGTGGTGTTCCTTCTGGTTTTAATTTTATTATTGTCTTTTCTTGTTTGTATGTTTGAAATATTTCACAGTAAAAAAATTTAATTTAATTGTTTAGCTGACCAAAATCAGAAATAGAAATAGGAGATACAGAGAAGGTATTTATAAGTTCCCCAGAAAACAGACTCTGAAACTCTAAGACTTGGGTACAGGGGGGTTATTAGAGAGTATTCTCAGAAACATCACCTGTGAAGGTTGAAGGAACCAAGACCAGGCAAGGGAGGAGTGAGTAGATACAAGACCCCAATCGATGCTGCAAGAAGTTTGGGAGGAGGTAGATGGCCCTTCGAAGTTGCTCCATTAAGGCCAATAGGCTGGCTAGGCCATTATAACACATAACCCATACTGACCAGTCACTGGATATGGGCTGCCCTCTGGGAGGTGGCATAATCTCTCCCATAACCTCCAGGTATCTCCCTTCTGCCAAGAGCAATTCTTGGAGAGGGACTCACCTGAGACCCGTTAGCTGCCAGCACTCCCCAAAGTTGGGGAATCGAGGCCTTGGTCCTGAAAGGGCTCTGGGCAGTGCACCACACCACCATGTCCATTCCAAGGTGGAAGGAAGTCTGTCTTATATATTTTCCTGAACTTACACTGTGTAAGCTAGACGGACTGTAAAAGGTGATGGGCCAAGAAATCGAGATGTAAGTATATTATTTAAAGTTACAAAGATTCCGATAGACTAAATATAAAAATAAAAATTGGGAGAGGGAGCATGAGGTGAAATATAACTGAGTTAAATTCCTCACTATTCAAAGTATAGAGGAGTCTTCAAATAATGTTTAGAGCAGAAAAACTAAGAAAGAGAAGTATAAACATATTTTAGAATTCTGTCTATAACCACAGGAGGACAAAACCTAGATCTGATTTTAAATGTTTACCTCTAATGAGTGAATCTAGGGGTAGGCCAATAGATGTGGAAAACTTATGTTTTCTTTACCCTTTTGTAACTGTTTGAAATTTTATTATCACACACATGAACCATTTTTATAGTAGTTAAGAACAATAGCAACAACAAAAAAATCTGCCCCTTAGGAACTGCTTGGAAAAACTTTCTCCTTTTATCTCCTTCCAACAGATAAACTGATTCAATCTGGCCTCTCCCATCTTATTGCTGATCAGAAAGTGCAGCCAGGAAAGCATAAAATGACCAGGCTTAGATAATACTCCACAGTTTTTTGTTTTTAATTTTATTTATTTATTTATTTATTTATTTGAGACAGAGTCTTGCTCTGTCACTCAGGCTGGAGTGCAGTGGCATGAGCTCAGCTCTCTGCAGCCTCCGCCTCCCAGGTTCAAGCAATTCTCCTGCCTCAGCCTCCTGAGTAGCTAGGATTACAGATGCGTGTCACCACGCCTGGCCAATTTTTGTATTTTTAGTAGAGATAGGGTTTCACCATGTCGGCCAGGCTGGTCTCAAACTCCTGACCTCGAGTGATCTGCCCGCCTCGGGCTCCCAAAGTGCTGGGATTACAGGTGTGAGCCACTGTGCCCAGCCTTATTTATTTTTTAAATTTAAAATTTAAAAACCATTTAAACCTATTTACTTATTTACCATTGTATGCCCTGCAGTTTTGAGTGAACATCCTAAGGCTACCCTTTTGTGAGTTCTCCTTTTGGTTTAGTCCTGGCTTGGTTAGCAGAACCTAAAAGAATAGACACTTCCAAAAACACAGTGGTAGGAGATGAGGTTCCAAAGCCCAGTCCTGCCAGCTCCTATGGTGGGAAGAGCGACTGGAGCCTGGGGCCCGGGACTCCTGGCAACCCCAGGTCTACAACGACTGGGATTCTAAGTAAGCCTCTCCCAGGCTCGGGCGTCATCTGTGGAGTGGAAGTAATAAAAGTAGCCACACACTTTGTTGGGAGAGTTCAATGAGATGATGACTAGAAAGCGCTTAGCCCTGAGCATGTGGTCACCACTCCATAAATGTCTGTTGTGTTGGTGTCACTGCTGCTACCATTTAGTTGTCATGGTGCTCCTGGATTCCTCTGAAAAAGCTCAGGGAGATGCCATCTTCAATCCTCATTAGGCATTTCCTTTGTGAAGAGCTCAGCCCCAAGGGCAAAATAAGGTCCCAGTGCTGCCAGCAGTCCCTACTCTCAAGCTGGAGACAAAGCGAGCAACATCAGAGTCAATTCTCTAACTACCTTAATGACACCGAGAGCTGAGCCCCAAGCCCCTGGAAAGTTCCTGTGATGTGGTTGGAAAACTCCGCATCCCCCACTCAGCATGATGTCTCCACCATTTGCTGGCCTGGATGTTCTGGACCCAGGCAAAGGTCGACCATTTTCTGCTGTGTATGGCGTTCAGGACAGATTGTCCAGACAGAAAGCTCAGCTCACAAAAAGTTTCACAGCAAGACCGCAGCTACGTGAATTCTACATTTTCTGTTGACAGCCCTGAAACCATAAAGTCCAGGTTCCAGTTGACTTAAACAAAAAAGAGAAAAGCACACGGTCATGGTGTTGTGCACATCCAGAAATTCAGACTGCGGGTCACCAGACCCAGGGGCTTCTAGATGTTTAGTCTAAGGCAACACAGAGCCTGGGCCTGCTACTGAGGTTTCTTGCTCTGAATCACGCAGCACAGAGGCAACCAGCAGTGGCTTTGAAAACCCAAGCCACAGTTACACATCTCGTTGATTCTGAGGAAAGGGATGGTCCTCAGGCTCTCTGGGGGGCTCCCAACCTCATCTATAGAGCAGTTCTCTTATATGTACAGTGGGTTGTAGAGCCTGTTTCAGAATTTCTATGTCTACTTATTTTTATCCAAAAGTAATACTAAAGAAATTAAGCTATGATCATATTTAATAGTTAGTATAAGAGCAAACATCCGTTTTGTAAATAAATATATGTATACTGCCTTGTAAACAATTATACATATGCTTTGTTTTTTTTTTTTGAGATGGAGTCTCACTCTGTTGTCCAGACTGGAGTGCAGTGATGCCATCTTGGCTCACTGGGTTCAAGCGATTCTCATGCCTCAACTTCCCAAGTAGCTGGGATTATGGGTGTGCACCATCATGCCCAGCTAATTTCTGTATTTTTAGTAGATATGGGGTTTCACTATGTTGGCCAGGCTGGTCTCGAACTCCTGACCTCAAGTGATCTGCCTGCTTCAGGCTCCCAAAGTGCTGGGATTACAAGTGTGAGCCACCGCAGCCAGCCCTGTATTTATATTATATACAGATATGTACAAATATTTTGGCATGCTAAAAAATTTCACAGGGGGTGGGGTGGGCTAAGGCAGTGTGTCCCAGGCCATGGGTCCCTGTGCAAAATAATTTCTAATGAAATTTATAAATTAATAAAGTTATTTTAATTTAACAGATGGAATGGAAAATCCAGGAGGATTGGAGATGGCAGCTCTGCAGGACAAAGCCCCCACTCCCTCTTATGGTCCCTCTTCTTTCTGGTAAGCTTTCCAGCCAGAAGCTGGAGACATTTCACTCTTCGCTGCTCTTCACTCTTAGCTGCTCCGGTCACTGGTCCAGGACCCCCCGCCCACCATTGTCTTTCTCAGCTCTGCTCTTCTATTCTTTTTTTTTTTTTTTTGAGGCAGAGTCTCGCTCTGTCGCCCAGGTTGGAGTGCAGTGGTGCGATCTCGGCTCACTGCAAACTCTGCCTCCCTGGTTCACACCATTCTCCTGCCTCAGCCTCCTGAGTAGCTGGGACCACAGGCACCCGCTACCACACCCGGCTAATTTTTTGTATTTTTAATAGAGACGGGGTTTCACTGTGTTAGCCAGGATGGTCTTGATCTCCTGACCTCGTGATCCACCTGCCTCGGCCTCCCAAAATGCTCTTCTATTCTTGCTGCTTCCTCTGGGTTGTCCCCTACCCCTCTGGCCTAGCCAACTCCTAGTTGTTCCTTAGGCCTGCATTCAGTTGCCATCCCCACTGGGAAACATTCTCTGATGCACCAGGTTGGAGGTTCTTGGGAGCCCTTCACTGCCTGTGCATTCCCTTAGCGTGGCATTTTCATCTCATTGCCACTCTATTCACAGGTCCATCTCACTCACTAACTGGAGACAAGATCGTCTTAGTCCCTCTGCTCCTTGGTACCCAGCACAACGCCTGCAGGTGAAGTTACCACGGAGGCCTCTTCTCTTCCATTCATGGTGACATGAAGACCACTGATCAAAACCTGTTGCCGAAAAGAAGGAGCATCTTCTTCAGACTCCCATTCCTTCTGGAGCATAGGCCAAATTGTGACTGCCAGGCCAAGAGTCTCTCTTCAAGAAAGAGAAGAAAGTTCCCCTTCAACAACACTCCCCCTACACCCCCTCAGGACTGTGGTTCCTCCAGCACGAAGCCTAACCAAGGACTTCCCCTGGTGGCTCTGTCACAGCACAGGCTGAGTGAGCTCCTTCTGCAGAAACTTGATAACATCAGAATATGGTGAGGTTCCAGGCAGCAGACCGTCCTTCTGCTGTGACTGGAAAAGAGGCCTTCAAAAGAGCTGAAGGCCTCCTCTGGGCAGGGCCCTCCAGAGGCCCAGGGTGGCTGGCTTCTCAGGGTTTCTCATCACTGCAGCTTCCCTGCTTCTGTTCATCTCCCTCCATCTCTGTGCGTGGGCCTTCCCCACATGTCTGAGGATGGACACCCCCCAGCAACTCGAGCCCACGTTGCCTCAGTCCAAGCCATCAGAGGAGTCTGAGAAGCCCCTCAAAGTCAAATTCCAAACTGGGAGAGGGGCTCTCATGAGTCTACTTTGAGTCAAGAGTCTAGTCCTGTGCTCGGTCACTCGCTGGGGGTGAGGAGTTGGTCTTACAAACATGGCTGCCAGCGCCCATTCTTACAGAGGGCGCTGGACAGCTCTCACAGACAGGGACCGGCGGGACTGTGGTTGAGAGCATGCTCTCAAAAGTGTCATCTGCAGGAAGTAAAGAAGGAAGCAGAAAAATAGAAGCTGAATTTCTATTCAGGGCCCGGTGCTCTGGCAAATGTCTTAAAAACAAGGAATTTCACTCCTTGGAGAAGAGAGTTAGGGTTTTGTGTCCACCTCATGCCGGGAACTCTGCAATAGGGCAGAAGGTTGGAGACGTACTTACCTTGAAGGAGCTAACAATCCCTTGGGAATGTCACAAAGGAAACTAAAGCAGCATTAGAGAGCCTGGCCCTTCCTTCGAGCCCACCCACACCCCATCCCTCAAGGCCTAGATCACATTCCTCCTCCTCCTCCTCCTCCATGAAGTCTTTTCTCACCACTCCAGCTTTGGTGTTGAGAGGGACATGATGTGGTGTGGCAGAGAGAACCAGGAACTGAGAATCAGTCACCAGGGACCTGGCTCTGGCTTTGCCACTAACTAGCTATGCGACCCTGAAGATGCCTTTGGTGCAGCCTCAGTGGCCTCATCTGTAGGCTGAGGATGCTTGACCTACTCTAGGGAAGTCTTTACGGAGCCTTAAAACTTTAAAGGTCTACGAAAATGTTATCTCCAACTCCTGAGAACTTCTTCAGAACGAAAAGTTGGGGCAACACGATTCCTTTCCTAATTTCCAATGGTCTTATCATGGCTCAAGGTAAAAATGCAACGTGGCAGATTGGTTAGGAGCATGGGCTCTCAAAGGGTGACTTATCCATGCTCTGCAGTATCTTCTCATTGGCAGAATGTTCTAGAGTGGACTCTCTGGCTGCTTCCTGTGGTATTATAAGCTTTGCAAAAGCAGAGGATGTCCCATCTCCTGTGGTTTTGCACACTTGGAAACTTGCCAGCTCTGGACAACCCAAGTGACATCTATGTTTTTCTACCTACATTTGGGATCTTGACTGGCATTCTGGAACAAGTTCTACTACTCTGGAAAATTTAAGCCTGCAGCTTCTATTGCTGGTACCCAAATGGTTTCCAAACTTGAAATTATGATGTTGACTAAATCCCATCAATAATATCAGGTGACCCTTAGGGTTGTTGTGGGACTGGAAGTCGGCCAATTTCTGTTACCTTCATGTATGAAGATAAATGAGCAGAGGTCCTAAGTGTTTTCAAATAGTTTGATAATTTATAGAAGAAGAAAAGGGAAAGAAGAGGTAGAGGAAGAAGAGGAAGAGGGAGGGGAAAAAGAAAAAGGAGAAGGGGAAAAAAGTGAGGGGAGGAGGTGATGAGGAAGAAAATGGCACTGAAATTTGACACAAAGAAAATAAACTAATTTTGAAACTCGCGGAACTGCGCAGTGACTGTAACACAGTTCTACTACAACCTCATGCAGTTGGGTCTTTGTATAAGGATGATGTTGCTACTTTCTGTGGACAAAATCTCAAGGTGTCAAATGTCAAGTGTCAGCAGTTGGAAGGACCTTGAAACTCAGAAACTCTATGAAAGGATATCCTTTCACATTGAGATTTTAGCTATCTTTTATGTTCATCTATGCATAGACTTCATTTAAAATTCTGTTAAATGAAATCAACAGTTTTATGATACTTCCCTCCTCCGAAAATGATGGGGGGAGCTAGCATCAGACCGGCTGAATTGACTCACAGCTCCACCCCTTGCGAACCATGTGCCTTTAGGCAAATTATTTGATCTTTCAGCGCCTTAATTTTCTCATCTGAAAAATGAAGATATTACCAGTATATACATCACCCAGCTGTTTGGAGGACTCCATGACTTTACGGCTTGGGCGCACTTGGTGAATAGCAGCCTCTGCCATCATTAATATGGCCGTATCCTGTGACTCAGAATGTGACTCAGAGGCAAAGAGGTCTCACATGATGTGACAAGTCTTTGGGGCAAATGTCCAATGATATTGCCAATTTCCTTCCCAAAGCCAAGAATCACTTAGCTCCATGACCGCCATGTTCACAGGCTTCATTTCACTGATGGAAGCTCAGCAAAACCACACATGCCCCGGTGGCCCGTGCTCCAGCTCAGCCTTTTAGCTATGCAGAGATGCACCACTTAATATTCCCCAACACCACCTCTTCTCTGCAGCACGGTAGAGGAAGGGTCCAGCACCTTCCTTCAGCACCACAAAAAAACAGTTGATTTACCTGTGTGAACATCTAAAGGTCGCTTCTCCCATGACACACAATGAGAGGACAACTGAGCTGAGATTCCCAGGGACCCTTTGGGCATCATGGAGATGGGAAGATGGGGTGGTGGAATCTCCCCATCTTTGAAGAAAGGTGACATCAGCATGGCCTGCTACCATCCACTCAGGCCAGGAAAGGTCTCAACTGACCATCCTGGCTAACACAGTGAAACCCCATCTCTACTAAAAATACAAAAAATTGGCCAGGCGTGGTGGCTCAAGCCTGTAATCCCAGCACTTTGGGAGGCCGAGACGGGCGGATCACAAGGTCAGGAGATCGAGACCATCCTGGCTAACATGGTGAAACCCCGTCTCTACTAAAAAATACAAAAAATTAGCCAGGCGTGGTGGCGGGCGCCTGTAGTCCCAGCTACTCGGGAGGTTGAGGCAGGAGAATGGCATGAACCCGGGAGGCGGAGCTTGCAGTGAGCTGAGATCCAGCCACTGCACTCCAGCCTGGGGGACAGAGCGAGACTGTGTCTCAAAAAGAAAAAAAGAAAGAAAAGGTCTCAGCTGTAATGAGACCACCTTGCCCCATCCCCACCCCCAAAATGACCACGTGGACAGGGACTGGCTCCCCTAGTTGTGGAATAACAGGGCACCTATACATCTGCTGATGTAAACCTTTAATGGATAATCATATAAGATATTTCACTATAACCAGGTTTCTTTTAAAGCAAGTAAAATAGTTCCAACTTTCTTTATCACAATAATGTAAAGAGTTGAAACATTCTAATAGTGCAGAACTTATAATGAGAATCAGAGAGATATTTCCAGAAACAATAATCGCAGCTACCATTCACTGAGCACCTACTATGTGCCAGGCCCCATGCCAAGTGCTTTACAATCAGAATCTCATTTGAGGCTCACTCCACTCTGTGAGGTGGGTATTAGGAGGGTCCCATCTTACAGACGAGGAAACTGAAACTCGCCAATATCACACCACGTTAGGAAAGAAAACAAAAGTTAATACTATAAGTGTAGTTGATTTATGATTCAACTATGAAGATTGGGATGGAAGGAAGCCCAGAAAAATGAAAACAGTTCATCTGATGGGACGATAAGATTATCGGGGATGTTTTTCCCCTTGGTAAATATTTCTGTTGTTTTTGTACATTGATGCATTATACTACAGGGTAGAGAAGTTGCTTTCAAGCAGGACTTTGCAGCCCCAGAGTGACATGACCGAAAGTCTGTGAGAAGCGGGGGGTCACAGACTTGTCAGCCTGGTGATAAATGTCCTAGGAGAAGACAAGCACCCTCCCCAATCCCCCTCCCCACTCTCCATCCCCGCCTCCTCCCAGCCCACCTCCCAGCATGCTCCCAGGCTCTGAGTGAATTGCTGGGTGTGCAGGGAGAGTTTAGGGGAAACCCCTTCTCCAGCTCAGATTGACTTTGTAAAACTCACTGCAAATTTGCTCCTTTGGAACCTAGAGTGTTTTTTTTTTCTCCTTCTCTTTTATGAATCAGCACAGAATTGGCCTGTGCGGGGGCCAGAGAAGTTTCTAGAATATAAATCTCACTGAGGCCTGGTGCACCTCAGCCTATAGACGCCTCAGTCCACCCTCAGATTCCCTGCCCCATTAGGGGCACAGGCCGGGCTTACTTCAGCCCAGGCCCCAAGCTGAATCTTACCCTCCCTTTCTCCAGGGGCGTGAGCCCAGAGACAAGACTCCCAGTCACCCATTCCGAAGTCAATCTGTAGGGTCCCTGTAATCAGAATGTGTAAAGAGGGGAGAGGTCCCTGGGAGAAATGGTGGCTCCCCGCCCCTAAACTCAGCTACCCGCAAAGCATGATGAAAGGAGACATGCCCTAGACTCCTCTCCACAAAGAGCCCCAAGTCAGGTGCCCCCACAGGTGCGGTCCCTCTTTCCTCCCTCTCCCCACAGGCTTAGCGACCCTCCCCACCGCCAAGCTGCTGAGAGCAGCAGCCTGATTCACTTGTCCTCCTTCAAGTCCGCCTGATGTCATATGTTGCCCCTCTGAGGGCATTTTCAGATCATCTGGGTCCCATGATCTTATTTCCGAGATGAGTCAATGGAGGCTCAGAGCCGTGAAGTAACTTGCCAAGATCGCCAGCTGGGAGGTGCCAGGCTGGGATTTCTTGCCCTACCACCATGCTGTACCATCTCCTTGTCTTGTTAAATGAAGTTTCTCATACACAGTATATAAGAACTATGGTTTTGTTCATGAACATTACCTTCATCTTTCTTTCTTTCTTTTTATTTTTTTGAGATAATCTCACTCTGTCACCCAGGCTAAAGTGCAGTGGCACGATCACAGCTCATTGCAGCCTCAAGTTCCCAGGCTCAGGGGATCCTCCCGCCTCTGTCTCCAGAGTAGCTGGGACCACAAGTTCGCACCTCCACACCTTGCTATGTTTTATTTTTATTTTTTGATAGAGATGGGGAGGGGGTGAGTCTTGCTGTGTTGCCTGGGTTGGTATCAAACTCCAGGCCTCAAGCAATCCTCCCACCTCAGCGTCCCAAAATGCTGGGATTACAGGTATCAGCCGCTGTGCCTGACCAACTGTCATCTTAATATCAGGCTGTGGAGGGGGATCTGTAGTCAGGGAAAAGGAGTGATAGATGAGCTTGAGGGGTTGGGTCTGAAGAGGTGCTTGGAACTCCAAAAAGAGAGGCCAAGAGTTGACTACAGGCCAAGTCCTAATCTCAGTTATATGCCAAGACTTGCAAATACCAGCTACCCAGAGACAGTGAGGGGGGAAAGGAGGACAAAAAGAGATCAGCTATAAAAAACTAAAACTTGTCCCAAAATAAAGACTTAGAAACAAAAAATAAAAATGAAACACCATTTATCTTGTTATTCCTGGAGCCATCAGATTTTCGATGATCTAATATCACTTTGACTGATTTTTCTCCTCTGTTCAAGCTTCTTTCTCATTGTGTTCATTTTGTAAGCTACTGCAAAAATTTTGGAGAGTGAACAAGCCTTAAATCGTAAATAAGTAAGTGCAATCTATCGCTTTATCTTTATGGTGGTGATTTATGCTGCCTAAGTTCAAAGCCAGGCTCTGTAGGGTACATGTGCTGGAATTCACTGATGGAGGGGTCGTCTGTGTGGGGTCCTCCTTGGTGCCAGGTGCAGAGGTGCAGACAACCTGTGACCACATGCAACGTCTCAGTTCCACTCTTAAAGAACAGAGGCCCCAACCTCAACCTCAGAGGGCTTTCCAGCCCCGTTCCCGGACGAGCTGTCCCATGGTTCTGAAACTGACTGACAGTGGAGGAGGGGAGCACACCACTCTGGTGGAGCCCAAGAGACCACTCGCAGCCACTTCCTCTGCCCCCTCAGCCATTAACCCAGACACCATCCATTGAACAATTATTTAACACCAGCTTGTGCCAGGCTCCACGTCACAGCTGGGAATTCATCAGTGACCAAAACTGATGGAGCCCCTGACCTAGAGCCCACGGTCTAATGGGGGAGAGAGATGAGTAAGCAATTGTAATTCTAGCCAGGCACGATGGTGCACACCTGTAATCCTAGCACTTTGGGAGGCCGAGGTGGGAGGATTGCCTGAACTCAGGAGTTTGAGAACAGCCTGGCAACATGGTGAAACCACGTCTCTGCAAAAAAATACAAAAATTAGCTGGGCATGGTAGTGCGTGCCTGTGGTCCCAGCTACTTGGGAGGCTGAGGTGTGAGGGTCGCTTGAGCCTGGGAGGTTGAGGCTGCAGTGAGCCGTGATTGTGCCACTGCACTCCAGCCTTGGTGACAGAGTGAGACCCTGTCTCTCTCTCTATATATGTGTGTGTGTGTGTATTTCCTATATATATGTGTGTATTTCCATGCAATAAATGCCACAAGAGAGGAAGGGAGGAAGTACAGAGGAGGGGTGTCCAATCCAGACCTGAGGGAGTCAGGATCTCTTCCCAGAGGAACTAAAATTTAAATTAAGACAGCAGAGCTCTATAAGACATAGGCTGGCATGGCAGAGACTAACTCTCATGTTTCCTCTGCCTCTTGGACACAGAACAAGACTACATTTCCTAGCCTTCTTTGCAGTGAGGTGTGACTATGCCACTGAGTTTTAAGTTAATGGAATGTGGACAGATGAGAAGCACCACTTCCAGGCCTGGCCCATATTCTTTGCTCATTCACTAGCTAAATGCAGAAGACTCCAAAGTCCCAGAGGAAAGTAGAACCACAAGACCAAAGGAGCCTGGATCCCTGAATCACCACGTGGAAGACCTGTCCACCAATGGGGAGTTATTGCATGCAAGAGAAATAATGTTTGTTGTAAAGCCATGGAGATTTGGAGTTTATCTGTTACAGCAACTGGTGTTACCCTAACTTATAACCAAGTAGGAGTGGGAGATAAAGTATGCCAGAACAAAAATTAGGAAAAGCAGTGACTTGTGCCTGTATTCCCAGCTACTTGGGAAGCTGAGGTGGGAGGATTACTTGGGCCCAGGAGTGTGTGACCAGCCTGGACAACATAGTGAGACCCTGTCTGGAAAAAAAAAGACTAACTAACCTAACTTCAGTAGGTAGCAGTCAACCAAACGGACAGGAAAGAACGAAGGTTCTGAGGCAAATAACGGGATCAAACTCTGGCTCCATATTGCCTGGCTATATGATCTTGGGCAAGTTATTTAATATCTTTGCATTCTAGTTTCCTCTTTTGTAAAATGAGGAGAATAATATCTTCCTTGAAGGGTTGTAGTGAGTATTAAATATATAGAACCTAGGATGTTCCTAATACAAAAGGCATATCAAATAATACATTCCTTACTCCAAACTGTATGCATTCATAGAATGACATTTAACTAATAATATGCTTTGGTAACTGGTAACAGTAACAACAATAATAATAAACATTTACTAAGAACTATTTATACTCCAGGCACTATTCTAATGATTCACATGTATGAATTAATTCTTTACTCATAGCCCTATGAATTAGGCATTACTTCCCCCCCAATTTTATAGACGAAGAAACTGAGGCACAGAGGTGTTGGTAATGTGTCCAAGGTTATCAGCTGGTACATGGTGGAACTAGAGTTTAAATCTAGGCAGGCATGTTTACAATTCCATGCTGCAGATGAAGAAACAGAGAGGTGGCGTAAATTGTTAAAGCCACACAGTCTCAAGGTGTTCTGGGGTTGAGGGCTCCAGCACCAGCCATGACTTCTTGGGATTCTATAGGGGCAGGGAGCAGACAGCCTCCACTGACTCGGCGAGAAACACCATCCTTTGCATCTTGGCAGGTGTGCTGGTGGCTTTGGCAGTAATGACGCTGACCAAAACCAAAGACATCCTCAGTCAATAGTGAGAAGTCAGCAGGTGAGCGCACCCCGGGTCCCCTCCAGCAATGGCACTTCACCTGTCTCTGGCTGTGAAATGGAGGCTGAGGGGTTTGGGTTTTTAAAAGAATGACTTTTCCATCAGAGCTTTAAAGAGGCTTACACTGGAGTCACCTCATTTAGAAGTTTTCTTTTAAACTTTTTTTTTCCAGTTTTTTTTTTTTTAATTAATTAATTATTTTTTTTTTCTCTGGAGACTGGAGTGTCGTTCTGTCGCCCAGGCTGGAGTGCAGTGGCGCGATCTCGGCTCACTGCAAGCTCCGCCTCCCGTGTTCATGCCATTCTCCTGCCTCAGCCTCCCGAGGAGCTGGGACTACAGGCGCCCGTCACCGCACCCGGCTAATTTTTTGTATTTTTAATAGAGATGGGGGTTTCACCGTGTTAGCCAGGATGGTCTCGATCTCCTGACCTCGTGATCTGCCCGCCTTGGCCTCCCAAAGTGCTGGGATTACAGGCGTAAGCCACCGCGCCCGACCCTTTTTTTAAGTTTAAAAGAATTCTCCATCTCAGAAAAATGAAACAAAACGAAACAGTTCCAAGAAATTGGGCTTCAGAGAGCAAACCTGAAGAACCTGCTCCACAAGAAAGGGGCTGGACTTGGACTTGCCGAGCTTCCAAATGACCACGAGAGGGCAGCAAAGACACTGCCCAGAGAAGGCTGACGCCCCAGGATCTCCCTAGAATCATCCTCCAAGGAAGGTCTTTGTCCCTCACTCTGAGCATCCCCTAGACTTGGAGTCTCAGTTATTTAAAAAAGAATGGGCTTTGGGCTTGTTCTACAGATCATGTAACTAATGCACGGGAACTTTGGAAAATTTGGAAGGTCTGGAAATATGTGAATCAAATTATTATAATCCTGCCATTCAGAGAGAACTACTGTTAATATTTTAATGAATATCCTTCTGGACAGATGTAGAAATGGATGGAAATTTAGATACTGATACACACACATATATTTTTTGATTTCTTGAAACTGACATCAGTCAGCATATACGAATTGGTGGTCTGCCAGCAGGCCGGACGCGGTAGCTCACGCCTGTAATCCCAGCACTTTGGAAGGCCCAGGTGGGCGGATCATGAGGTCAGGAGTTTGAGAGCAGCCTGGCCAAAATGGTGAAACCCTGTCTCTACTAAAGATACAAAAAATTAGCCGGGTGTGGTGGTGCATGCCTGTAATCCCAGCTACTCAGGAGGCTGAGGCAAGAGAATCGCTTGAACGTGGGGGGTGGAGGTTGCAGTGAGCCAAGATTGCGCCATTGCACTCCAGCCTGGATGACAGAGCAAGACCCTGTCTCAAAACAATAACAACAACAACAAACCCAACAGAAAAAAAAAGTATAGCCATATATATCTGCATGCATATATGGCTATATTATTTGCCCAAGTGAGACTTGGAGGACCAGTCCCTACTGCACCCAGCACAGTGGTGAGGGGCCAGCACAGTGAAGGGTAGGCGGGCAAGACCAGCGTCCTCTGGTGCCAGTGGTCATTTTGCTGGCTGTCTCCATAGCCTGGGGCTAGCTTTCTGCAGTCTTGAGGAAGTCGTGGAGCTTTCTAGCTCAAAAATATCTGCTGCATGAGCAGGTGCTCCGAGTTCGTTGAATTTCATCAAAATGAGTCATACCAAAGGTGTGAAAGAGTGGCAGGGTTTAAGGAGTTACCACTTCCTGGTTCCACATGGGTACATCATCCTTTAACCCCAGACAGAGGCACTACTCATTGGGAATTCAGGCTGCAGCAATGGGCATGGCGTTTTCTCTCCAAATGCAAAGACTTCAAACCATTTCTTTGTCTTTGGATGTGGCCACCTATTCCCAGAGAAAAACAACAGCGTTCTTACTCTGCAACCCCTTTACTCGTTGTTAAATGAGCTTCAAACCTAAAAAACAAAAACAAGAAAAAACAAAAACAAAGAAAACCCCACTGAAAGTGCAGCAATGCCTGAATTGAGTTTTAAATGAGACACAGGTGTTGACTAGGTGAAGGGATGGGGACATCTCATTACCCAGAATTATAAGCAACTCTTGTTTCTCCACACAAATAGATGGGCCATCGCTGATTTCCTAAGGGAATTCTTTGTCCTTGCTTTGGAGTGAGATAAATCCGGCTTTGAATATCAACTCCACTACATCCTTATTTTGTCCTTGGGCAAGTCACGTAACCCTGGGCATTCCAAGGTAGAGCCAAGATTAAAATGTTGGAACCAT
This sequence comes from Chlorocebus sabaeus, assembly GCF_047675955.1. Taxonomy (NCBI): domain Eukaryota; kingdom Metazoa; phylum Chordata; class Mammalia; order Primates; family Cercopithecidae; genus Chlorocebus; species Chlorocebus sabaeus. Next base: position 51,835,217 of record NC_132927.1, on the reverse strand, counting down.
TTAGAAGGAAGTATCAGCTGTTCAATCTGGCTGGAGCAGAGAATGAGAGGAGCCAGAGCAAGATGGGGCAGGGATGCCACACCAGGGAAGCCCACCAGGAGCTGCCACGGGATTTTAAGCAAGGGTTAAATCATATGATGACAGATGATATTTTTCCAGTCTCACAAGACTTATGGCAAAAACCAACCACATGTATTGGAGTTTTATGTATTTTACACATATGAAACCACACATATAGTCCATTGGCAGCATTCTCTCCTATTCGGGTGACCATTGCTGGCTCCCATAGGCAGTTTGGCAGGCTTCCTACCCACACCTACTCTCCATCCCAGGTGCGCCCATGAGATAATTCCAGTGAGGGTTGTCTCCACCCTCTTAAATGTGTTGTGGTCACATTCACAGCTCAGATGGTCTTTTCTTTCTTTTTTTCTTTCTTTCTTTCTTTCTTTCTCTTTCTTTCTTTCCTTCTTTTCTTTCTTTTTCTGTTTTTTCCTTTCTCTCTCTCCCCTCCATTCCTTCCTTTCTTTCTTTTTCTTTCTTTCTTTCCTTTCTTTCTCTTTCTCTCTTTCTCTTTCTTTCCTCTTTTCCTTTCTTTTTCTTTTCTTTCCTCTCTCCCCCCTCCATTTCCTTCCTTCCTCTTTCTTTCTTTTTCTTTCTCTCTTTCTTTTCCTTTCTCTCTCCCCTGCCTTCCTTTCTTTCTTTCCTTCTTTCTTTCTCTTTTTCTCTCTCTTTCTCTCTGTCTTTCTCTCCTTTCTCTCTCTCTTTCTTTCTTTTCCTTTCTCTCTCTCCCCTCCATTCCTTTGTTTTTCTCTTTCTTTCTTTCTCTCTCTCTTTCTTTCCTCTTTCTTTTTCTTTCCTTTCCCCTCTCTCTCTCCCCTCCATTCCTTCCTTCTGTCCTTTTCTTTCTTTCTTTCCTCCTTTCTTTCCTTTCTTTCTCTCTTCTTTCTTTCTTTTCTTTCTTTCTTTTTCTTTCTTTCTTTCTTTCTTTCTTTCTTTCTTTCTTTCTTTCTTTCTCTCTCTCTTTCTCCCCTCCCTTCTCTCCCTTCCTTCCTTCTTTTCTTTCTTTCCTCCTTTATTTCCTTTCTCTCTTTCTTTCTTTCTTTCTTTCTCTTTCTTTCTCCTCCCTCCCTCCCCCCCTCCCTCCCTCTCTCTCTCTCGTTCTTTCTTTCTTTCCTCTAGATGGAGTTTCACTCTTGTTGCCCAGGTTGGAGTGTAATGGTGCCATCTTGGCTCACTGCAACCTCTGCCTCCTGGGTTCAAGCAATTCTCCTGCCTCAGCCTCCCACGTAGCAGAGATAACAGGTGTGTGGCACCACGCCCGGCTAATTTTATATTTTTTGTAGAGACAGGGTTTCACCATGTTCACCATGTTGGCCAGGCTAGTCTCAAACTCCTGACCTCAGGTGATCCACCTGCCTCGGCCTCCTAAAGTGCTGGGATTACAGGTGTGAGCCACCGCGCCTGGCCTCAGATGGTGTTTCTTAACCTCTATCTGTCAATCATGCTCAAGCCTAGCCAAGTTGGGGTGAGTGGGTAGGAAAGGAAAGAGGTCTTTTTAGCAGAGGGGGACATCTGGGTGCTCAGCAGAGAGGTAATATTCAGAGGTGAGGTCTCCTTGAGACTTGGCACTCCCAGGCACTCACGCTGACCCATCAGAATTCATCATGAAGTTGGAGCATGATATGGTTTGGCTTTGTGTCCCAACCAAATCTCCTCTCGAAATGTGATCCCTACATGTCAAGGGAAAGAGATGATTGGATCACGGGGTCGGTTTCCCCCATGCTGTTCTTGTGATAGTGAGTGAGTTCTCACGAGATTTGATGGTTTTATAAGGGTTTGGAAGTTCCTCCTTCATGCTTCTCTCTCCTGCTGCCTTGTGAAGAAGGTGTGTGGCTTCCCCTTCGCCTTCTGCCATGATTGTAAGTTTCCTGAGGCCTCCCAAGCCATGTGGAACTGTGGGTCAGTTAAACCTCTTTCTTTATAAATTACCCAGTCTCAGACAGTATCTTTACAGCAGTGTGAGAATGAACTAATATAGAGCTTCTTTCTCAGACCTCTATTGTGGCAAGTTTTGTTTTTTATATATATATATTTTATGTATATATATATATTTTTTTTTTTTTTAACTTTGAGACAGGGTCTCACTCTTGTCACCCAGACTAGAGTGCAGTGGTGTGATCACAGCTCACTGCAGCCTCAACCTCCTTGGCTCAAGTGATCCTCCCACCTCAGCTTCCCAAGTAACTGGAACCACAGGCATGCGCCACTGTGCCTGGTTAATGTTTTTTTTTTAAATTTTCGTAGAGACAGCATCTCACTATGTTGCCCGGAGTGCAGTGGTACAATCATGGCTCACCCAGGCTCAAGCCTCCTGAGTAGCTGGGACTACAGGCATGCACCAGCACACCTCGCTAATTTTTTGATTTTTTTTTACAGATAGGGGTCTCACTATGTTGCCCAGGCTGGTCTCAAATTCCTGGTCTCAAGTGATCCTCCTTCCTTAGCTGCCCAAAGCACTGGGGTTAAAGACATGAGCCACTGCACCTGGGCCTGTAACAGTTATTTCCTTCTGCCTCCCACACTGCAACTGGGAGGCAGTGCAGCAGGGAGGGCATGAATCCAGGCCTGTGGGTCACGTAGATCTTGGTATAAATTTTGCCCCATCCCTGATAGGTTTAGGACCACAGGCAAGCAGTATAAACTCTTTGGGCCTCCGTTTCCTTGCCTGTCAAGTGAAAAATCACATTATTTACTAATTCTTTTTCTTCTTTTCCCCTGAGATGGTGTCTCACTCTGTCGCCCAGGCTGGAATACAGTGTTATGATCTTGGCTCACTGCAACCTCTGCCTCCTGGGTTCAAGCAATTCTCCTATCTCAGCCTCCTGAGTAGCTAGGACTACTGGCATGCGCCACCATGCCCGGCTAATTTTTGTGTTTGTAGTAGAGACGGGGTTTCACCATGTTGGCCAGTCTGGTCTTGAACTCCTGACCTTGTGATCTACCTGCCTTGGCCTCCCAAAGTGCTGGAATTACAAGCGTGAGCCACCGCACCTGGCCATTATTTACTACTTCTTAACTTATTGAGAGAATTGAATGAGATGAGCAAGCATTCAATACATCTAAAGTAGAATTGTTACTAAAATCAATTGTTTCATGCTCATATCTCTTCCACTGTACTGAAAGCTCCTGGGAGGGCAAGAATGGTATCATATTCATCTCCCTGTGATAAGCAGTGTGGACTCACTCATTAGGCCCCGTAGGCAGAGTGGTTAGGGTCCAAAATACTTTTAGAAGCCCATAAAAATGTTTTAATTTCTTTTAAAACAAGGGAAAAAATGAAGACAACCTAGCCTGATTAGATTTGTCTTTATAGCAATGCAGTTGTAAAAATATCATTATTGGCTGGGTGCAGTGGCTCACGCCTGTAATCCCGGCACATTGGAAGATGGAGGCGGGCGGATTATCTGAGGTGGGGAGTTCGAGATCAGCCTGGCTAACATGGAGATACCCCATCTCTACTAAATATACAAAATTAGCTGGGTGTGGTGGTGCTCGCCTGTAATCCCAGCTACTCCGGAGGCTGAGGCAGGAGAATCGCTTGAACCTGGGAGGCAGAGGTTGCAGTGAGCCAGGATCGTACCACTGCACTCCAACCTGGCTGACAGTGAGACTCCGTCTCAAAAAATAAAAATAAAATAGAATTGAAGTTAAAATATCATTATTCTTATTATTATTTTAATGGAGGATGTCAGGCCTCTGAGCCCAAGCCTGCACATATACATCCCGATGGCCTGAAGTAACTGAAGAATCACAAAAGAAGTGAAATGGCCTGTTCCTACCTTACCTGATGATACTACCTTGTGAAATTCCTTCTCCTCGCTCATCCTGGCTCAAAAGCTCCCCCACTGAGCACCTTGTGTCCCCCGCCCCTGCCCGCCAGAGAACAACCCTCTTTGACTGTAATTTTCCACTACCTACCCAAATCCTGTAAAACTGCCCCACCCCTATCTCCCTGTGCTGATTCTCTTTTCGGACTCAGCTCGCCTGCACCCAGGTGATTAAAAAGCTTTATTGTGGGGGCGCCGGCCTCTGCCCAGCTGGGAGGGGCTCTCTCCGGAGGCTCAGCCCCGTCTGCTCCCCATGGGCAACTGCCAGGCAGGGCACAACCTGCACCTGTGTCTGGCCCACCACCTACCTCTGGTCTGTGCCACTTTGATCCTGCTGCTCCTTGGCCTCTCTGGCCTGGGCCTTGGCAGCTTCCTCCTCACCCACAGGACTGGCCTGAACAGCCCTGACCTCCCCCAGGACTGGGTCTCTTTTTTGAGATCTTTTGGCCAGCTGACCCTGTGTCCCAGGAATGGGACAGTCACAGGGAAGTGGCGAGGGTCTCACGTCATGAGCTTACTGACCACCTTGAACTTTGGAGACAGTCCAGACAGTAACAAGACCCAGACATTCCAGGCCACAGTCCTGGGTAGTCAGATGGGACTGAAAAGATCTTCTGCAGGACAACTGGTCCTTATCACAGCCAGGGTGACCACAGAAAGGACTGCAGGAACCTGCCCGTATTTTAGTGCTGTTCCAGGAATCCTACCCTCCAGCCAGCCACCCGTATCCTGCTCAGAGGAAGGCGCTGGAAATGCTACCCTGAGCCTTAGAATGGGTGAGGAGTGCGTTAGTGTCTAGAGCCATGAAGGCCTTGTGCTGACCAAGCTGCTCACCTCGGAGGAGAGGAGTTGGCTTTGTGTGGCCCCAGGCTGCTGGTCTTGGGCTCCTTCCTGCCTCTCTTTTGTGGCCTTCTCTGTTGTGTCACTGCTACGTGCTTCCACCCGCGCCGGGAGTCCCACTGGTCTAGAACCGGGCTCTGAGGGCACCAGCCTAGTTCCCGACTTGTTTCTCAGGTGTGAATCAACTTCTTGGGCCTTTGCTCTGAGTTGGAAAAGGTCTTAGAAAAAGTGAAGAGCTGGAATGTGAGGGAAAATAAAAAGCTTTTTTGCCCCCGCCCCACCAAAAAAAAGCTTTATTGCTCACACAAAGCCTGTTTGGTGGTCTCTTCACACAGATGCGCGTGAAGGAGGAAGCAACCCACAAAGGCTGAGTGCCTAGGGCTCCTGGGGCTCCTGCAAACCATGAGGCCTTGAGTACAAGGGCCTGGAGTGACACAATCCAGGTTGGAATTCCAGCTCCGCCACTGAGATCCGAGTGTGACCTGGAGCATTTTCTCTTTCTCTTTTCTTTTTTTTAAAAAAAATGGAGACAGGGTCTCGCTATGTTGCCCAGGCTGTTCTCAAACTCTTGGGCTCAAGCAAGCCACCTGCCTCGGCCTCTCGAAGTGCTAGAGTTGTAGGCGTGACTACCGCACCTGGCTGATTTTCCTGTTTTTTCATCTGAAGACAGGGTTGTTGATAAATCTTGCTTTCCAGGCCACGGGGTGCTACCCGCTTTTGTCTCCTTTGGTGTGTATTTATGCGTTCAACGTCTGTCTTTCCCCACTAAGCTGTAAGCTCTATGAGGGCAGCGAGCCTGTCTTCCTTATTTCCTACCTGTGACATTTACAGCCCTCTTACTGCATGCTATGCATTGTTCTAACTGCTTCAAATGCATGACATCAGCCATGAAGTGTTTTATCCCATTTAACAAATGAAGAAACTAAGGCTACGTGGTCCAGTGGCTTGCCCAAAATCGTACCGTAGGAAACGGTAGGGAGATGAGGGTTTGAACCCTAGGACTCACACTCAACCACAGCCTCTGGCTAGGATGCTCAGCCCAGAGCCTGGCAGACCGAAACGGGAAAGAAGCAGGTCCTGGAGGGGGCGAGTGGCTCAGAGGATGCGGAGTCTGAGACACTGAAATGAAGATTTGTTCCTGGTGGGTGGCTGTGCAACGGAGGAGGCAGCGAGTCAGGAGGAAGAGGTGCTCCTAGCAGACAGGTGTTTTCCATTCATGAAGGAGGAAAAGCTCAGGTCAAGAGAATGATCTGACCACATCAAGCACCATAGGGATTCTCCCCTCATGAGTCACCCCAGGAAGCTGACCAGGTTTGTTCTTTCTGGGGTAGGGGAACTAACAAGCCCAAAGGGGACCGCTGGCGCTCCAGGGCTTTGCAGCCTCCACCAGAACAGGCCAGGCGCTCCTCCGCTGGCTCCTCTCCATGTGCCCACTTCATGCTACTCACACATCGAGATATTGGTTGGTTGTTTTTCCACTTGAACTTTATTTTTTGTAATGGTTATCTTTTCTGGCTACAAAATCACCCACATAGCTTCATCTTAGAAAAAGCGGGGCCGGGCGCGGTGGCTCAAGCCTGTAATCCCAGCACTTTGGAGGCCAAGACGGGCAGATTACGAGGTCAGGAGATCGAGACCATCCTGGCTAACACGGTGAAACCCCGTCTCTACTAAAAAAATACAAAAAACTAGCTGGGCTTGGTGGCGAGCGCCTGTAGTCCCAGCTACTTGGGAGGCTGAGGCAGGAGAATGGCATAAACCAGGGAGGCGGAGCTTGCAGTGAGCTGAGATCCGGCCACTGCACTCCAGCCTGGGCGACAGAGCAAGACTCCATCTCAAAAAGAAAAAGCAGAAAATACAAATAAACATGCACACAAAATAAACAAGTGAAAGTCCCTCATAATCTCACCCTACAGGAATAACCTGGTTTAATATTTTGGTATGTTTATTTCCAGTCTTTTTGAGAATTCCTAAGAGTCAGGAATTCAGGAGTGACTTACCTGGATGGTTCCAGCTCACAGTCTCTCAGGAAGCTGTAGTCAATCAATTGACAGGGGCTGTGGACTCTGAAGACTTGACTGAGGCTGGAGAGTCTGCATTCAAGGTCACTTACATGACTGTTGGCAGGGAGTTTCAGTTCTTCACCACACAAACTTCTCTGTAGGACGGCTCGAGACATGGCTCTCCACAAACTGAGTGACCCAAGATGAGAGTGACAGCACCCGAGACTGGAGCTGGTCTTTTATAACTGAATCTTGAAAGTGATATGCCATCCCTTCTTCTGAATTCTATTCGTTGGAAGTGAGTCTCTAGGTATGTACATCTTTATACATGTGTATATATACATGCACGTATGTATATATATGAGTATGTTTATAAATATGTTTATATATTATATAATATAAATATAAAAATTATATATTAAATATAAATATATATTACATATATACTGCATAATATATAAGCAAATTCACGTATTTCCACTTATGATTTTTTTTTTTTTTTGAGACGGAGTCTCGCTATGTCACCCAGGCTGGAGTGCAGTGGTGTGATCTTGGCTGATTGCAACCTCTGCCTCCTGGGTTCAAGCAGTTCTCCTGCCTTAGCCTCCCAAGTAGCTGGGACTACAGGCATGCACCACCACGCCCAGCTAATTTTTGTATTTCTGGTAGAGACAGGGTTTCACCACACTGGCCAGGCTGGTCTTGAACTCCTGACCTCAAGTGATTCACCAGCCTCAGCCTCACAGAGTGCTGGGATTACAGGTGTGAGCCACCACACCTGGCCTCACTTATGATTTTTTTACTTTACAAAGTTGCAAAAGTGATATGTATCCATTACACTCCTTGACTTATGGCAGGGTTATATCTATATAAACCCATCGTAAATTGAAAATATAACTCAAAAGTTTGACTTAAGATATTTTCAATTTATGATAGGTTTATCATGACATAACCCCATTATAAGTCATGGAGTACTTCTACACACACACACACACACACACACACACACACACACACATTTCTTATTGGTTCCATTCCTCTGGAGAACCCTGACTCATACATCATTATGGAAATGGTTGAACACAGGATGGTTCATATAAACCATGGTTGTTGTAAGGGTTAATTCCAGCAGGCCTGGAATTGACATAGACTGATTTACCGAAATAAAAGCTATTCCTGTACAGCACTGAGCCCTGTTCAGGGCATTAAAGATACCGATTAATAGTGCTGTTTCATAACCATGAGTCTGAGGGATTTCAGCGTGGTTTGTACGGGCTTATCAGCAGTGTTTATTTTTATTTTTACTTCGTTCAGCATTGTGTATTGATAACAGTGAGACTGATGATTTGTTTCTGGTCTTGCTGAGACCCCTGGAGGACTGTGCTTTTGGGACTGGTGACACAGCAAGAAACATGCCTACATGAGCAGCAGGGTATATGACACCCTGGTGGAAACTCCAGCTTGGGCCTCCCAGTTCTGAGGTGTTCTGTGACACACGGGTGACTCTAGAGAGAAGGTATGTCTTGCGTGGCTCTTCCAGAGGTGAACCAATTGGAGCCTGCACCTGGCCTCTCTGGATCCCTTGATGTCTTACTTAACTGCTGTTGCTGCATTAAATGAATGCTTTTGCTGCAATAAGCAGTAGCTTTGTAAGCATTGTCAACTTGAATCCTGTGAATCTTCTTTAGCAATCAAACCCTGCCTAATGACCACTGTTAGTGCCCGTAGGATGTAAGCAGCCCTGGTTTTCTTTTTTTAAAAAATAGAGACAGAGTTTTACTATGTTGCCCTGGTTTTTAAAAAGGTTTAGATCTACACAAATAGCCTGGGAAAAGGTTTATAATGTAAGTGAAATGAGTAATTTGCAAACTAAGAGGTAAAACATGATTTCATCTTTATTTCTTTTAAATGTGTGATGCCATGTTTGTGTGTGTGTGTGTGTGTGTGTGTGTCTATCTAGATGTATTTGTAGAAAATTGGGGGAAAAAACAAAGAAGTGTAAAGAAGTGTGCACCCTAAATCATAAATGAGGGTTACCTTGTTGTGGGGTATGTGAAGTGAAGGAATAGAATGGGCTGGAAGGTCTACTGCTCCGGTTTGAATGTTTTTGTCCTCTCCGAAATTCATGTTGAAATTTAATCCCCTATGCAACAGTATTAAGAAGTGTGGCCTTTAGGAGGTGATTGAGGCATGAGAGCTCTGCCCTCATGAATGGGATTAAATGCTCTCATAAAAGGGTGTGATAGAGGGAGTTTGCCCCCCTTCCACTCACTCTGTCCCTTCCACCATGTGGGGACACAGTGTTTCTCTCTTCTGGTGGACGGAGCAACAAGGCACCATCTTGGAAGCAGAGACAGGGCCCTCACCAGACACTGAACCTGTCGCCATCTTGGAAGCAGAGACAGGGCCCTCACCAGACACTGAACCTGCCGCCATCTTGCAAGCAGAGACAGGGCCTCACCAGACACTGAACCTGTCGCCATCTTGGAAGCAGAGACAGGGCCTCACCAGACACTGAACCTGTCGCCATCTTGGAAGCAGACAGGGCCCTCACCAGACACTGAACCTGTCGCCGTCTTGGAAGCAGAGACAGGGCCTCACCAGACACTGAACCTGCCAGCACCTTGATCTTAGATTTTCCAGCCTCCACAAATGTGAGAAATAAATTTCTGTTATTTATAAATTACGAAGTCTGTAGTATTCTGTTGTAGAGGTACAGACAGACTAAGAAATTGGTACCAGAGAAGTAGGCCTGTTGCTATAACCAGTATCTTGAAATATGGAAGTGGCTTTGGAACTGGTTAAGGCGTAGAGGCTGGAATAGTTTTCAAGCACATGCTGGAAAAAGCCTGTATTGTCATGACCAGAATGTTAAGGGAGATTCCGATGAGAGCTCTGAAGAGGAAAATTGTAGAGACAGCCTCAGTGTTAGGGATTATCTAAATGGTTGTGAACAGAAGGCTGGTATTCTAGAAAAAGCCAATCTGATGAAGTCTTAGATGAAAACGAGGAATATCTTCTCAGAAGTTGGAGGAAAGGCTATCCTTGTTATAAAGCAGCAAAAACTTGGCTGAATTGTATCTGTGTGCCACTGCTTGGTGGAAAGCAGAATTTAAGATCAGTGAACCAGCGTATTTAGCAGAAGAAATACCAAAGCAAAGTGTTCAGGGTGTAGATGGCTTCTCTTAACTGCTCATGGTAACATGTGAGAAGAGAAATAATTTAAAGATGGATTTTTTTTTTTTTTAATGGAATCTCCCTCTGTTGCCTAGGCTGGAGTGTAGTGGCACGATCTTGGCTCACTGCAACCTCTGCCTCCTGGGTTCAAGTGATTATTCTGCCTCAGCCTCCTGAGTAGCTGGGACTACAGGCATGCACCACCATGCCTGGCTAATTTTTGTATTTTTAGTAGAGACGGGGTTTCACCATATTGGCCAGGCTGGTCTCAAACTCCTGACCTTGTGATCTGCCCGCCTTGGCCTCCCAAAGTACTGGGATTATAGGCATGTGCCCCCGCACCCAGCTTAGAGACGGAATTTTTAATTAAAAGGAAAGCAGAATGATTTGGAAAATTCTCAGCCTGGCCATGTAGAGAATAAAAAAGCATGTTAGGAGAGAGAGCCAACGGTGTGGCCAAGTGACCACAGATTAGTAAATCTGTTAATCTGTTGATAAACAGGTTAGTATAGATTGAAGGAAGCTGGATGTTGCTGTTAACCAAGATGATGGAAGAATAACCCTGAAAGCATTTCTGATATCTCGGAGACTGCCCCACCCATCACAGTCAGGACACTGAGGGCAAAATAATATCAAGGGAGGGGCCCAGGCCCCCTGTGGAACTTGGGACCCTGGGGATCCCAGTCCGGGGCCTCCTCAAGTCTCTGCTATCTGTATTCTGGCACGGTGCTCCTTGGTAGCCCCAGCTGTGGCTCAGGTGGGCCCAGGTGTGGCTGAAGCCACCACTCCAGAGGACACAAGTGGTGAACCTTGGTGGCTTACATGTGGTGCTAACTCCACAGGCATGCTGTGATGAGCTGCAGGGGCAGGGCTACCTCCACCCGGATTTCAAGGGATGCCTCAGAGAGCCTCAGGGCCCAGGCAAAGAAATGACACAGGGAGGGGGCTGCTGTGGAGAGTCCCCACCAGGGCAATGCCTAGTGGAATCCTGGGAGCAGGGCCACTCTTGAGACCTCAGAACAGTAGAGCCTCAGGAGTGTAGTCCCAGCCCGGGAGCACCAGTGGCAGGCTACTAACCCCCAAGAGGCATATCCACCTTGTTTCATGTGATTAAAAAGAAGAAATGGGATCATAGGCCTTTCCAAAATAATTAGTAGACTTTATTTATTCATTTATTGAGGCGGAGTCTCACTCTGTCACCCAGGCTAAAGTGCAGTGGCATGATCTTGGCTCTCTGCAACCTCCACCTCCCAGATTCAAGTGATTCTCGTGCTTCAGATACCCAAATAGCTGGGACCACAGGCTCCCACCACCATGCCTAATTTTTGTATTTTTGATAGAGATGGGGTTTTGTCATGTTGACCAGGCTGCTCTCAAACTCCTGACCTCTATTGATCCACTCTCCTTGGCCTCCCAAGGTGCTGGGATACAGGCCTGAGCCACTGTGTCTGGTCAATAGACTTTAATTTTTAGTTTCACAGAAAAGTTGAGTATAGTTACAGTTTCTATATACTCCCTCTTCTCCACACTGCCTCACCCTGTGTATCACCTCTCTGACAGTTTCCCTTATTATTAAGAACTTACTTTAGTGTAGTACACTTATCACAATTGATAAACCAAAATGATACATTGTTATTAACAAAAATCTACAGTTTAAATTAGGGATCATTCTTTGGTTGTATAGTTCTATGGGTTTTGACGGATGCATAATGTCATGTACCTATCATTACAGTATCATATGGAAACATTTCACCACCCTAATAATCCCCTGTGCTGCACCTGTTACTCCCTCTCTCCTCCCTGCAGCCCTGGCAACCATAGATCTTTTGATGATCTCCCTCCTTTGCCTTCTCCAGAATGTCATATGGTTGGAATCATGCAGTATTTTCAGACTGGCTTCCTTCACTTAGCAAAATATATTTAAGGTTCCTCCGTGTCTTTTCATGGATTGACAGCTCATTTCTTTTTACTGCTAAATAATATTCCACCATTTGAATCTATCATAATTTATCCATTCACCTATTGAAAGACATCTTGGTTTCTTCCAATTTGGGGTGATTATGAAAAAAGCTGCTATCAACTTTTGTGTGAACATAAGTTTTCAATTCATTTGGGTAAATAACGAGACATGTGCTTGATAGATTATGTGGTAAGAGTAGGTTTGCCTTCGTGAGAAATTGCTAAACTGTCTTCCAAAGTGGCTGCACCAGTTTTGCATTTGCACCAGCAATGAAGGAGAGTTCCTGTTGCTCCACATCCTGCCCATCATTTGGTGTTCTCTGTGTTTTGGATTTCAGCCACTCTAATAGGTGTGTGCAGGTAGTTCATTGTTTTAATTTGTAATTGCCTAATGGCATATGATGTTGAGCATCTTTTCATGTGCTTATCTGCCATTTGCGTATCTTTGAGGTGTCAGTTCAGATCTTCTGCCCATGTTTTAATTGGGTTGTTTGCTTTCTTATTGTTGAGTTGTAAGAGTTCTTTGTATATTTTAGTTATAAGACTTTTATCAGATATGTGTTATGCAAATAGTTTCTTCCAGTCTGTGGCTTTTCTTTCCATTCTCTTGATTATAGGTCATTTTTAAAAACCCTTCTGTACTTTTCAAGTAAATGTTTAGATTTAAAAAAAGAAGGTAAACAGGAATGACTTCTCTAAGTTTAGCCACCCCTGCCTGGCTAGATTTCTAGCATACATTTCCTAGTAAGGAGGAATTGGCTGCAAAATGAAATCCACACCTCTGTGTTATACTTGTGAAGAGCTTTTCTATTTATGTAACTAATTTAGTCAATCTCATTGTTTATCTATCAGTTTATGATAAAAGAAAATCCCACTTTTGGGAAGTCCGAATGAAAGAACTGCAGTCCTGTGCGTGGGAGGGGTAGAAACTCTAAGGCCCCACGTGGATCATCTGCTCCTCGTAGAGGAGCCCAGTCAGGGATGGGGGTTGACTGCAGGGGCCACCGACCCCTCCACGCACCCGATACAGAGCAGGGTCTGGCCCACTGGACCAGGCATTGACCCAAAAAGCCCTTCCCTAAGAAGCTGAATGTTTCCCTCGCGCCTGTTTCATGAGCCCCAGGAACTGTGGCCTTGGACTCCCCTCACAGTTCCCTTCCTTTCTAATGAGGGAAGGGTTATCTCTGGAGCCTGGGCTAGAGGCTGCTTTAGAAATGCAAAGGTTTCAGCTACTTGACGGGAATGCATTTGAGGGAAGTCTCTTCTGGTTTCTTCTGTGCCTTCAAAGAGGAACAGAGCTTTTTCAGAAACTCTGCATAAAGTCAGTGAGTTCAGACGCTCAAGTCCTTGGGCCCCGAGGAGATTTCTTCTCAGGTGGCATTATGCAAATAGAAGGGTGGACTAAGTCTTTATTTCAAGAAAAGAAAGTCAGAGAAGGAGAATAATTATACCTTTCACATTTGGACTATAAATACTGCAGTGAATAGGGCTGGAAGGGAAGGATTTGGGGGCTGGGGGGGATCTGAATCTGCAAAGCCTGTGACTAGCTTTTCAGGATTTCTTCTTTCAGGAAGGGCAGTCAGGCTGGGATTGAGTGTAATGGCACCAACTAGAAAAGCCTCCCAGTGGCTGGGCACGGTGGCTCACGCCTGTAATCCCAGCACCTTGGGAGACTGAGGCAGGCATATCACCTGAGGTCAGGAGTTCGAGACAAGCCTGGCCAACAAGGCAAAATTCCATCTCTACTAAAAATACAAAAGTTAGCCGGGCGTAGTGGTGAGCGCCTGGTGTCCCAGCTACTGGGGAGGTTGAGGCTGAGGCAGGAGAATCACTTGAAACCAGGAGGCGGAGGTTGCAGTGAATGGAGATGGCACCACTGCACTCCAGCCTGGGCAATGGAGTGAGACTCTGTCTCAAAATAAAAAATAAAAAATAAAAATAAAATTAAAAAAGAGCCTCCCTGAGGATGAGGCCACCACTGCAGTGACGGCCTCTTGGTCACCTGAAAGAGGCAACTGTGAGATGGCCAAGAAGGAAGCAGTTCACGCGCTGTTGAGCTGACCACTGGGGTTGGGGTGGGGGAGGCCCGGACTGCCATCAAAAGACGAAAACGTTGACATGCATGAGAGCGACCCTTGGGGGAACAGAATAAGATGGTCACCAAACCCCGACATACACCCAGCTGGGGTGGGGCTTTATTTCACCTAAGAGGGAAATTTACCCGAGTTTAGGTAGAAGTCTCCTCCTTGTCACCCCAGACCTGCCCCAGTCCAGCACTGACCACAGCTGCAATTATGCAGTTTCTTTTTCACAGCCAGGTAATATGAGCCCGTAAACCTTTATAATCATCATCTGTCTTCCTCCCTGAGAGACTGTGCCCTCCCTGAAGGCAGGGATTTTGTTGGGTCTATATTTGCCTTCCAGCCTGGAAGGGGCTCAGTTACTTTCACTTTCAGTTGAGTTAAGTCCAGTGGTGCCAGCTGTGTGATGCTGGACAAGTCTCTTATCTAAGTCTCAGTTTCTTCGACAACAAATATTAATATAAGACTCACCTCACGAGAACCCAGCATATGGTTGGTACTCAATAAAAACTAGTACCTGTCCCTTAGTTCCCAGGGAAGCCATCCTCTTAGCTGCAATTATGCAGTTTCTTTTTCACAGCCAGGTAATATGAGTCCGTAAACCTTTATAATCACCATCTACCTTTTAGCCTAGAAAACAATGTATCGGGATATTAGAATTAAAGGGTAGTGGCTTTTTTGTTTGTTTGTTTGTTTTTTGAGACAGAGTCTCGCTCTGTGGCTCAGGCTGGAGTACGGTGGCACTATCCCAGCTCACTGCCACCTCCACCCCCGCAGGTTCAAGTGATTCTCCTGCTTCAGCCTCAGCCTCCCCAGTAGCTGGGACTATAGGTGCCTGCCACCATGTCCAGCTAATTTTTGTACTTTTTGTAGAGGCAGGGTTTCACCATGTTGGCCAGGCTGGTTTCAAACTCCTGACCTCAAATGATCCACCCACCTCAGCCTCCCGAAGTGTTGGGATTACAGGCGTGAGCGATAGGGCCTGGCCAAGAATTAAAGTTTTGATGGAGACACCAAGGCTTAGATGTGAAGCCAGATCACCACTTGCAGACTGTACACATTTTAAACAACTTATTACAAAACGATTGGACCCTTCTGCAGTTTGAGGAGATAAGAAGGGCTCCAAGCACAAAGGTGGGGGGGACATTTGTAGAGTATTTTTTTTGAGAGAGCCGTTGCGGTGCTGAGTCCCTGCCTTCCTTCAGGCCGGAGGGAGGGGCTGCTGCCTCCTCTTCTCGAGCCCTGCGAGAAGGAGACTTCCATGGAACCATGTAAAGAAGTGGTTGTGCTGGGCTGTCTGTATATCCTGCATGTCTCTGGGCAAGGGACAGAAAATGGGATGCCAAGGGCTTCCCAAAGCCAGCGCTGGACTGTCTTGGGTTCTGTCTAGTAGCACCATGTGGAGAATGCTGGGATGTACCAGCAAGATGTTAGAAGTGAGAGCAGTCTCCTGGGACATACGGGAAAAAGGTCCCTGAAGATAGAAGCCTCAGAAGAACTCACAAAAGCACCTGTGAAATAAAGGATCAGCTTTGAATATATGCCAAGCCCAGTGCACCCAAAGCCAGCTCAGAAACCTAACAGGTCAGTGTCATGAGGCCATTCCTGCATCCTTGCCACTGCTCTCACCGCCTGCTCCATCCTTGGGAGGGGTCAGAAACTGGCCAGCCAGCTTGGGAGGGAGGAAGGGAAGAAGGGAAGAGGAGGAGATGGGCAAGGGGAGAAATAGAGAAGAGACAGGAGGAAGAGACAGTCGGTTCTCCCTGCCCCACTGCAGGCCACCAGCCTGCTGCAGGCCTGAGCTGGGGATGGGGGGAAGATTTGAACATTAAATAAAACCTGTGATTTTGAGTCTGTCTTAGACTGGAGCTTCTAATTAATAAATTATGCTTAGTATGGCAGAGGACTGTCTGCAGAAAAGCAGACAGAGTGAGCAGAAAAGTTGCTGGAACTTTCATCTGGGGCAAGGAAAGGTGATCCTTATTGGGTACATTTCGAAGTGGGAAATGATGTATAAAGTTTATTTTAATTTATCGTGAGTTGTGCATTTGAAATAGCCAACCTTATGGACCATGGATACCTCTAGCTCTACTGGGTTTGCTAGGTTACAAGGCGTGAGTGGCAGAGCAGTTTGTACGGAAGCCTGGATCTGCAGAGCCCTTCCTTGCTCTAGGCCCCACTCAAAACTGGCAGGTTGGCCAGGCACAGTGGCTCATGCCTATAACCCCAATACTTTGGGAAGCTGAGGTGGGGGGATCACTGGAGCCCGGGAGTTTAAGACCAGCCTGGGCAACATGGTAAGACCCTGTTTCGACAAAAAATATCAGCCAGGTGTGATGGTATCCACCTGTGGTTGCAGCTGCTCAGAAGGCTGAGGCAGGAGGATTACTTGAACCCAGGAGGTCGAGGCTGCTGTGAGCCAGGTCCACACCACGGCACTCCAACCTGAGCAACAGAGTGAGACCCTGTCTGAAAACAAAACAAAACAAAACAAAACACTGGCAGCTTTCCAAGGCACTGAAAAATGGGTTAGAGGACCCCTCCTTGGTGTGGTAAATATGCTGCTTCCAAAATCCAAACAGGTCCGCTGGGCCCATGCCTCTTTCTTAGTGATAGGGAGTAAAGTGCAATAACCTGCCCTTTATTTTGAATGAGTTGCTTCAGAATGCCTCAGACGCTGCACCACTGTAAACATCCTCAGCATGGCAGGCCCAGAATCCTCATGAGGCCTCCTTGCCCACATCTCGTGCTCGTGTGCCACTAGGGCCTCTGGAGGCCTTGCAGCTGCTGCCCTGTGGGTCTGATTAGCACAATGCACCACGCAATGGGAGCAGGATTCTGTGGAATGTCAAGGAGATCAAAGCTCCCATGGATTACACAATGTGGGGCAGTAGGAGAGTCACAAATCCTCCACCTGGAGAATAAAAGGGAAAAACATTTATTCACTGTCTCTGCCTCCCGCCTCTCAATTAGTCAAGGGAGACCCTACAGACATTAACTCCCCAAATTTCCAGGTTTCCATATGGGCAAGTGCCAAGGAGGCAGCCACAGAGGCCCCCAGGACAGGAAGTGGGAGGTACAGGGTGTGCAGCTGTGGGGAGGCTTTGTCAGGTTACACCTGTGTAAAGTTGCTCACCTGCGCAGAGCTGGTTATGCAACAGAGTCAGAGGATTTTAAGTGGAGCAGAACAGGTGACCACCCAGGGGCGTACCCTCCTTCAGAGAGGTAGAGGCTGACACGAACATGTAATGACTTTGCGAATGTTCCAAAGCATTAGTAGTTGCTTCTTTAGGAATCACCCACAGAGTCGGTTTAGGAGCTAAACAAAAAAAAAAAAATCAGTCTCAGGCCAGGCACGGTGGCTCATGCCAGTAATCCCAGCATTTTGGGAGGCCAAGGCGGGTAGTTCACCTGAGGTCAGGAGTTCGAGACCAGCCTGGCCAATATGGTGAAACCCCGTCTCTACTAAAAATACAAAAATTAGCCAGGCGTGGTGGCACACGGCTGTAGTCCCAGCTACTCGGGAGGCTGAGGCAGGAGAATCTCTTGAACCCAGGAGGCAGAGGTTGCAGTGAGCCAAGATTGTGCCACGGCACTCCAGCCTGGGCGAAAGAGGGAGACTTCGTCTAAAAAAAAAAAAAAAATTCAGTCTCTCACAATATTTAGTTTTTAAAGCCAAAACAGTATGTCCACCTTACCTAACCTCCTTATTAACCATAAGCTAGCTATTTCCAAAGAACAAAGATACGCTGGTATGATGAACAAGCTCATTTCAGAATTTCAGAACTGTAATATAAAGGAATAGGACCTGCATCAATCTCATTACTTTGCATTTAATGTGTGTCTGCTTGTGTCTGTGAATACACATATTTGTGTATCTACATATGTATCTGCTTGGTGTGCATGTAACTATGCTTGTGTCTCCATCATATCACATATCTGTGAGTTTGTGTGTAAGTCTGTAGATTGTATGTCTGTGGATAGTGTGTGTTGACCTTCTGCTATGTGCCAACCACTGTGACAAGCACTAGGGATGCCCCACACAGAGACTCCATCCTCATGGCACTTACATGGGAAATAGTCTATCTTGCCTAGTAGTGAGAAGGGTCATATTAGGTTGGTGCAAATGTAATTGCAGTTTTTGCCATTAAAAGTAAACATCCTCAGCGTGGCAGGCCCAGAATCCTCATGAGACCTCCTTGCCCACATCTCGTGCTCGTGTGCCACTAGGGCCTCTGGAGCGCTTGCAGCTGCCCTGTGGGTCTGATTAGCACAATGCACCATGCAATGGGAGCAGGATTCTGTGGAATGTCAAGGAGATCAAAACTCCCATGGATTACACAATGTGGGACAGTAGGAGAGTTACAAATCCTCCACCTGGAGAATTAGGTAAGGCGGACGTGCTGTTTTGGCTTTAAAAACTAATGGCAAAAACCACAATTACGTTTGCACCAACCTAATAGTTAAGAACTTTCAATTCTGAATATCCCACTGTGGCGAGCAGAATAATCTCCTCTCAAAGATGTCCACCTTCTAATCCCTGTAACCTATGGATAGGTCACGTGGTCAGGGGGAATTAAGGTTGCAGGTGGAATTAGGGTTGCTAATGAGCACACATTAAAATAAGGAGATTATCTGGATTAGCGGGGTGGGCCCAATGTGGTCACAATGGCCCTTAAAAGATGGCATAGGGAAGGTTGGGCGCAGTGGCTCATGCCTGTAATCCCAGCACTTTGGGAGGCCGAGGTGGGTGGATCACCTGAGGTCAGGAGTTCGAGACTAGTCTGGCCAACATAGTGAAACCCCATCTCTACTAAAAATACAAAGAATTAGCTGTGTGTGATGATGGGCACCTGTAATCCCAGCTACTCGGGAGGCTGAGGCAGGAGAATCCCTTGAACCCGGGAGGCGGAGTTTGCAGTGAGCTGAGATCGTGCCATTGCACTCCAGCCTGGGCAACATAAGCAAAACTGTCTCAAAACACAAACAAACAAACAAAGATGGAGGAGGGAGGGAAGAGGGAGGCAGGGAGTCAGTGTCATAGCAGTGGGTGAGAAAGATGTGTGGCCATTGCTGGCTTTGAAGGTAGAATGCGGGCAGCCTCCAAAACCTGGAAAAAGCAAGAAAGTGGATTTTCCCCAAGAGCCTCCAAAAAGAACACAGTCCTGCTGACACCTTGATTCTAGCCCAGTAAGAAGCATTTTGGGCTTTGGACATCCAGAACTACAAGACAAAATTTGTGTTGTTTTAAGGGATTAAATCTGTGATAGTTTATTATGGCAGCAATAGAAAATGAACATACCTGTCAAAACTGGGTTCTGTCTTCAAAGGCTTTCCTTTTGCTCACCGTCCAGTCCACAGCTCCTCTTACAGGCGCAGTACGGTTGGCTTTTGAGTAGGGCTTAGATTGAAAAGTCAGCAGGTAAGGAAGAAGTCTATTGTCCAGACAAACCTTGAACACGCCCTAGTTGCCCCTCCCGTAGAGAGCAGGGACCAGGATCCACTGAGTGCAGAGCAGAGCAACACTCTTTAAGGTGTCCTCACCCCCGGGCACCCTCCCCCAGGGCTCAACCAGCTAACCTCTTTCCACCCTTTGAACTGTCTCTCTCTCTCTCTTCAGGCATATAATTAAATTTGCATAAATTCAAATTGCAGCATATGCTGCAATTCCATTGTAATTTCAGATTTGTTTTTATTTTCCTGGGTTTGCTAAGGAAATAATAAAAACAAAACCTCCTATTTGTATTGTGGCTTGTTCTCTTTTATTGCAAAATATATCAAGCATACAGAGGAGTGTGGAGAAGACAGCCCTCATCTGTGCATACATCACCCACCTCTGAAAAATCCTAATGTCATTCTACATTTGATGGGGATTTTTAAAAAACAAATGAAATGTTATGTGTAGAGTTGAAGTTGAAATCCAGCGTCCTACTTACCCTTGCCGTGATCCCTAGTTCCCTCCTCTCCCCAGCCCTCCCAAGGGCACTCCCTATGACTGATTGTGATATTGACAGCATTCTTGTGCAGGCTTTTATACCCAGATCCGTGTGTAGCCATAAACAACAAAGTATCAACGTATACATTTAGTTAGAAATATGACATTAGTGGTATCCTTGTGCAGTTCACTCCCCTACCCTCCATCTCAACAGTAGGTTTCTGAGATTTATCCACATTGATACATACAACTCTGGTTCATTTTTTTTACCTGTTGAGTAATATTCAATTTTAGGAAAATACCACAATTTATATGTTCTTATGTCATTTGGTTGTTGTCAACTTTTTTTTAAAATACAAACAAAGCATCAGTGAACATTCTCGCACATTTCCTTTTGCCCCTGTGCTAGAGTTCCTTCCAAGATTAGGGAGGAAAACTGCTAGGTCAAAGGATGTGTTTAGCTTTAGTGTTACTGGTTATTTCCAAATTGCTTTGCACAGTTTCTCACTGGCAGGATATGTAAATTTCCTTTAATCCTTTTGTGTGCGTGTGTGTGTGTGTGTGTATATATACATATATATATATATATATATATATATATATATTTTTTTTTTTTTTTAGATGGAGTCTAGCTCTGTCGCCCAGGCCGGAGTGCAGTGGCGCGATCTCGACCCACTGCAACCTCCACCTCCCGGGTTCAAGTGATTCTCCCGCCTCAGCCTCCCGAGTACCTGGGACTACAGGCGCGTGCCACCACACCCGGCTAATTTTTTGTATTATTAGTAGAGACAGGGTTTCACTGTGTTCGCCAGGGTGGTCTCGATCTCCTGACCCTGTGATCCGCCTGCCTCAGCGTCCCAACCTTTACTCCATATTCTTACCAACACATACTTGTTTCTGCCCATCTGATGGCTAAAGTGTCTTGTCTTTCTCAGACCATGGTTGCATTCATCAACTCGATTGATTCTCATAGGAACCCTGGGCAGAGGTGGCACAGGTCTTATTTATGACCACCTGGCAGGAGGGCACATTGAGGTCCAGGGAGGGAATGATGCATCCAGCATGGCTAGTTGTGACCAGTCAGGAGCTGAACAGATCCAGGAGTCTGGGATCTCAGGCATTCGTCACACCATAGGGACCACGTACAGGGTCAGAACACAAACTTGGCAGCCCATCTTTAGAGAATAAAACATATTTAAATAACCTGTACTATGTAAATATCAACAACTATTCACGCTAACAGAGGACAAAATAATTACCATTTTAGGGGAGTTTATTTCACAAAACACTTTGTATATCCATTCCTCTTTTGATCCTGATAACTCCATAGAAAGACTTAGATTATTACTGTTCCCACTTCACAGATAAGAAAAATGAGGCTCACAGCTAGTCAATAGATTACATCATGAACCTGTTTGCCTTTAAGGTGTGTTTTCTGTACACACCCTTGGAGATGGTTTGCCTGAGAGTTGGGAATTCTTAATATGCGCTGTGAGCACAGGTGGGTCTGCGCCATCTCTCCCGGCTTCCTGTACAAGCTCCCTGGCAACTGAGGTCACACCACAAACACATTTTTCCTCTCATGGGGAGGCTCAGCCTCAGGTTTTATGCACCTGAAGTCAGACTGGCAATAACATCTTGGCTCTGCCACCTAACACCTGTGACCTTGGGCAAGTTACCTCTTCTGTGTGCCTCAGTTTTCTCATCTGTAATGTTGGGATGCTAGTACCTACCTCCCAGCTAGGCTGCACAAAGCAGCTGAAGTCACACATGCACAGTGGCAGGTGCCCAGAACAAACTCAAATGCTGGCTCTTGCAATGAAGCCTATAATTGTGACTTCTGGCCACAGGAGTGGCCAGTGGCCCTGGTGAGGAAGGCTCCGCACAGCACAAGTCACTGGTGTGGTGACTTTGAAAGACAGTGCACCTGCTGTCAAATAGGCTAAGGAGGCTGTATTTTGGAGATGCCAGCTCCTGGTGGCCAAGCACAGGACCAGGGGAGCCACAGCCAGTGGCACGTGGCAGTCCTGCAAGAACATCCACTAGGTCACTGGAGGGACCCTGGTAAGTCCACTTCATTTTTCTCATGGCTTGAAAAATATCAAAGGATTACAGCGCAAGGGGTTCCTGACGCAGAACTGCCTCACCTGCATTGTCTGGACCAACGGCGTCAAGACCCCCGAGTCAGAAGGCAACCCGCTGCCACAACCCTCTGCCACAGCTGACAGTGAGGGGACCAGGTCCTGTTTCTAGGGCGGGGTGCAGGGGAGTCCACGACAAGTGTGTTGGGTGGAGAGAAACTGAGAGGAGTGAGCAAGGGAGGGACCACAGGTGTGTTAATTACCATTCTCCACTTCTGCCCGTACCAGAAGGCCTCGTCCACGATTTGGGAAGCAAGCCAGGTTCACTGCTGTTCTTGACACGAGTCGTCACCAGCAACTAGTTATCCTAAGTCCAGTGATGGAGGAGAAAGAGCACATGATTAGAATGCAGGAGTCAAGTTTAGTTGGGTAAACCGTAGCCTTTGCAAGCTTCAGTATACAAGGCAGCTAAAAATACCTCTCCCGCCTTCCTCACGCATGACATGCCTTGAGAACTGCCGAGTGCCAGGTACACAGCAGGCACTGAGTGAATGCCACTGAGCTGCTCCGGCTCTGGGTGGCAGGGATTCAGCTGTGGGGGTGAGGGGGTGGAGAAGCCGTCCACACCCTTCCCCGGGTCAGGCACACATTGACCAGAGTAGCTGGTTCACTCTGTGACCATGGGACAACCTGAAACTCCATCTAGCCTTCCCAGAAACCACGAGGACAATCATAGTGGGTTGGTGACAGGAGGAAAGTCACAGGCCTCTGGAGGTAGAGTTCAAACACCAGCTCTGTCCCTTGCTAGCTGGGTGACCTTGGATAAGTCGCTTACCTTCCCTGAGCCTCAGTTAAATCATCTGTAAAATGGCAAGAATCATGCCTATTTTGTGCTGTTATGACAAGGGAAGAGACTATGTCTGCTTGTCACAAAATAAGTCTTCAACAAAAGCCAAAAAGTGGTTGCGAGTTTAATATCCCTGGGCCTCTAATTCGCCATCTGTGAGCTGGGGACAAGTGTTGCTCCCTGGCAAGGCTGCCATGAAGACGAAATGAGACAATGTGTGGAGCAAGCACAGGATTCACTCCTTACTGAAGGCCCCAAGAGGGCAAGACTCAGGTCTGTTTCACCCTCCAGTGAATTCTCAGGGCCTGGCACACAAAACCGGCCCTCAGAAAGCACCTGCAGAGTGAGTGAACACACGGACTGCTCTCAGAATAGTAACTGCAGGTGGCTTAATGTCTCTGAGCCTTAGCTTCCTCATCCGTGAAATAGGAGAGCTGTCGTGAGAGCAAAAGGGCCTACAGCAGAGGCGCCAAACAGTCTCCGACTCTGAGAGGGCCTTGCACCCATTCCCCAGGCAGACACCACGCAAGGCGGCTGTGTACGTAAGAGCGATGTTTACTGAGCGATACAGGACTGAGTACTATGAAGGGTTTACAAGGATGGAAATGCACCCCACCCCCGCCCTGACCACCCCCGACACCCAGAGACTACAGTACTTAGGAGTTACACACAACGGCCGTAACTGGTGGCTATCTGTTCATAACAAACAAACCATAGCATATTTATACTGTATCACATCGAGTGATTATAGAAATCCATATATATATTGCTTGTATAAAATCTTTTTTTTGTAAAAAATATTAAAAAAAAAAAAAAAGGAAAGTATAAAAAACATGTGCAGTTGAAAGCCCTGCCAGGACAGCCAGTCTGTAAACATTCGGTGAGTATGTGCTTTGGAAGGGCGCCCGCGCCTCAGTGCCCACAGCAAACTCCAGCAGGGCTGGCGAGGGTGCGCCCGGCTGCCGCCTCCTGGGCAGGGCCGCGCTGGACCGAGGTGGGTGGGGGCATCAGGGCCCTGCAGCACGCCCCTCTCCAGCTTCGCATCAGGGTGAGGGGCAGGGCTGGGGGCAGGTGGGTTGCAGTTTCATTCTGAGTTCGGTCCTCAGCCTCATTTTGGTTGCAACTCATGGCTTTTCCTGGCTGTTCGGAGGTTCCTCGGGTGGGTGCCCTGGTGAAGAGGCCGGAGGAGGGCCCAGGGCTGCCTCACTGGGCGTCTCCCTGGCCTCGGCGCCTCTGTCCTGCCTCCTTCAAGTGGGGCCCCAGGCAGGACAGCCCTACCCGAGGGTCAACTTTGGTCTCAGCGCTTGGTCCCTCTGGGTTGCCTCAGCCCGCTCTTCCCCCTGGGTGGCTGATCTGAGTTTCACAAAAAAGCTCGGCTGATGCTGCCTGTGCTGAACCTCATTGTACAGTTTTTCATGCACCAAAGGAAGGGCCATCTGGGGCCCCCCTCCTCCTCCCTCTTCGTCACTTGTCCTCCTCCTCTTCCTCCTCCTCCACCTCCTCCCAGCCCATGGTCACTTCTTCTCGAGCTGCTCGAGCAGCGGGTTGCCTTCTGACTCAGGGGTCTTGACACTGTCGGTCCGGACGATGCAGGTGGGGCGGTGTCGGTTCAGCATCAGGATGAGCTGCTGCCGCTCCTGCTTCAGCTCCTCTATCTGGGTCTTCAGCTCTGCGTTCATGAGTTCCAGCCGCTCCGATTCCTGTGTGCAAACCCAGAAGCATGCTGTGAGTTTCACGGGGACTGGCTCTGTGGTTAGGCACAGGGCATGCTGGGCTGGCACTGGCCTGTCTTCTGCAGGAGGAAGCACAGACCCTGCTACTGAGCCCCTGGCTAACTGATTTTCTGCAGGCAGTGCCCGCCACAGCAGTGACACTGGCGTTACATTCAGGTTATATTCTAGGGCCAGCCAGGCTCACGTCCCACCTCTCTTCCCTCCCTCGATCCACCCCAGCTTCAGTGACGGCCTTGCTGTTGCTCAAATATGCCAAATACTCTGTTGCCTCAGGGCCTTTGCACAAGAAAGAAAGGGTGGGCAAAGAAAGGAGGCCAGGTGGACCTAGAGCAGGTCTATGGAGCAAGCATGGGGGTCCCTGAAGGGGGACACAGATGGCGGTGTAATGGCAATGTGCTTTGATGTGTGACAGACACATGTGGGAGATATCTTGGCCGGTGGGATGAGTGAGTGCAGTGTGGTCATGTTATTCCTTCTAAAACATGTGCTTCCTAGCTATTAGTCTGTAATTATTTCAATAGCCTCTTCCTTATCCCTATAATCTGGAAGCTTTCCCCACAGACAGGGAATCAGCAGTCATCCTGCTGGATCCCAAATGAGGTTTCCAATAGACCTCGAGTGAGATTTCCAGGGAACTTCCAGCTCAGCTGGAGAGGTTCCAGGGGAAGAAAGGAAGGTTGACGATTTGATTCGGGAGGTGGCGAGGATTACATGTCCATAGTGTAGATGGGAGATGGGCATATCCATTCAAGGCTTGGGGAGTTGAACAGTAAAACAGCATCCAAATAATTTTTCTTGGATTATGTCTAAAAACTTTGAGAGTTGACATTTATTCGAGGACCAGCAAAGTTTCAGACCAGTGGTTCTCAACTAGGACTGATTTTGCCTCCTAGGAGACATTTGGCAATGTCTGCAGACATTTTTGATTATCACAACTCAGGGGGAGCTGTGCTACCAGCATCTAGCAGGTAGACACCAGGGATGCTCTAAACACCCTTCAATGCACAGGCCAGCCCCAGGAGTATTTAGTCCAAAATGGCGATAGTGCAGAGATTGAGCAACCTGTATCAAAGAGCAAACAGTAGTTGCAACTGCGTATGTGACAACCAGAGGGCCTGTGAGCCCATAAGCCTGCCGGTCCTCCTGGCAGGGCACAGGTGGAGCAGCCTCCCCAGGGGGTCCCCAGAACCCTCGGTGGGCCCAACCCTCTCCCTCCAGGGGTGCCGTCTTCCTCCCACAGCCGGTCTGACCAAACTGTTCCTTGTGCTCGTCTCCGAGGCGGCAGCATGAGTGCCCGGGAACTCAGAACTGCTGAGACGGGCAGGCCTCGTGACCAGACGCTGAGAGAAAACAGCCTCACTAAAGGAAAAAAAAATGCTCGGGGAAAATATTAAAAACCAGCTCTGGTGGTTTTTGGTTCCACAGGCTGGGACGTGACTGGGAAGCTGGCCTGGTCCTCTGTTCTGAGAATTCCCAGAGAGGCACATCTCGGAGGACCAGGAGAGACCCCGTGTGAATCCATGGAAGCCTGTGAGCCCTCAGGCTGGGGCAGTTAGGTGCCAGTGTCAGCCCCCTGCTCACTAGTGACTCTCTGGTGACCTTGGGAACTTCTTACAAACCCTCTGACCATCATGGTCTCCCCAGCCCAAGGACTTAGCTCCATCTTCAAACTCTCCTGAGCCTCCGATTCAAAGAGTGTCAGGGTAACCCACCCATCCATGAGTGTTTGCTGAGGCCCTGCTATGTACAGTGAATGCCCCGGGGAATCCAAGGGCCATGAGTCCCCAACTGGCTCTTGTGGCGTTTCCACCATAAGCGGAAGAAGCAATCTGTGCAACAAGGCAGAGCTTGCTGTGTGACCATCAGCCACCCAGGGTTCAGAAGACCTTAGAGAGGGCAAAAGAGCGGGTCTGACCTTGCGCATGAAAGATGGGTTGACTCAGGCTGGGTTGAGAAGGGGAAGGAGGGACTTGCGGGTGGAGAACCCTGAGTGAACAAAGACCCAGGCATGGGAAAGCTTAGGATGGGTTTAGAAGGGAAAACTATTCCACTGTGACCACAGCTCGCTTTAGGACATAGTAGGGTAGAAAGCTGAGAAGGTGGGTTGAGAGCCAGCCCGTAGCTCTGGAAAGCTTGTGGGTTGAGAATCTGAGTCTAGAAGCAAGTTTCTTAACTTCTCTGAGCCTCAGTTTTTTCTTTTGCAGCCAGGTGAGGCTCTTGGGGATTCGATGAACTCACAGGGAAAAGCACTTTGTAAACCAAACAGAGAGGCTTACTGTAACTTATAAGCAAGAGAATAGCATAAAGAAGAAAGAGAGGGAAAGAAGGAAGATGTCTCAAATAAAAATCAGCAGATCTTGGTGACTGGCAGGATTTGGAGAAGGAAGGAGATAGGGCAGAGAGCTGACTATGAACCCGATGGAGGGTCTGAGGAATGGAGCCTGAGAGGGGAGCTGTTCTGGAAAGTGGCGGGAAGGAAAAGGAGGAGTTTGTTTTGGGTACAGTGAGTTTGAAGTTAAAACTGGACATGCAAGGGGAAGCCTCTGACAGGCAGAATTCAATAGCACTGCACACATAGATCTGCCTCCTAGAAATTACCACGTGTCAAACCAACTCTATGGGAGCGTCTGTATCACACAAAAAGATGAGTGCAGTGTAGGGTAACTTGCTTCACTCATGCAGCTATCATACAAAGAACATTATATTCTGTGAGTTTTAAATGTTAGGGTACATCATGGAATATCCCAAATTCTGACTGGCTGTCAGAATGTAACTAACTGCTTTTTTTTCTTTTGAGACGGAGTCTGGCTCTGTCACCCAGGCTGGAGTACAGTGGCACAATCTTGGCTCACTGCAACCTCTGCCTCCAAGGTTCAAGCAATTCTCGTGCCTCAGCCACCCAAGTAGCTAGGATTACAGGCATGTGCCTCCACGCCCGGCTAATTTTTATATATTTAGTAGAGACAGGGTTTCACTGTGTTGGCCAGGCTGGTCTCGAACTCCTGGCCTCAAGTGATCTGCCTGCCTCTGCCTCCCAAAGTGCTGGGATTACAGGCATGAGCCACCGTGCCCGGCCAGGATGTAACTAATTGCCTTTTAGTTCTACTGCCTTCCATACTCAAAGAGTTATTAGTTGGCTCTACATATTTATTTATTGTGTAAGTGTAAGTTGAGCTCAGAAGAATCTTTTTTTAAAAACCATGATTGTAGAAGTGGTTTGTGACTTTATAACAGTAATTACCTAATTTGTTTTCCTAATTAATGAAGGAACTAAGCGAAGATCTTTCTCGCATTAATTATGAAGCATGTACCTCCGGCTGCATTTTTGTTTATTGTTTTGCCTTCTGTTAGATATGTATTGCCCCAGAGAAAATAAAACCATTTGTTATTTCAGAATAGAATTAGTACATGTTAAGGTTCTGCCTCCTATACTGTGGTCGGCAAAGGCAGTAGAAAGAATACAAGGTGAAGGGCTGTGTGTCCTGGCTTTTAATCCTGGCTGTGTGACCTTGGCCACGTCACTTCCTCTCTCTGGGCCTCAGTTTCCTCCCAGAAAATATGATGATTGGCCCAGGGGACTTTAAGCATTAAGATTGTTTAAATTGGCTGGGCATGGTGGCTCAGGCCTGTAATCCCAGCACTTTGGGAGGCCGAGGTGGGAGGATCACTTGTGTCCAGGAGTTCAAGACCAGCCTAGGCAACACACAGAAACCTCGTCTCTACAAAAAACAGAAAATTAGCCAGGCGTGGTGGTGTGCCTGTAGTCCCAGCTACTCAGGAGGCTGAGGTGGGAGTATCACTTGAGCCTGGGAGTACAAGGCTGCGGTGAGCTATGACTGTGCCACTGCACTCCAGCCTGGGTGACAAAGTGAGACTCTTGTCTCAAAAACAGCAACAGCAACAACAAAAGATCGTCTGAATGTATGTTTTTAAAAAGCTATTCTAAGGCACATAAAATAGAATTCCACTAACTTTCTGTAAGAGCTGAGAAGCAGCCTGATATGCCCTTTGAGCCTGAAAGACCTGTCTGGATTAAAATCCTGACTCTGCTACTTGCTACCTATGCTTCTGTGAACGAGTTTCCTAATTTCTTTTGAGTCTAGGCAACCTGAATATTGTGTGGGGCACAGAGGAAGCCCCAGGTTCTCGTCCTGACTCGGCCACTGTGTGACCTTGAACTTCATCAATGGATGGGACTGCATTTCCTCCTCCCAGGGCCACTGTGACCATCAAGGAGAGAGTGGCTGTGAAGACCAGAGGGCACCAGAGGAATGTGAGATAGCATTATTGCTACTAACATCTAAAGAACCTGGGTTAGGACAGCATTGTGAGAGAAGCTGCCAGCATTATACAAGGCAGAAGCCTCAGGGCCACTGCTCCTGACTGCAGACGGAGGAGGTACTGAGGTAGCCCCAGGGCCTGTGGGGTGTGGCCCTGACCCCTCCCAAGGCCTGCCTCTTTCCCTGGGTTCAGGGCTCGGCTAGTCTAGGCAGGCAAACTCTGAGATGCAGTAAGAATCTTGCAGGTGTAGATCTGGGTGTCCAGGGGTCAAGGGTGGGACAGTGGTTTTTTACCTATAATATATATATACAGTTGTCTCTCAGTAGCCGTGGGCAATTGGTCCCAGGACTCCCCGAGGATACCAAAATCCGAGGATGCTCAAGTTCCTTATATAAAACGGAGTGTTATTTGGATATCGCCTATACATATCTCCCATATACTTTAAATCATCTCTAGGTTACTTATAATGACTAATACAATGTAAATGCTATGTAAATAGCTGCTATGCTGTGTTGTTTAGGTAATAATGACAAGGAAAAAAGTCTGCATGTGTTCAGTACAGATGCTTTTTTTTCTGAATATTTTTGATCTGCTGTTTGTCAAATCACAGATGCAGAATGCTTGGTTATGAAAGGCCGCCTGTAGATATGTGTTCCAACTGTATATATACCCTTACTTAAAAAATAATTAATATTTATTAACAGTTAATATGTGTATCTCTGAGCTTTGTATTTTACCTATTAAAAATAAACTACAAGAGAATCCCCCAGGTCTGCAGGCACTGACTGTCAACACAGCCACCTGCATTCATGCCTTAAACTTCACACCCAACCTCTGCTTCCAAGGCTGGGGAGGAGGAGGAGAACACAGGGGTGAGTGGAGGGCTAGGCTTGGGCCCAGACAATGCTGCCCAAATCTCCTCCCAGACCCCAAGGCCACACGCTTCTCTCTCACTGGAACAACACGACACTTCCAAAACTGATCCTTCTACCTCAATCTGTGCCCCAGATTGCCGCCAGAGGGATCTTTTGAAGGTGTGCGTCTCCCTTCCTGCAGCCCTTCAGTGGCTCTCCATGACCATATAATTCATCATCCTAGCACAGCACTTGTGAGAGTGAAGGAAGCGGCCACTAATTATTAGGCCAGGACAACAGACACAGACTGGGCATGCCTCAGGCAACCCAGCATCTAGCATCACCCTATTATGAGGGATCTGGGCCCTGCCTGCCTCTCCAGCCCACCGCTTGGTACTCTAAACTCCAGCTGGTATCCTTTTCAATGCCTTAAACACATCCTTAAACAGCACCTTTTGCCTTTGCTTGAGCCCTTCCATTCCTCATAACCCCCTAGGGCCTCCATCTCGCTGCTCCTACTCCTCTTTTATGTCTGAATGGAAGCAGCCTTTCCTTAGCCTAGACCAGGACAGGGCCCTTGCTGTGTGTTCTCACAGCTCGCTGGGCTTGCCAGACACAACGCTCGGCACACGTCACTATTCCTTGTTTCCTGCCTCCCATCCCACTGCCGACACCGCCTGCCTGCCCTCTGTGTCCCAGGCACTCACTACACACCAACTAAATGGATGAGTGGATCAGCAAAGGATGAATAAATCCAAGCCCACCACTCGCTAGCAGTGTGACCTTGGCCAAGTAACTTGACCTCTCTGAGCTACAGGTCAGTCTCTAAAATGGGGATAAATAATATTATCTCACTGGAATGTTATAAGGATTAAATAAAACATGGGAAATGCCTGGCACAACGTAGGTGCTCAGCTAGTGTTATTGGAATGTAAAGGGCAGTGAGTGCCGTTCCTTGGGCACCAACTCTTTATTGCACTGGTGTGTCACTAACATGCTGTCTGCTCAGGTGTATCTCGCCTGGCAATTGGCTGACAAGCTCTTGAAGGCAGGGATCTCACGCGAAGCTTCTCTAGTCCCTGCTGTTTCTCACCCAGCTCTGCTCATGGCAGGCACTCGGTGCTGGAAATGAGGTATGTGACACTTCATCCATCTTGAAGGCTTGTGTCTTAGAAACTTCCTGAACATTCCCAGCCCAATGTTGTAGCACCCTCTCTTCCAACGGGCTCCCAGATCCAGGAGTCTAACTCCTGTCTACAGTAACCATTCCCTGCCCTGGACACTCACAGCCTGGAGGTAGATACATGGCCCCATGCTGTCTACACCCAGGACCACAGAATAGCTCTCTGCTTGTTGCAAGTATGAGAAGATCCCCACAGACCCTCCAGAGTCCAAGAACACCAGGCCAATCTAGCCTTGTCTCTCCAGCTCCCACAGGAGGACTGTGTCTGCTCCTTCCTGTGTGCCCCCAACGTACCCAACACAGGTATGCACATTTAGTACATGCTTAAAAATACCTGTTGAATCAATTAATGAACAAAAGAGCAAATAAATGAATGAATGAATGAATGCCAATATAGCAGAGATGTGGACAAATTACTTAGCCCCCACACTTCCTTAGTTTCCTTATCTGTAGAAAGAGAATAATAAAGGTACCCACTTCATATGGTTATTATCCCAATAAAATGAGATGATGTACATACAGCATTTAGCACAGCACCCAACTTTACAAATAGTGGCAACTATTGTTAATTACTGTGTATTTACAGAATAGGACCTGCCCCATTCTGTTATTATTATACATTATCGTTATTATTATTCAGCAGTGAAACAATGATTAGGGGTGAAAAGACCAGAGACTCCTGGCCTGGACTGATTAGCTTTCTGGTCATGTTCCCTCACTGCCAGCCACCATTTCTGAGATGCAGGGAAGCTCTAAGAGGCAGGACTCGGGAGAAAAAGAACAAACATCCTGCTTGGCACATTCCAAATGAAAGGGCAGGTAGGGCCAGGAGGAAAAGCAACCCCTGGCTGACCTCTGCATGCAGAGCTGACCTCTGATTCCCAGAGGCAGCATCAAAGAGCTTGGAGGTCACCGTCAGTGGAGCTGAGGGGCTGGCCAGATGGCATGCAGGGCTGGATAAGCCACCTGCAGCTAAGGGAAGGAGCTTTTCTCTGTGCATAGGTAGCCAGGCCAGAGGCTGTGCCCAGTGCCTGCATGCAGGATGTTACTACCTAGCTTCACTGGCACCCACCCTAGACAACTTTGGTAGCCACCAGGGAACCAAAATAGAGAGTGGCAGTCCTGGACGATCTGGGTCAATCAGCACCAAGGGTCTATCCTCAGTGGAGGGGAACTTGGCTCCTCCTTCCTTCTTGGGCTTCCAGGGGTTGTGTGGGCAGGAACTGCTGAAGGCTGCCCTTAGTTGTCTTAGTTCAGAGATGGGAGAGGAAACAGGAGGTAGCAAAGAGCAGAGGGGTCAAGGCTGCTTTGGCAGCTGCCAGCAGATGCTCATTGACTACAGAGACATCTGATGGCCTGTCCTGGTCCAGAGTACACAAGCTCACTCCAAGGAATGGCAGACCTCCCCACCCACCCAGTCAGCTCACCCGCTGCAGAAACTCCGTGCGCTCCTTCTTCTTGTTCCGGCATCGGGCTGCTGCGACTTTGTTCTTCTCCCGGCGCCTTTTCCTTCGCTCCTCTTCCTCATCTAGCTGTGAGGTCACAGAGCCACTGATTAGACATTGAGGCAGGCTTGGAATACAGCTTCTTTCCTGACACACAGACAGAGGGACAACTTTGCCTTTCTAACCCATGTCTCGGCAGTGAACAAGTGATCACTTCTGCCAGCCCACTGCCTGGAGCATTGGAAGTATCTCCCAGCCAGTCCAAGGATCCTCTTAGAGCATCCCAGGGAGGAGTCAGAGGCCAAAAAGGGCAGGGATTCTGCTATGGTTTGAATGTGTCTCCCAAACTTCAAGTGTTAGAATCTTAATCCCCAATGCAACAGTGTTGAGAGGTGACACCTTTAAGAGGTGATTAGTAACAATATTAATGAATGGATTAATGTTGTTATTAGAAAAGGGGGTTTGTTATAAAAGGAAATTTGGTCCTTTCTTGCTCTCTTGTACTCTCTTGCTTTCCCACCTTCTGCCCTAGGATGATGCAGCAAGAAGGCCCTCACAAGACACCAGCATCTTGCTGTTGGACTTCACAACCTCCAGAACTGTGAGAAATAAATTTCTTTTCTTTATAAATTACTCAGTTGGTGGTATTCTGTAATAGCAACACAAAATGGACTAAGACAGATATCTGGATTCAGATGTCCTGAGGGAGAAGCAAGCCCAGAGACTTAGGAGGCCCCTTGCTTCTGTCCCCAGGGTCCCTCAGCTCTCCCACAGGTGGGCATCCTGGGGGAAGAATATGCAAAAGCAGAGAAAAGGATTAAAGCCAGATGAGGAGTTTAGGAGGCCAGGAGCCTGGCAAGTCTACTCACATAGAGGTGGCACCCAACGGGCGGTGACGGCCTTTTCTTTTGCCCAGCCCAAGCCCTCTGGGTACAATTTTCCAGGCCAGTCATTCCCAAGCACTTCCTTTAAAAACGCCTTGGGCATGGACACAGGTTCTACATTCCACTGCCACCCCTTCCCACCTCCTTGACTATCTTTGTCTTCTCCACTTACCTTCTGTTGGGATTTAAGATCTTCCCTGCCCCTCCATACCCAATATTCCTTTCTTGGTCCTTCCAAATGCTGGGATCCATTTCCTCTTGTCACTAACAGTCTCCCCAGCCTAGGATGCCCACCTGTGGAAGAGCTGAAGGACCCTGGGGCACAGGCAAGGGGCCTCCTGAGTCTCCGGGCTTGCTTCTTCCTCAGGACGTTAAGAAATTCACTATGCATGAAACAGGACCCCTCGAATGGGGAGAAGGAGACTCACTGCCCACTAGCACAGACTTCGAATCAAAGTTGCTCTTGTTATTGTTCCATTAGTAATAATAACAAGAGGTGCCATTTGTTGCCTACTTTGCTAAATGCTTTAAACACATATGAGGTGCCATTTGTTGCCTACTTTGCTAAATGCTTTAAACACATATCATTTAATCCTCACCATCAAAGTCTTATGAGGAAGTTACTATTACTGTACCATTTTACAGATGGTGAGACTGAGGCTCAGTAGTTTAATTTGCCCAAGGCCATACAACTAGAAAATAGCAGAGTCAGGATTCAAACTCAGATTTCTGTGGTTTCAACCATCCTGCTCCTGACCACCAGCCCTTACAGCCCCAGTCCGTCAGGAGCACTTTGATGTGGCACCTCTTGCTGTCCATTACCTACCAGGAAAATCTGAAGGACACCCAGGACCAGCTGGGCTGGGGACAGCCCAGAGTCATAGGCCATTAGAGAAGCCGTTGGATTGCCCTGGGCTTGCCAACTCTCTCACTTCTCCAGCCAGGGAGAAGGGTGCGGGGGGTGACTCTGGCAGCCCAAGGCCTGGAACGAGGTCTCAGCCCAAAGGGCTATAGGCCAGGAAAATAAACAGCCTCTCTCTGCACACTCCCAGCATGCTCTGGGGGCTCAGGACAGAGTGCCTGGGCCCGAGACCAGCACCATGGCCATCAGCACAGGCCTTGGCAGGGCAGCACCCTTTCTGCCTCCTCACCACCTCTGAGCTTCTCCCTGCCTGACTCCCACCCCACCTGGGAGTCAGCTGCAGAGGCGCCTCGTCAACACCGCCACACCCAAGCACCTCCCAGTCCCTTGGCCTTCTTTGAAACTGAACCAGAAGTGACAGCTCCTCTGGCTGACCTGTATCTGGGAAAATAGAAACCTGGCTGAAATTGATTCCGCCCAACCTTAACCTCACCCCCAACAAGGCCAAGGTAACCGTGACGACAGGCAGAGGGAAGGAACTGGAGGAAGTGGCTGGCGGTGCAATCTCCCTTTGGCCAGGAGGGTTTGCCCACAAACTGCCAAGGTGATGTGTGCAGCCTGGGTACTGCAGGACCTTGTGTCCTCCCCTGAGCAACCAACCTCTGTCCTCCAAGGCTTCACTCCCTACCCCCGCCCTGCACATGGCCTTATTCCACACAAAGTCAGAAGCAGACGGAAGCTGCTTTAGCAGCAATGCAAAGAGATTCAGAGCTGGAAGAAAGTTTAAGAGATCAACTGGGCCAGGCTGAGGCCCAGGTCAGGGGCCGCTCCTCTTCCCCTCTCCAGTCACATTCATCCCCTCCTGCATCACCCTCTACTCCAAATGTCTCACCCTTCTCCAAGGCAGCCAGGTCCTCTCAGCCTTGAGTAAGATATCCTTCCTTTCCCACTTGGTTAAACTCTTACTCAACCTCGAGAGTAAACATCACCTTTTCCAGGAAGGGTCCTTTGATTCCTCAGATAGAATCAGTTGCTTTTAGCTAAAAACAGAACTACCATTCAACCCAGCAATCCCATTCCTGAGTATATACCCAAAGGAACAGAACTCGTTCTACCATAAAGACACATGCATGTGTATGTTCATTGCAGCACTATTCACAATAGCAAAGACACGGAATCAACCTGAATGCTCAGTGACAGATTGGATAAGGAAAATGTGGTACATATATACCATGGAATATTATGCAGCCATAAAAAGGAACAGGATCATGTCTTTTGTGGGAATATGTATGGAGTTCAGGTTATTATCCTTAGCAAACTACCACAGGAACAGAAAACCAAATACTGCATGTTCTCACTGATAAGTGGGAGCTAAATGATGACAACACATGGACACAAAGGGGGAACAACACACACTGGGGCCTATTTGAGGGTGGAAGTTGGGAGGAGGGAGAGGATCAGAAAAAATAACTGTTGGCTACTAGGCTTAGAACCTGGGTGATGAAATAATCTGTACAACAAACCCTTGTGACACGAATTTACCTATATAACATATCTGCACATGCACCCCTGAACCTAAAATAAAAGTTAAAAAAGAAAAAGAATCTGCTGCTTTTTTGGCACTGCTACAGCACTGTAGGAGTCTCCATCGCATCCTACCACAAGCCTTGGTTTGTGTGGGTGCCTGTTTTCCCTGCTAGCTTGGAGGACGGGACCTGAGCATCCCTGGCACCTGGGTACAGCGCATGGCACTCAGGAGGGGCCCAACAAATGTCACTCAGATGAATGGCTGGAATTCAGGATGCCGGAGAGAGATGCTACAGGCTTGGGTTCTTTCATTACAAAGTGACTTATTACCCGTGTTTGAATCTCCATGGCCTTTCCCCCAGCACTCACGGGAGCTTTCTCTGCTGGGGTGGCCTCTTCTCTCTGTTTATAGTAGGCCAGCAGAGCTTGGAGACTGGGGCCTGCCTTCCCTAGAAGCACACTAGCTGAAGGCAGAGTTTAGATTTGGGGGCACAGGCCCCTGATAGCTATGGCAAGTCTGCATGAGTCCTAAGCAGGCCAGGAAAAAATGTAGGGTATGTGCTGAGGCCTACAGCCCCCAGTTCCACAGCCACCACCAGCTTCCAAGCCCAGCCCCAGGCCTTTCCTGCACCCATTCCCCCAACCTTGGCTGGTATCTCCCAGTGAGGCAAGATGTTCCCAAACTCCCATCCTCACACCTTCCCCATTGAAACTGTGCTGCATCACCCCTAAATCCTCACGCTGCTATTTAAGAGCTGCCCAGAGATGTAGAAAACATCTGTTAAGATCCTACCAGAAATGAGATAGGCATTTGGCAGAGCCCCTCTGCCTTCATGCCTCACAGCTAACTTGGAGACTCTCCCCAGCCCTCCCTGGGACTCCTTCGTCCCCAGAGTCAGGGCTGCTGCCTCCTTCTTCCTGGTGCTTCTTGAATTCTCTAAAGCATTTGCCCATGTGTGGGAGAAAGGTGGTAGAGAGTATTTGTACCACACGCGGCTCTGACATCTGAAACCGGAACCCCAAACTGGCTGACAGTGATTTGTTTCTGCAGACACAGCTGGAAGAACCAGGATGTTTGAGGAGGAGGCAGCTCAATACATTTAAAGAACCATGAGATGCGGGCTGGGGGTGGGAGGGGAGCATGCTTTTCCCTGTTCGCAAACTTAGCGTTGGCTCTGTTTTCCCGCAGTTTCCCAGGAAGGCCCAAGGGCAAGGTCATCTGGATCCTGGCAGTGAGAGGTGCTGCTGCGTCACACTTCACATTGGATGGAGAGACCTGGGGACTTAGGACCATGAGGGTCCTCGTGTGGAGCAGCCCCGCCTCACCCAGACCCCTCCTCAGACAGCCTGTTTTCAAGCCCCTGCCACAGCTGACTGGACAAGGCATGAGCGGCTGAGCCGAGCTGTACTCACTGTCCTGGAATTTTAAATTGGTCTGGGAGATGCTGAGTGCTGGACTGAGGGGTCATGCAAGGCCAGGCAGCCAACTTCAGTCACAGGCCCAGAGAGGAGGAACATCGGGCTGTGAAGTTTAGGGTAAGCAGAGACCACAGACCACATGGCAAGAGAGAAACAACCACGCAGCTCCAAGAGGGGGTCAGGGAGACAAAGAAACAGGCAAAGAGAAGGAAAGGGGGATGGAGAGAAAAGTCGGCCCTGGAGCAGGGGAAGGCAGGCGGGGTGCCCAAGGCACACATTTAAGCAAGTGCAGGGTCAGCAACAGAGAGGGAGCACCTCCCTGCATGCCATGCCCCAGGAACCTCACCCAGGCTTGCTCACCTCACCAGGCCCTGAGGCAGAGCGTGCCTGACAAACAGGTAGACAGACATAGAGACAGTGGGACAGAGAAACACAGATCGCAGAGATGAAGAAGGGGAGAGACAGAGAGGCAGCGCCACAGGGAGAGAAACACGCGGAGATGTGGACGGAAGCCAACAGTACCGACAGAGGAACAGACAGTCGACAGACAGAAGACACACAGAGAAAGATGCTGTCTTGGTCCTCTTGATGCCACCCTGGTAAGAACTGACTATGCTTCTTGTCACTGGGACTGTGAATCTGTCCTGAAAATTCCTCCTTTGGCTTGAAGGGAGTTTGAGAAGGTTTCTGCCACACACCACTGAAAGATGCCTGGGACACCAAGCTTCTACCTTTGGAGGTCAGGTGATGCCAGGGGCTAATGGAGGAGCTGAAGATGGTCCTTAGCGATCGGGGAGAAATCCCACCCAGGAGCGATGTTCCTAAAACCGCTGAGAAAGCAGCAGAGCCTGGATGCCGAAGGGCCCTTCAGCAGCAGCCAAGAAAAGGCAGAGGTGGGTCACCTCGGTTGGTACCAAAGCCCCTGGACTAGGGGCTCCCAGCAGGAAACAGGTGTTTATTTAAAGGAGATTAGTGAAGGAACTACTTACAGGGTGTGGACAGAGCTTAGGGAACCCGGGAGTTCCAGTGGAGTCACTAACACCTCCGGCCTGAAGCGGCTAGGGTCAGGAGTGATGATTGGAACCCAGGGAGAGCTGTCACCTAGCCACGGCAGAGGGTCACCAGACAGGAGCTGTGCTCTTTGGTAGAGGAACACAGCCACAGCCCAACAGGTGCCCAATAGGGAGGGATCAGGGGAATGAATACCCCAAATTCTTTTCCAAGGCCGTTCTCAAGCCCCTGCCACAGCTGAGTGGACGAGGCACAAGCGGCTGAGCTGAGCTGTACTCACTGTCCTGGAATTTTTTTTTTTTTTTTTTTTTGAGACGGAGTCTTGCTGTCTCCCAGGCTAGAGTGCGGTGGCATGATCTCAGCTCACTGCAAGCTCCGCCTCCCGGGTTTACGCCATTCTCCTGCCTCAGCCTCCCGAGTAGCTGGGACTACAGGCGCCCGCCACCGCACCCAGCTAGTTTTTTGTATTTTTAGTAGAGACGGGGTTTCACTGTGTTAGCCTGGATGGTCGCGATCTCCTGACCTCGTGATCCACCTGTCTCGGCCTCCCAAAGTGCTGGGATTACAGGCGTGAGCCACCGCGCCCGGCCCACTGTCCTGGAATTTTAAATTGGTCTGGAAGATGCTGAGTGCTGGACTGAGGGGTCATGCAGGGCCGGGCAGCCAACTTCAGTCACAGGCCCGGAGAGGGGGAACATTGGGCTGTGAAGTTTAGGGTGAGCAGAGACCACAGACCACGTGGCAAGAGAGAAACAACCACGCAGCTCCAAGAGGGGGTCAGGGAGACAAAGAAACAGGCAAAGAGAGGGAAAGGGGGAATGGAGCCTCTTAATGGCCAAGTTCAACCAGAAGCCAGAGTGGAAGGACTCCTGGGTAATGTCGTCCATTGATATGGGCCACCTGGGGCACAGAGCAGGGTGAAACGAGAATGGACCTGATGGGCAAAGAGGACTGTTCCGTGTATGAATCTATCTCTGTGATTGACATAAGTCCACCCCCAGTCCTGGCCCCAGTCAGGGCCTGCAGGCAGGAGTCAATGACAGCAGCACTTGGGAGATTCCTACAGGGCCCATGGTCATCCCCACAGTGAGCACTTCCTGGACGTTTGCCAGGAGTCAGGCACTGTGGAATGTGGCTGACCGACAGCACCATCAGCCTCACCTGAGCACTTGTTAGAAATGCAGTCTTGAAGGCCACCGGGACCTACTGAATCAGGGTCTGCATGCAGTACGTGCGCACGCAGATTTGTGTGCCCAGAGAAGTTTGCCCTGGAGCCAGTTAAGGACTCAAACAGGCCATTTAGCAGGTTGCAATGATTCCACCTGCAAAATACATCTCTAAGGTGTCCACCACATTCTCCATCCCTGCTGCCTCCAGCCTGGTCCAAGCCGTCGTCGCCTCTGCCCTGTAAGACTGCAATGGCTCCTAAGGGCTCTCCCTGGCTAAACACAAGTCAGCTCCTCTGCTTACAACCCTCCAACAGCTTCCACCACAGAACCGAGAAAACTGGCCCCTCCTGCCTCTCTAACCTTCCACTACATCGCCCTCCTCTATCCCTCAACTCCAACAACAGGCCTCCTTCCTCTCCCTCAAAACGACAAGTTCTTCCCTGTCCCCTGGGTTTGCACTTGCTGCTCCTTCTGCTGCCACTTCTTGACTTCTTTACTGACCACCCTAAACTGAAAACCCTGTCCTGTTACCATCTCCCTGTGTATTTCCTTCAAGGTGCGTTCACTAATAGCACTTACCTTTTTCACATGCATGTTTGCCTGCCCGCTGTCAGTTTCCCATGAAAACCTCAGTTAATCTATTCATAGTTAATCTATATAAATATCTCAGTCTATCATCACCTTCACCACTATCACTCAGCCACTAGAGCTGAGCATGGCACAGAATGGGTGTTTATTAACTAAATTAACTACATTTAATTTGCTGTCCCAGTAAGTTACCCAGCACGGCTCTGTCAGCTTCCCTGCTTTTGCAGATGAGGAAACTATGAATTTCAAAGCTGTGCAGATGCTCAGTGACAGCTCAGGATTCGAATCCAGGTCTTTGGGCCCCAGGGCCCGAGCACATCCCGCTTTTCAAGGGGTGGGTGGTCTGAGCGTGGTCACTGCCCTTAGAGTTAGAAGTTTTTAACATGTTTTAAAAAACATTATTGCACAGTTTACATGAAGGTGTAACATTCAAGCTCCATGGTTTACAGGAAGGGACGTCACCAGCTCCTCTCCAGCCTAACCCTCACCCATTTCTGTGTTTCTCACGCCCGGTCTGCAGGTGGCGTGGCATTTCCGCAGTGACAAACAGCAGCCCAGATGTGATTTTGAATTCTGACTTTTCATAAGCGTTTTCAAAAATATAGCTTGCAGGACCCACAAAGAGACAGAATGAGAAAGAGAAATGAGATTCTCAACCCAAGGCACTGAAAATAAGAAACTCTCACATGGACAAAGAAAGGAAGTAATAAGTGAAAAGAGAAAAAAGAAAAACCAAAAAACCCTAGCACTAACCAGAGTAGCACAGGTCCGAAGGACTCATACTAAGAATTGTTGCCTGGGCAGAGAGAACTAGGCTAATCTGAGACTTGAGGCATCAGAGTTGACAGTGTGAGCTTTGGTTGGTGGGGCTGGGGGGTGGTCTTTAAGACCTGAGTTCCTCCACAAGCTCTGCTGTAGACCAGCTGTGTGCTCCTGGGTAAGTTACTTGGCCTCTCTGAGCCTCCATTCCTCACTGGTACAGGAAGGTACTGAGCCCTGCCACACATGGTAGTGATGAGGACTGGGTTCCAGCCCAGAGCCAGGAGCACAGGAAGAGTTCCGTGATGCCAGCTTCCCTGCCTGCCTTCCCAGGCAAGGCGGAGGCGGTGCTATTGCAGCAGCGGCACACTGGCCTGCCTCCGGGCAGAATGCGGCACAGAAAGGAGACCTGCGGAGAGGGAGGAGCAGGGTGGGGGGTTCTGGGCGTGCTGAGCTGTCAGTGAGCAGGCCTGGAGTAACAGCCCCGCAGCCTCCAAATCTAGCCTCGAGCCTCGCACAGCCAGCCAGGCCCACCAGGGCCCCCCTGCATGGAGGAGCCACATTTCAACACCAGGGACTCATGAGCACCCTGGGAAGTAAACACCCAAATACCAAACATACCAGACATTCCCCCACATAAACAGGGCTGCACTGAGCCAGGGGCTGCGGTCCTTCCCCACTCCCCCACCCACCATCAACAAAGTAGGGCAGTTCAGGGACAAGACCTTGGCCTGCCCAGCCAACTAGGCCCACAGCCTCCTCCCACCCCAGGAGGGAGGAATGAGGAAACCCCAGGGGCTCTCAGCCAACTCCCTTGCTGACCCCCAGCAGCCTGCAGGGGCCAGGCCCTCCCAGCATCCCTCATGGGGCTGAGCTGTTGGAAACTCTCTGCCCTCCTGTCTCTCCCATCATCTCTTGCCAGGCCTTCTTACTCAGTGGCCAAGGTCTGGACCTCAGCTGTGAACTACTGAGCTGTTTCAGTGAACAGCGGGCAGAGATTTAGGAGAAAATTCAAGACAAACGGTCAGTCTAAGGCTGGGGTTGCAAACTCACATCACCTCAGGGGTCAAGCAAGCAACTCACCATTAGTGAGGGAGGAGGGCTGGATGGGGCGGTGCCCACCCCTCCTGCCATGGGAGGGGACACTACCCCAGTGGGATGCAGGCTCAGTGCTGCTAATTCTTCCAAGTTTTCAAAAATATATAAATTTTTAAAGTAAAATCTCCCAATTTGGAATGTCAGCAACAAATTCCATTTTGAAAGGAACACCGCATGAGCCAAACAAAACACATCTGCGGGCTGCACTGGCCCACGGCTGCGGGTTCATGACCTCC
The DNA here is from genome assembly GCF_047675955.1 of Chlorocebus sabaeus. Classification (NCBI taxonomy): domain Eukaryota; kingdom Metazoa; phylum Chordata; class Mammalia; order Primates; family Cercopithecidae; genus Chlorocebus; species Chlorocebus sabaeus. The sequence continues at coordinate 51,793,358 of NC_132927.1, read as the reverse complement.
GGCAGGCGGCTGACCCTAGCGCACTTGTCCTCAGGAGCCTGGGCTCTGGTCACCACAGTGCCCTACTCTGTGACCTCGAGTCAATCAGGTCAGCTCTCAGGTCCTGGGGCTCATCTTTAATAAGCACAAGTAGCTCCCAGTTCTCACTAACCTTCAAACACACCTGCAAGGTGGGTCTCAGAGGCCTCATTTTACAAGTGAGAAAACTGAGGCTCAGTGAGGTGGAGTGTCTGCCCGAGGCTGCCGAGCTGGGAAAAGACAGATTGACTCCATTCCATCAGGCTACCTTCCACATGGTGGGCTGGACTAAAATCTCCGCAAAGTCCTTTCCAGCTCTGACTTCTCTGAGTTTTTATTCATCCAGCCTTCAAGGGCAGCGTAGGCCTGCTTGAGGGGAGAAGGGGTGGGATGTAGGAGGGATGCCCCCTAACTTCTTATAAGATGTTTCTTAGCTGGGTACAGTGGTGTACACCGGTAGTCCCAGCCACTCAGGAGGCTGAGGCTGGAGGATTGCTGGAGCCCAGGATGTTGAGACCGCAGTGAGCCATGATTGTGCCACTGCACTCCAGCCCGGGCAACAGAGCGAGACTCTGTCTCAAGAAAAAGAAAAAAGAAGCTTCTGCTTTTACAGACTCTTAGTGCCAGGGGCTCTTGGAAGCACCAAGGCTAATCCCTAGATTTTACAGATGAGGAAACTGAGTCCCAGAGAAGGAAATGGTTTGCTCTCGAAGACAGGGATTGATCTTCACAGACCAGCCCAGAGGACACTGCTCAGTCCATCCTCCTGGGAGGCTCTGCCTGACTGTGCATCATCCCTCTTTCCTGAATTTTCCATGCCCTGGACCCGCTCCCCGACACCTGCCCATCCTCTGACCTTGCCTTTCCAGTCTCCTGCTTCTTCCCATCCCTTCGGGGCTGTTTTCCAGGTCCCATCCTTGGCCTGCTACTCTCCTCACTTGATACGCATGGCCTGTGGGTCTCCGTTTTCATTTACCCAGTGGTTTCAGCCACCACCCATACACTAATGCCAACCAAATCTGGATTTGTAGACCCAAATATCCAAGTGCCCGCTGGGCCAGACGCTCAATGTGGATGTCCCTGAGGGCTCACTACCTGCCTCCCCATACCCCCATCCCTCTTGTTATCTCCAATTTTGATCACATCAGCTATCCAATTCTAGACTTTAAATCTTCCTCAGATTTGCTCCCCCCATCCACCCCCACTGTCACTTTCCAGGCCCACTCTCTCTCCTGGACCACTGTCCCAGGCCCCCAGGAGGCCTCCAGATCCTGCACAACCATCCTCCACCCCAGCCATTGGAAGGAATCTTTCTAAAATGCAAATCTGACCCAGTTACTGTCCACCTTACCCTCGGGATGAGGCCCAAGCTCCTATGTCAAATGAGGTTGCTGAGACTTGGCCCCACCTGCTGTGTTCTTACCACCTGTCGATCCCAGGGTTCCACTCCATGCTCCTGAAACACTGAGGTGCTACATACCGTATGCTTCCCTGGCCTGCATGCCTTTGCCCTGTTGTCCCCTTAGCTTACTTCTCATGTCTCCTGTACATGCAGCTGGAGCATCACCTCCCACAGGAAGCCCTCCCTGATTTTCATGCCCTGTAGGCTGAGGAGGTGTCCCTCTGCTCTGAGCGTATCCTAGCCCCTACTGTATTATATTCTATTCTCTGTTTCTGACTCCTCCATTAAACTGGGAGTTCCACAAGGGCAAAGTCTGCATCTTACTGACTTTTTGTGTGCTCAGCACCTTGCATGGTTAGGGAGGAAGGGAGGCCTGATCCACAGAGCTGGTGACCTGGGCAAGAACCCAGAACTCCTGACTCCAAGTCCAGGGCTCTTTCCACTTCACTTCAGCTGCCCCCAACACCAGGATGTAATCAAGCACATTCACCTGTGAACAAACCCACACACTGGACGCTGTGCTCACTCAAATCAGCTCAGCCAACCACCAGGTGAAGGCTCTGAACAAGAGCTGGCAGAGGCAATGGCTCCACCTGCCAACATGAGTCACTCGGCTCCCATGGCTGGGGGCGCGGGTGGATAAGCCATTGCTCCGTGTGCACAGCATCTACAGGAAACGGTGGGGAGCAGGGCTGCAAACTAAGCTCCAGCCTTAGATTCTGCAACTGAGAAGACCCAGAGACCCTGGATCCTGGCTGCAACCTCAGGCCAGGAACTCAAGGTCAGAGAAGGGGAATGAGTGTGCCCAGGTCCTGGGTCGGACAGTGACAGGACCAACTGGAAGGCTACTGCTTTCTGGGAAGAGGTAGGGGGCTTCCTCTGTATGAACTGAAAGCCTGATACCCTACAATCTTTGTGAGGCATCAGAGCCCACAGGTGGATCCTTCCAAACTGACTCCTCGGTCTCCTCACATCTCAGCAAGATGCAGCATGTCTCTGATCACGGCCCTCCCAACTCCCCTTGTCCATTGTAAAAACCTTCTTCTGCATTAAGAGATCCCCAAAAACAATAGGCCGCCGAGGTGTGAGGCTGGTTTATAGGAACAGAATAGGAAAAGGCCATTCTCTCAAAAACCAGTGGAGAACAGTCCCATTTCCACAGCTAAGAAAAGACAGCATTGTGTTTGGAACAAAGCCTGAGAAAGCCAGCTAGGCAGGGTGACACCCATTTACAGCCGGTTTTGCTAAGGAAAGAGCAAACACTGTTACTACAAAAGTGAGAATGAGTCCAGGAGACGCAGGAAAAATCACCTTGGCACAGACAGAAAACCTAACACTGAAGAGAAAAAGAGATGATGATTGCTAGGAAATCCTTTTGCTGGAGAAGAGCTATTTGGGGAAGGATGTCTTTTGCTGAAATATGTCTATTTCAGGCCCATTTCATATTTATGATTTAGTGGGGTCTCGTTTCCCACTAGGCAATCAATCTGTTTTCTTGTCCAATTGACAGTCACTTCAAAAGATGAGAAAAGGAGAGAAATGGTGGCCCCCACAAGACCCTCACCACCCCCAAAAAGACTGGTGAGAAGCAGAATGCATCTGGTAGGGAAAAATCTGTCTTCTTCTCAAAGAGTTAATAATACAGCTGAAACTGACTCTTTAACAACAACAAATGGTGTAATATGCCTTGATTACACTGGGTCAAAAATGGAGACAAGAGCTCCTGCAAAATGACTCTATCTACAATTAAATGAAAATGCAGTCGTTGCACAGAATATTTATGAACAAGGCTGTTCTGAAAGTCCCGAGCTGGCCAAAGTAGGAGAACATTTCAAGTGCCATCTTATTAAAGCCTCTGAAAGTCATTTGTCTTTCATCATGAAGGTGAAAAACAAGGTCCTTGGCTTAATTATTCTCTACCAAGGCAGTTCCATTTAATCTGTATGCAGGGTGTGTGGCTAAAACGTGCATTTCAGCCAATCTTTTCAAGCACAAGGCACAGATAACAGACAAATCTCCCAGCAAAGGCAAACTCTCCATCAAGAATACTGGACACCAGCTAATATAAACCCCACCGAGGTGAGAGGGCCACACAGTTCACAACCAGGAATATCTGGCCTGGAGGATGGAAGAGGGGTTTTACCAAGAGTGATTTATTTAAGGAGAGGGATGCAATTTAGGTGCAGAGAGGAGGTATGGAAGGGCTTTGCCATACTGAGGCAGATGGAGTGGGACACAGAGCTCCCCACTGCCAGGGCTACGGAGTGGATGCTCAGTTATCAGACCAGAACTGCTGAGAACTCTGGGTCAGCGGCAGCAAATGAGGCCTCCTTTGGCATGAGAACAGCTTCTCTGATTCTCTCCTCTAAAACAATGAAGGAACCAGCCTATTGACAAGCTTGGCAGCTTAATTAATTGGGAAGTCCCTTAGGGCACGGACACAGCGATGTTGAGCTTCTCAAGACATGGAAATAACTGGTTTGGAAACACTAAGGTGTTTGCTCACTCAGAAGGCAACCCCTGCCTTACACAGATTCAGGGGACCATAAGCATTAATGAGTATCCAATGGCAGGTGGACCCATCTACGAAGCTTGAGATAGGTGTTGAGAAAAATGTGGTTTTGGATCCTTTATTCTCAGAATCTCTGCCAGTCAGAGCTGGAAGGGGCGACCATGTAGACATGCTCTGCATGTGCAGAGAGCATCAGAATGCCCTGGGGGGCTTATTGCATCACGGATTTCTGGGCCCCACCCTTTAGAGAGTGTGCTTCAGTATGTTTAGGTGAAGACCCAAGAATCTGCACTTCTAACAAGCTCCCAGATGCTGACCCCACTTTAAGTAGCATCCATTGGTTTCAGCAACAGAAACATCTTGTTCAAATGATACCACAAAATACTTAACAGGTTAAGGCGGTATATATTTTACTTATGGGCTTACCTAAGGGCTTACAATTGCATCATATCCTTATTATAGTCATTCAATGAGAACAAAAAGATGTGTTTTGGCTGGTGCAAAACCTTTAACTCAGAGGTTATCCGGGATATTTGCAGGTTTCTGATAATCTTGTATCCAAATTATTCCTGTCTTTTGTTTTTCTTGCACATTCAGATTAGTAGTTAGTTACAGATGGTAGGTAGGTAATAGCTAGCTAGCTAGCTAGACAGATAGGCTGGGCGCAGTGGCTCACGCCTGTAATCTCAGCACTTTGGGAGGCCAAGGTGGGCGGATCACTTTGAGCTCAGGTGTTCGAGACCAGCCTGGGCAACATGGCAAAACCCCGTCTCTACTAAAAATACAAAAATTAGCGAGGCATGGTGGCGCACACCTGTAATCCCAGCTATTCAGGAGGCTGAGGCAGGAGAATCACTTGAACCCCAGAAGCGGAGGTTGCAGTGAGCCGAGATCACACCACTGCAATCCAGCCTGGGTGACAGTGAGACTCTATCTCAAAAAAAAAGATAGATAGATAATAGATAATGCCTCATCAGCTTGCATTCCACTCTCAAGATGCTCATCAGTTAATGCGAAGTAGCAGGAAGAGCTTTGTTCGCAAGTCTATGTAAAATAGATTAACCTGGCACCAGCTGTCACCTTGGCAGTGCTCTCCAAGGTGTTAGATCTGATAACTAATAGGTATGAGCATGTGTGTGGATCTTGCCTTTTTTTAATAATAGATAAAATTATGCTTTAAAAATGAGACCCTGGCAAGTGATTTAATCTTCTGAGCCTCAGCTCCCTAACAACTCATGCTACTAATAACATTACCTCATAGATCGTTGGAACAGATCAGAGATGATGTCTACAAAAGAAGTTTGCAACTATAAAGTGCATTGCTCATGTGTGTCTTCTGACCTGAACACAGATGTCCTCGCTCCTTCAAAGACCTGGGCTGGTTTCTTACCTGAATTACCAGGGTTTTCAGCTAATGGCTACAGGTTAGAACACCTGCCAGCCCCACTCAGCCCAACTGAATCAGGATCAATATTTTTGAAAGACTTTCTGGGGAATTCTAATCAGTAGTCAGAGTTAGAAACTGCTGTTCTATACCATATATCCTCCCTAGTTCTATATTAAATCCTATCAGATTGTTCTCCTTGCTCCTAGATAGATACTAGCAATAAAAAGGAGAAAGGCTTCTTCACTGCCGCTGGTCTAAAAGGGGATTTTAATAACCCTAGCAACTAATTCTGGAACATTGCTACACACTGGGGGATTTGCATACATTATTCCTTTTCAGCCTCCCCACAACCCTGTAAGGCAGATATTCTTCTTCTCCATTTTTAAAAGAGCTTTATTGGGATCAAACTCACACATACCATACAATTTGTCCATTACAGTGTACAATTCACCAACTTGTATTATATCCAGAGTTGTGCAACCATCACGACAATCAATTTGAGAACATTTTCATCACCTCCAAAAGAAACCTCATATCCCTTGGGCATCACTCCCCACTCCTCCCATCTCCCCACCCCTAGGCAACTGGCTCTACTTCCTGTCTCTGTGAATTTTCCTGTTCTGGACATTTCATCTAAATGGAACCACACAGTATGTGGTCTCTTGTGGCTGGCTTCTTTTACGCAGCATAACATTTTCAAGGTTCATCCATATTACAGCATGTATCAGTTCTTCATTCCTTTCTATGGATAAATAATAATCCATTGTATAGACAGACCATGTTTTATTTATTCATGTACCAATTGATGGACATTCGAGCTGCTTCCACTTTGGAGCTATTGCGAATAATGCCGCTATAAACGCTCAGGTATGTTTTTGTGTGGACATGTTTTCCTTCCTATTGGGTATATATGTAGGAGTGAAATTGCTGGATCGCATGGGAACTCTGTGTAGCCCTTTGAGGAACCGCCAGACTGTTTTCCAAAGTGGCTGCATCATTTTACATTCCCACAATCAATTCATGACGACAGCTTTTCCACATTCTCACCAATATCTGTTATTATCTCTCTTTTTCCATTATAGTCATCCCAGTGGGTGCAAAATAGTATCTCATCATGGTTTTGACTTGTATTTCCTTGATGGCTACGATGTTGAGCATTTTTTCATGTGCTTATTCACCATTTATATATTTTCTTTGGAGAAATGAATATTGAGATCCTTTGCCCATTTTTCTACTGGGTTATTTGTCTTATTATTGACATGTAATCATTATTTATATATTCTAGATACAAATCCCTTATTAGATCTACGATTTGCAAAAATTTTCTCTCATTCTGTGGATTGTCTTTTTACTTTGTGTCCTTTGAAGTACCAAAGTTTTTAATTTTGATGATGTCCAATTTATTTTTTATTTTGTTGCTTTTATTTTTGGCGTAAAATCTAAGAAACCACTACCTAATCCAAGGTCACAAAGATTTATGGCTGCTTTCTTCTAAGAATTTTCTAGTTTTCACTCTTAAATTTAGTTCTTTGATCCATTTTGAGATAATTTATGTATATGATACTAGGTACTAGGTAGGGGTCTGTTCCCCTAATTTTACAAGGGATGAAATTGAATTTCAAACATCTAGTGAACTCTCCAGAGCCAAACCATTCCAGTGCAGCAGTCCTGCTTTGCTACATTGCCTCCAAAAAGGCAAGGGTTTTTATTTGCGGGAGTTGGGGAGTTGGTAGGGTGTAGGGAGGACTACAGAGGCAAACCACAGAGAAGTTTGTCAGAGCATACACATGCACTATGCTCAGTGAAAGGGGACCCTGCAGTCACAGAGCAGAGCACAGTCAATGAGCCCCAGCATATGGCAGGTTGTACACAACCTCGAGGGTTGGCTAAACCCAGAGAAGGCCCAGGCCCTCACTCTCAGCACTTTCACATCCTGCCTGAATCCATCCGTAAGTTCCTCTAGATCTCCATGCTCCAACCTCAGGCCAGGTTGCCTTGTGCCTTTTGGGCACAGTAGAAGGAAGAAAGATTTAAATGGCTTCACAGTTGTTCAGTCAGATGAGCCTCTCCCAGGAGAGGACTCAGTTTCCCAACTCTGAGTCTATGTTGCCAGTGGACCTGGAAACATCAAAGTAAGATGGTAGGATTGACAGAAGGGTTGACAGCCCATCTTAAGGCTGCTAAAAACACTGATGGTTGATGGGGATCCAACGATGACATTAACACCACAGGAAACAAGATAAGGGGTCACAGAAGGCAGCTTAGGGGAAAACAGAGGCTTGAAGAGCCTTCTCATTTATAGTTTGTGATGATAACTAAAACTCCAGCTGCATCTAAACTGCATAAACAACCAGAAACTGGAAAGTCTGCTTGCTTCCCTGAAACCCAGGTCATAGGCTAACACTTTAGAAAGCTCAGTGCTGTCAGAATAGGTAGTTCACTACACATGGAATCAGTCTCTAACAAAGGTAATTTATGGACATACTGCACTACAGTCAAGGTCATCTTTCACACAGCACCTCACTTAATCTTCATGGTGAAGCTCTATCATGAGGACATGGATCCAGTCGCCATGTGGAGTATGTGCAGGAAGCTGCACTACTTTGGAAAGGGCAGTTTGGATTTCCTCCTGTTGCAGATGAGGAAACGAGCTAACTTTTCCAAGGTTATGCTAGGAATGAGTGAGAGAGCCAGACTTTGAACCCAGAACTTGCACCCAAGCCCAGAGCTCTTCCCAGGCCCCAGAAGCAGCCCCTCTGGTTAGGAAGCCTGGATGTGCCCTGCTCCCACAACACCTCAGACCACCCACCATTTCCGAGGGCAAAATACCCTCAGGTCAATACAAGCCCAAGAAACAGGTTTTTGATTCAATTATAAAAACTACCTCGCATGATCAACACATTTGAAAAGTGAGTCACAAGCCTACCTTACATCCGTGTCTTAGTAAGTGCCAGGCATCATGTGAAACCTTTAGCAGCATTAGTTCATTTCATTATCATAGCAACAGCAGGGCTTGGTGACTCACACCTGTAATCCCAGCACTTTGGGAGGCCGAGATGGGAGGATCGCTTGAGCCCAGGAGTCCACAAACAGCCTGGGCAACATGGCGAAACCCACATCTCTACAAAAAATACAAAAATTAGCCAGGCCTGGTGACATGTGCCTGCAGTCCCAGCTACTCAGGGGGCTGAGGTGGGAGGATTGCTTGAGCTCAGGAGGTCAAGGCTGCAGTGAGTCAAGATCGTGCCACTCCAGCCTGGGCAACAGAGTGAGAACCTGTCTCAAAAAAAAACAAAAAAAAAAAAAAACAAAAAAATCATAACAACACTAAGAGGTAGGTATTATTATCATCCTCACTTTAAGATATTAATAGAAAACCTAAGAAGCCGTAAGGCTTCCTGAGCTTTTCAGAGGTATCTGATTTCTGCTAAGGACATAGAGATCCAGCCACATCCTCACCACCACCTCTCTAAGGGGTGCTAGGATAACAGTGGGTGTGACCAACTTCTGATTTTAAATAAAAGCCTCAGAACCCTTGTGAATGCTCTGGATATGGTATCAAATAAGACTCAACACCAGAGAGGCCAATGTTAAACACACTCATAGCTGCCTTTAACTATCACTCATTCTCCCTCAAATTTAAATTTTTTTTTAAGCTAACAGCTTTTGAAAATGTGCTAACAAAGTAACGGAACTAAAGTGGAAATTACAGATTTCAAAGATGAGTTGGGAGATTCTGTTCCAAGAGAGGACAGATTGGACCTCTCTGCCAAACAAGTATGAGACAAAAAAAGCATCTGAGTCAGGGGGAAGAAGGCCAATGCTATTCCAAAAGCCACAATTAAAAACCAATTATGCAAAGCTTGCTAAAAAATGTCAGTGGGCTGCCTTTACGTTTCAAATCACTAAAAACACAAGCGTGCTTAGGCCAACATTTACCCAGCACATCAGCTGGTTTGGGGCAACTTTTTCTGCTCAGGCTAAACATGGATGCACGTCTTGGTCTCTGTTATGAACAAAGTCTGGGAAGACCACCTGGGGCTGAGTGAACATGGCTTCCAAGGCCACTCTATGGTCCATGGATTCCTATTCACACTTCATCCAGAGGGGAAAACACTCTCAATGTTCTCCAGGGGCCCTGGAGAAGACGGAAAGTCATCAATGTGAAATTCACAGACAGTTAAGTCTCCTCTCCATCTCTGAAAATGATGAGGACACGGATCCAGTCCCTGTGTGGAATATACACAGGAAACTGCCCTGTGTTGGAAAGGGCAGTCCATGATGATACATACACACCGATTCCTCAGGGTGACACCCTCAGAAAGCTCCCTAATAAGGATCAGAAGAGCCTGAGGACAGGAAGAAACCACTTAGAGTCACATTCCCAAAAGTAGCTGAGTCATCTCTGAGCCTACTAGCTATACAGCTTCCCAGGCCTCTACCCTCGGAGATTCCAATTCCATGGGCCTGGGGTGGGGTCTGGAAATTTATATTTTTTAAGAAATTTCCCAAAGTGTTTTGATGACCAGTCACATTTTGGAATGATTGGTTTGATTTTTGTTGTATTTTCTTTTTTTCTGCCTGAAGTCAATGAAACTCGGAAATAGCAAAATCTAATGAACAATGGCTGGAGATAAGAATTGGGAAGTAGAGCAATCAAGGAATAGAAAGTAAGTGACTTGCCAAGTTGACACAGCTCATAATGTTCAAACCAACAAGCAAGGTCCGTGGGACATAAATATGGGACACAGACTCAAAATCAGGTTGGCAACACAGACCGTGAGAAGTGGGCTGGGGGTAAGACATCAGTGAGTAGTGGGGACTGCGGTGAACTCAAGGCTGTACACAAATACAGCAGCCATCTGCTCCTCAGCTCCAACCTCTTGTTGCGTCTAAGGGTGTGGCTTTAAGTGGCTAGATATTCTGGTTTTTTAAAAGAAGCCAGAAAGTCCACATTTCCTGGCTTTTAAATATGGCAATTCATTCAATTTTTTAAAAAAGAAAACCACACTGTGATTTTGCTAAAAAAGAAAGAAAAAGCAAACCACCCTGTGAACAAGATTCATCTGCAGGCCGACGCCTGCCCCTGGAATGCCAGTGTGCAGTCTCTTTCCTGAAAGGTCATCCAGTTTAGCCTCCCTTGAACTCTTGAGTTCCCTCTAGAGCACAGAGAGGTGGCCAGAGGGTGAGGGGTCCTGTCTAGCAGGTTGATTAGAAAGTGTCTGGTGTGTGTATGTGTGTGTGCAAGGGTGGGGCTTCGGGCCTCCCTCCCCTCCCAACTGAAAATGCATTCCAGACCCAGAGGCAGGGTGTGACCACCACAGCCACAGCTCCCTGGGAGATGACCTGGGAAGAGCCAAGATCTTCAGGCCAATAGGGACTGGTTGGTGGAGGAGTCCAGCTGTGAGGGGCTACAGAGGAAAAGTCAAGGAAGGAAAGCTCTGGAGAAAGCCAGAGAGCAAAGCTGTCCTGAAAGGGAATACTAGAAAAGAAAGGAGAAAGAAGCAACAGCTTAAAAAATTCCACAACCCAGGAAATGACGTTCCCAGAGTCCCTGGCCAATCATCAAAATGAGCAGTCTTGCCACTGCCACGTCCTTGGTCTGCTTAATTTTTCTTCATGGTGCTGACCACGAACTCACCTTATATATTGTGTATTAATTTGCTTACTTTTGGATGCCCTCATTGCAATATATAGCGCTGAGAGATGCAAGGCTTTGACTCTTTTATCTGCAGTTCGGTTCCCAGCGCCTGGTGCAGTGCTCAGCACATAGTAGATGCTTAACAAATATGGCTTGAACAAACGGACTGCAGGCAAGCAGTTGGCACCAAAACAGTTTAACGTCATGTGTTGACCATGTAATAATAACGACATCAGCACAAAGCACTTTATAATTCACAAAACCTGTCGTTGAACTTAATTCCTCCCATTTTCTTTTACTGAATTGCTCCGTTCGTTTGGATACAGCCCAGGAGACTGCTGGCCTCTGCAAGGCGAACAGCCCAAGAACCAGCTCTGACAGAGCTGCCTGCACGGCGGCTCAGCTGGCTCTCTCTCTCTCTCTCCCTCCCTCTCTCTCTCTCCCTCTCTCTCTCTCTCTCTCTCTCTCTCTCTCTCTCTCTCTCTCGGGACTAGGAGACAATGAGGCTGCAGAATTGCAGGGCTCAGCGCTCACCGGGCAATGTCATCAAAATGATCGAACATTCTGGGGCCAGGTTCATCCAACCTCCCCAGCTCAACAGAGCTCTGGTTAGAAGCCTGGGAGGGGTATAGAGGCATGGGAGGCCACACAGCATGTGGTTAAAGCTTGGGCTCAAGACAGACTGCCTGAGCTCATTTCCTAGCTACTGACCTTGGACCTGCCTCAGCCTTGTTGACCTCATCTGTAATGTGGATATAACAACAACAATAACAACACTAATTACTTCAGAGGGTACTTGTGCAGCGTAAATGAGGTACTTTACAAAGAGACCTAGTACCATGCCTAGGACTTAGCTCAGCACAAGTGACACCCGGCTGTAATGGTGGCACACCGGGCCCCAGTGCTATCACTTCCCAGCAGTGTGACCCTGAGTGACTGAACCCCCTCCCTAGACCTCAAACTCTTCTCTAATATGGGGGTAACCTGGACTCCAGGACTGAATAAGGAATGAATGAAGTCATGCATGTTAAGTACTTTGTGCAGGTCCTGGGACATATTAAATGCTTAATGAGCTAGTATCTGATTATTATTCAAGAAATTTTTACTAGTCTAAAATGCCAATATGAAAATCCACTCAAGGCAGTTTGCCATATGCAAATAAATCTTTAGACCATAGATTCTTCAGTTGCAAGTTTCTTTCCCCACCCCCCTTTAGGTTTTAGTTACTCTAAGAATTAGCTCTCCCAGCCCCTGGGGATCTGACCTAGGAGGCATTTGGAGGTGGGTTCACAGTGCAGGGCTGGCATCCCTCTACATCGGTACAATCTCGCAGCTCCATCTGCCTCTTCGCCCCCACAACACTGCAGTCTGACAGCGAGGGAGAGGACATGCAAATATGCCCTAAAAACGGCTTGTTATTTTCACGGCCTGGATGGTGCACGTCTGTGGGTGCCTGTGAGGACAGCATGTCACTGTTGGGTACAGGGCAGATGCCACCAATTTGGGGGTGGTGTAAAATGTAAAAATACCCAACCCAAATAAAAGTGGCTTTTCCAAAAAAAAAAAAAGGGAAGAGTTCCTCCAGTGCCTTTTGCAGAGGAGAGAGGTGGTAACTCAGCCCCCCAGGCGAATCTCAGCTTGGCCACCTCTGCCCAAGACACCTGGCTCCTCATCAACCCCATGCACAGCCTTAGTGCCCCCATGAAACTGCTCAGCTACTGGCTCCAAATGGCAATTTTACTGTGGAATGACCCAGAAACAGATGCTCTCAAGTTACAGACCTGGGAAGGTGAGGAGCAGAGGGCCAAAAGACAAGGACCCTGCATTGTGAAGACAGAACACTAAATAAGCTGGGAAGTGCTCCAACAACACATTGGCTTTCAAGATCAATTCAGAAGAATATAATCACAGTCAACTCACATCTTGTAATCCACAGTCTTTAGTTGGCACCTATGATGGACCTCATCCACGTGTCTTGAGCACAAACGGCTAACAGGGTCCAGGCAATAGAGGTAAATGAAGACAGATGGTAGTAGCAAAAGCAAAACCAACAATATAAGCAGGATCAAGAATAACAGGGAGGTGCAGGGGCCTGTGGCCTACTGGAAAGAGGAACCAGTAAAGTACCTCCGTCCACCCCCACTGAGCCATTGCCACGCCAGAACAGGGCAGTGTATGACGAGATCTTCCAATTTTTTAATCAAAATTTTCAAGTGAAATGTGGGTTCGCATTTCTTTTAAAACACTGAGCTGGCCAAACAAAGTACATCTGAGAGCCAGGTCCAGCCTGCAAACGGCCAGTTTGCCACCACGGCCAAGCCCCCAACAGTCCTCTGCAGTTTTTAGATACCTGTCAGGAGAAGAGGAGCTGAGAAATAGTTGCCTAATGTCCCCAGCTCTCCCCTGCGATTACCCAGACACCCTTCTCCATGCAGAAAGCCCTCTCTCTAGCACTTCCAGCACTTCAGCCCTCCGAGCTCCCCCCAGGCTCACCTTTGCCTGTGAACCCTCCCTCCAAGCACAGCTGCTATTCCCAGCTGCTCAGCCGCTTCCTGCGCCCTCCCCATCCCAGCCTCTTCCCCACCTCCCACCACAGGCTCCTCCTTTCCAGGGGGCAGCTACTCTGGCAGGCTTCTGAAGAAACGGCACTGCTGGGAACCTTGCTGGGGCAGGCCTTCAGACAAACGGCCAGCCCTGGGCAAGTGGGCGGGGGCATGCCCTGCATAGATCCTCGGCCATGCCGGGGACTGCTGCTGCTCACCAGTGCCCTGAGAAAAGGGCTCATGAGAGCTGCAGGTACAACGGACCTGAGGAGGGGTCCCTTGCAAATGCCACATGTGGGTGCTCCACGTGTGGGTCCTGGGCAAGTGCCATCTAAGGCGGACACTGCTGGCTAACTGAGGCCATGCCCAGCTCTGGCAGCTGCTTGGGAAGGGAGGCCGCACTACTCTTCCTCCAAGTTCCCTGGTTCAGCTGCAGAAAGGGCCAAGAGGGGTGGAGGTCATGATGTGACTAATGATAATTTTAAAAGATAACCTAATATTGGCATTCTCTTGTCTACTTTTCAAAACATGTACACATTCACATTCCCACTATCTCCCCTGATCCACCCACCACCCCAGAGAGATGGCCGAGATATTGCTGTTCATTACTGTTATTATTATCACTCTTCCCCCGCCCCTCGGAGAACCAGAGACAGGTTAAATATCCTTCCCTGGCCCAGTGCTTCTCCAGTGTTAACATGTCAACGAATCCCTGGGGGATCTTGTTAAGATGCAGATTCTGATTCAGAAGCCTGGAGCGAGGCCTGGGATTCTGCATTTCTGAAAACCCCAGGGTGGTATGGATGCTACCAGTCCTCAGACTCCACTTTGAATAGCAAGGTTAAGGTCCCATGGTGGGTTTAGGGCCAGACCTGGAATCTGCCAGGGGTAAAAGACTCGCTCACCTCACTTTTCACGGGCTGGGGCCTCTTGCCCAGTTTCACCTCCAGGAAGTGCAAGGGTGCAATCATGGCCCCGAGGTTGCGGATGTCAGCGTATTTCAGCTCCTCCACAGTCAGGGCCGAGCTGGGGAGTCCGGTCAGGGGGCCAAGCCCTGGCAAGGAGCCTGCGGTCACCGAAGGGTCCGGGATCTGCCCAGGCATCATAGCAGGAGGAGCGGCAGGCCAGCCTGGAGTGGGCAGGAAAAGAGCAGGACAGTCAGCCAGGTCAGGGGCTCCAGGAGGGCTCAAGCCCCTCGTCTTGCCAGGACTGTCGCTTCTTTCACCACTGTTCCCCTGAATCCTTTTCCCACCCAGCTGCTCTTCCTGCCGTAAAGTCCTTCCTGTTACAGAGGAAAAGTTGCTCAATTAACTCACACCAAGGTCACCCTTGGCACTGCCAGGAGTGTCTGCCTTTTTTATTTTGAAGGCAATGCTTGACCCAGTCATAGGCAACATGTATTCAGCCTTTGCTATGTGCCAGGCCCCACAGTAATCCTGTAGTCAGTCCCATCAGGCTGGATCAGAGGTCATTACACAGAGGAAGTAGCCAAGCTTAGAACGATAATTTGCTCAAGGTTGTACACAGTTAAAACTGGTGGAGCTGGGATTTCAATGGCACCATACAGTCTCTGAAGAGAGTGAATTATAACGGCGGAATCTCAAGCACCTTCACACCTGTTTCAGAGGAAGCTATTTTTGGTCTGGCATGGTGCCTCCCCTCCAATCACACATCCTATTCTGCATACTTGTTAAGACACCGTGAATAGGAGATGAAGCAAATCTAAGTTAAAGGTGAGTGTGTGTGATATCTATGAGGAAGGGACTGAGGCAAAGCAGGTGGAATTAATTAGCATGTGCTTTCCGTGTGAAACCCAGTACCAGAAAACTCCTCCACGCCCTCATGCCCTCTCTTTTTTTTTTTTTTTTTTTTTTTTTTTGCCCAGGCTGGAGTGCAGTGGCGTGATCTCGGCTCACTGCAACCTCCACCTCCCGGGTTCAAGCAATTCTCCTGCCTCAGCCTCCCGAGAAGCTGGAATTACAGGCATGTGCCACCACACCCAGCTAATTTTTGTATTTTTAGTAGAAACAGGATTTCATGTTAGCCAGGCTGGTCTTGAACTCCTGGCCTCAAGTGATCTGCCCACCTCAGCCTCCCAAAGTGCTGGGATCATAGGCGTGAGCCACCACGCCCGGCTACCTCCATGGTCTCTTCATTCTCAGAGCAAACACATATTCCAGCTGTGCCAGACCAAAAAGGTGTACAAGGGAAGACAGATTCAGACATGGAAGAAGGACGTAAATTAGACAGGTCAACACCAAGGGAATTCTTCCCTTTACTGGGGGAAGCTCATGGGGAAGAAATGGTCATTTCAAGGCACAGATGGCAGTGAAGAAAGCTGGTCTGCCAATAAAGCCAGTCCCTTAAAGGGCTCCTCCTACCCACCCATCCATCCAGTTACTGACCACCTACTATGAGCCAGCAGCCCTAGGAATATGGAGGTCAGATGTGCAGTCTTAGCTTTGGAGCAGCCTTATAAGTAGCATGTTAGTACAAAACTGCTCTTAGATTCTAGTCCTGGAAAGGAAATCATTTCTTCCTCTTCTCACCTTTCTGCCTAGGGCCATAAAATCAAAATCCTCACTGGCTTAGCACTCCTGAGGGAAAATCTTTGGCTTATCCTTCCATCTTTACCTGTCTCTTCCCATGGAGAGAGATGTATTTGGCAGAAGAGAGAAGATCTGATGTCCATTGGACAATGCTGCTCTGGTGGGCAGTTAATCTACTCAGATGGCCACACGTTCTTGGGCTCTCTGTCTCCTGCAGGAGTGGCCTTGGAGGGTGACCCTTGACAACCACCTGTCCCCATTCCACTTCCCAGGTCTAGATCATTCCAGAGAGGGGCATTCATGAACCTGTTTTGGCCACAAGTGCAAGTCATATTCTCCATCTCCATTTCACTTTTGAAGGTGAAATTTGGTTCCCTGTCCAAGTCCAGAGTCTATTTCCCAATTTTCTCTAAGAGGAAAAGTATGTGAGTAATTTGTATCCTCAAGCACAAAGGTTTCCACTGGCCATCCCTTTGTCTAAAGCAAGGTGTCTAAAGCAAGGTGCCTGGGAATGGGAAGTGGACCTGCCGTTTCATCCTCAGTATGCCTGCCGCATCGGTCATAAAGCCTCTGCCCATAGCTCCCTGGCTTGCCCCAGAGTTTTTCTTTGGTATCCTCAGGCTCCTCTATCTGTGCTCTATCTACTGTACCTCCCACATCTGGTCCTCTTAGCACCCCTTCCCACTCACATCCTTTCTCTACTTCCTTCACCCAGTGTCCCTGGGCCATCGGAAAAAGGTGTGAGACTCAATCACGTTGAATTACAGTCTTAGAGCTGAAGGAGGCCCTGTGCTCATCTAAACCACATCTTCATTTTGACAGGAGGAAACTAAAGCTCTGAGAGGCTAAATGGCCTCCCCAAGGTCACACAGCTGCAGAGGATTGGAGCCACGGCTTGACTCCTGGTCCCAGGGTTTTAGACCAAAGCTTTCTTACTCTGCCTTTTTTGTTTCCCTTCCTGGGGTCCAACAGGTAACGATGCCTTCAGCAGAAGGAATGACTTTCTCATGATGGGCTTTCAGACACCAGCCCATAGTAGAGGGTCATTGTCCTGCACAGAGGACCCTCCACCCCCCATGGAGATCCAGGTTTAGGAAGTTCCCTGAATAACTCCATGGTAGCCTGCGTGGGAGCCCAGACATAGAAATAGCCCCTGAGACCTCTCGCATGTGGATGTTCAATGTCCTCTGATCCCCCAAACTCTGAACTGGACTGGAGCCTAGAGCCTTCTCTCAGCCCTCTGGAATGGAACCTGCAATGCAGAGAGGGCCGCAGCCTGCCACGTAGGAGGCTGCTCCGGGGCACTGTAGATGAGCTGCATGTCTCCCCTGGCCGCCTCTAAGGAGAACAGGGAAGGAGCCAGCAGGAAGACCTATTCCTTGTAGCAAAACTGTGCCGGGAACAAACCATGTGGCCACGTGGCCAGCAGCGTGGTGATTCCAGGTGGTAAGCAGCAGTCACGGCTGGTTGTCGCCCAGGTGACCCCAGTGCTTAGCATCATTTCTGGCGCAGAAAAGGACATCAATAATACTTGTTGAAGTAAGAACTAAGTAAATAAATGAATGAACAAATGACAGCAAATTCACAGCAGAGCGAAATTCAGCAAATGCGGTAAGAATCCGTCTCTGGAAGCTTAGATGCTCATTATCAGGCTGTAATTTCACCTCCAAGTTATTCATTCCCACAGTAGACCCCAAGAAAAACACTCCAGAGGCTTCTGTGTATTTCCCTGCCTAAACCTTCCATCTCCGGGAGATGGAAGCCAGACCCCATTCTGTTCCAGGAATGATAGGCTGTTTGCAGCTTCTGTTTATTCTCACACAGATGGTAGAAATGAGACACTAACAAATGATCCCAAAATATAACGAATTTTCTGCTACTGTGGAACCCCCTGAAGGGGCGGCCACCCTCTGGGAGCGGGGGCCCCTAAATTTTGCCATTTCTGCTCCCCTGTGAATCCATCCCAGTGACAAGCCTCACCCAGGAGACGAGGCACTAGTCTTTCCTTTGTAGAAGCAAAAGTCCCCTATCTTTCCTCCCCCTACAAAAGAGCCCCCTAACTGCTCAGATACAAACCACAAAGCCCTCAGCCATGCCATTCCTAGGAGACAACCACAGCAGCTGACATTCACCAGCCAGAAGTCATCCTAAACATCTCTGGTGGGGGGGCACAGAAGATGGAGGAGCTGAGCAGCTGCCTTTCATAATTGGATCCTCATTAACTGCAAAGAGCTGGCTGACGATCTAAGGCAGAAAGGCAACTTTAGTGATTTGAAAAATAAAACAATTTGATGTGATTTAAGGATCTATAAAAAGGGGGAGGGGGGCAGTGGAGGTGGCAGCGGCAAGGAACCAATAACATCCAGAAGGAATTTACCCACTTCAAGGAAGACTTAGGAAAGATGACAAGAGGTGAAATCATCTCCCACACTGGTTGTTCCATACGGAAACAATTTAGTAGGAAAAGAAGAACTACGCACTAAAAGCTTCAGGAGAAGAACCCAGAGTTTTTTCCCTTCAGGGCCCAGGAGGTCTGAAAGGCAGATAAACATCCTCAGTGTCTCCATGAGTAACTAGGGGGCATAAATAAGGAGCAAGCTCTATACATTGGCAGAACACCAACACTGGGAAATGGGGCTTGTGCCTCAAAATATAGGCCTGGAATCCAAGAAGACTTTGGCAATGTGGGACACTGACCAGGAATAAGTTGGAAGTCAGCCAGTGAAGGAAAGCTGGGTGAAGCACACATTCAAGATGGCGACTGACTAGCAAGGCATGAATCAGATAGATGAGGTTCAGAAGGTCACAGTAGACCCTAAGCTGTTGTTGATCCTAAGATTATGATGCAGCTCCCCGAAAGCCAGCTTGAAGAAAATGGGGACCAGATGGATCTAAGAGGAAAGAACTTGAAAAAAAAAAAAAAAAGGTCTGATAGCTGTACTCTCTACTCTTCCTCAGTGGCCTGTGGGCACACAGTTAGGGCACTGCCTTGTACAAGCAGAAGAAAAGCCACAAAACATTTCAAGTCTAGAAAATAGAGCCTCCTGGGATATACTAACATGAAGTATCATTTCAGCCAAAAGAAAAGCTAAAGGTAACTTATTAAGCTTTTTCCTCTGGTTTTCTTCTCTCATTTTTTTGTATGTAAATCTGTAAGATATTAGGTTGGTGCAAAAGTAATCACGGTTTTTGCCATTGAGCATAATGGCAAAAATCACGATTACTTTTGCACAAACCTAACGCCTTAAATCTTTTTTTTTTTTTTTTTTTTTTTTTTTTGAGACAGAGTTTCATTCTTGTTGCCCAGGCTGGAGTGCAATGGCATGATCTCGGCTCACCACAACCTCCGCCTCTCGGGTTCAAGTGATTCTCCTGCCTCAGCCTCAAGTAGCTGGGATTACAGGCTTGCACCACCACGCCTGGCTAATTTTTTAGTAGAGACGGAGTTTCTCCATGTCGGTCAGGCTGGTCTTGAACTCCCAACCTCAGGTGATCTGCCCGCCTCGGCCTCCCAAAGTGCTGGGATTACAGGCGTGAGCCACCATGCCCAGTCCTTAAATCTTTTTTAATGGAAGTGTCTATAAATAAATAACAGTCTTGTTTTATGAGTCAAATTTATAAGGGCCATTCTTGTTAGAAAGTGCCCAAAAATCAGCATTTTCTTCCAGAATGGCAAAGACAGGTAAATAAAAAGAGGTTAAGAGAAACTTAGCATCTGCATCATGAACTTTCTGTCCATAGAAACAAAGGTTTCAAGGAGGCTATAAAACTCCTGGGCCTCTTTGAGAAGGTAAGCTCCCCTCCAGGCCAGCAGCTGGCTTGGGCTGCCATGAGGAATAAGAATGGGTATGCACGTGGGTGCAGATGGCCTAAGGCTCAAGGCTTGGTGCTAAGAGAACGTGGAGGTGAGAGTGATAAGTCAAGGAGGGAGGGAGTTTACAGTTGAGGGCAGGGCATGGGCAATGGCGACTGAGACTCAACAAGAGAAGTGGGAGATCTTGGGAGCTAAAGCCTGGGAAGATTCCCAGGAGAGAGCAGGATGCAGAGGGCAGGAATCCACAGAGGTGGTCAGAAAGGTGCCAGGCCAGTGGTCATGGCGCATAGTACCTGCTACCATTAATCTCGGAGAATCAACCACAAAGCCTCTTCTTGGAGCTAAGGAGTCACCCAGGATGACCTCTCTCTTGGAATCTGAATGACGTAGGTCACGCAGCTTCCAAAAGTCAAGGAGATCCAGAAGGTGAGAAGCAAGATGATGGGGGGGGGGGGGGGTGGGCTCCAAGACTGAGAGTGCAGGCGAGCAGCAAAAGGCTCTCTTCAGATGGCTGTCCCCAGCTATGCAGGCCAAGAGGAAGGTGGGGTTAAGAGTGGCGGTTTTGGAGCCAGATCACCTGAGTGTGAATCCTAGATCTGTCCCTTACTGGCTGTGTGCCCTTGGGCAAGTTCCCTAACCTCTCTGTGCCTCTCTTTCCTCAGCTGTAAAGTAAGAATAACAATGTTATTTGCCCTGTATAACTGTCAAGAGGATTAAATTAGTTAATACTTGGAAAGTACCTGGAACAGTGCCTGCACATAGTAAGTGTGAAGTCAGTGTGGCCACCAGGGCCTTCCTTCCTGGAGGGGCACCAGTGCCAGATGACCCCTCAAGGTCCCTTCTAGACTAGTCTCTCTTTCCTGCAGCCATGAAGAGGATTATCCCCAGAGGATTCTCTGCTCTCCTACTTTCCGGCTCTAAATCCCAAGGGGGCAGGACCATCTTGCATCCTGGCAGTTGACTGAAGAACAGAAACAAAGGGTGCCAGGTCAGGGCTGGGTAGAAGGTGCAGAAATGGGGCCCAGCACCTGCCCTTGGCCTCGGTTTCCTCTAAGGTCTCCTCCACCCTGCACACGGCTGTACAGACACTGGCAACAAGGTGCCATCAAGAACTAGTTTCCATTCCTGCCCCGAGGCAGACAGCCAGCATCTCCTGTGCCGTTTAATCTACACCATCCCTGCACTGCTTCCTAAGAAGACAAAGAGGGGTAGCTGGGTTCAAGGGAAGCCATGAACACTGGCAGCCGTGATCCCTGCACAGCCATCCCAGCCATAGGAGAACCTGGAACCAACCCCCAGGAAACTCCTGGTTTTCCCTGGAGACCAGAGAAATGCTTCCAGGGCCTTGCCTATAACACAGCTTTGTGCTCTGGCTAATGTAGGTGCTCAGTAAATACATATGAAGTTATCTCTGCCAGGAATCTTTAACCCAGGCAGCAAGAGGAAGCTGGGAGTGTACAGCTACTGGACGAGCTTTCTATTCCCCCTTCGGCTTCACGCCAGTTCTGGTCCTTGGTGGCTGGCAGGGGTTAACAGTACCACACCTAACACAGACACACACACAAGGTGTGATAACCGCCCTGGTCTCTTTTTTAAAAATGCCATTGGCCAGCTGAAGCTTTGCAAATGGAGCTCCGCAACCAAATCCCGTGGGCTGCAGCAAGAAAATAGACTAAAAAACAACAACAACGAAGAATGGTGGGCTCTGGCCAGGCCTCCCACAGCCAGCAATAAGCAAAGAAATACAGGCTGAAAATTCCAAGACTGGGTCACTAAGGCATTTGTCTCTGCTGAGTTTCGAGAGGCCAAACCACACACACACACACACAAGAACACATGTGCACACACATGCACACGCACACACACATACACAGGCACATGGAGCTTGGCAGTCCCTAAGTTCCAGAGTTGGTAATACAAGCCACGGAACCGACTGCCAAGACAAGCAACAGAACGAGCCAGGCCCGGTTTCATTGGCCACCATACACTGCATATGGCCCGGGATGCAGCCAAAACAGTGTTCTCACCCTCCTCAAAGGCATAGGAGACCCTCTGTTTTCAAACACACCTCCACAGAGCCTTAATTAAAGGAAAATGGAAAAATAATGTGCCTGCTGCCCTCCCCTGCCTATATAGGTATGCACACACACATACCCATACACACTCACTCCATTTTTCTCTTCCTCCCATTTCGGTTTCAAACATAATTCATTCGCATGGAAAAAAAGCAAACTGCATCCTGCAGCAGAAAGGCAGAAAAGAATGTTGCTTGCCCTCAACCCTGGCTCTGATTGCTCAAGTTGAGCTGGGGCTGAATGAATACAGAGCAGGCCGGCCTAGAGTCGGCATTGGCCCCTTTCTTTCCAGAGCGGAGATGGAAACAGACACTCGAGAGAGACAGCCCATTGCAACACCAGTAGCCCCACTACAAACGAGGCCCAGAGAGCCTATTACTGCCAGGGATTCTGCAGGTTGGAAAAGCTGCCCACACATCCTGCAAACAGGTAGGGAGATGACAACAAACCCAGGGAGTCAGGAAGAGCATTCCCTGGTAACAGCTGCAAAAGTTAGGCAGTGGGTGAGTGAGGAGACCCTTATCCAAACCCTTTCTATGGGGCATTGTCACCACTTTGCAACACATCTCCTTGAAGGTGACTGCAGCCAACCTAGGAGAAAAGCCGGAGGTCTACACACCCATGACTCCCTGCAGCCCTTCAAATCGCACAGCACCCAGCTCTTCAGGAAGATTCTGGAGCTGCCTGCAGCTCTGAACCAAAGCCAAAGTAGAAGGGAACAGAAGAGTCTTTGAGAAATCCATCCTCCCTGCTCTAAACAAGGCAAAACCTTAACCACCCAGAGGTATGAGAATAGATTTTGCTTCTCTTCCTGGATCCTCAGGCTTATATAAAATCAGAGCCGTGCTCACACCTGATACCTGGTTAAACTCTCCCCTAGAAACCTGCAAAGGAAGATAAGCCATCCATCCAAGCTGCAGCCAGATTTGCTGGAAAGGTAAAAGCAATGGGAAGTGTTTTTAAAAAACCCTCAGGGAAGGAAGGTTGGGGGGAAGGGAGATATGTGAACGCAGTTCCTATCAAGGGCTTAAAGGACGTTTGGGTACAAATGTACCCAAACATGGTTCAAAGCTTCCCAATTCCTGATGCTCCTCAAATTAAGACCCTAGGGAGAGACCACCAAGATTTAAGCCTGGGTACACACGCCTAAGCAGGCTGCAAGCTCTTTCTGAGATACAGACCTGAGCACATTTGCCCTAAGCACACCTGGTCAGGCCATAGCCCCATGCCCTGGATTCCAATAGGGAGGGCAGCACCCTAGGCAAGGGCCAGGACATCTTGCAACTGGAGATGACCCAAGGGGGTCGGTTGATTTCTCCTTCCACTAGCCTTTCCATCCCTGCAAAAGAGCCAGGACCTCCCCATCTTCCCCAGCCTCCTCATCTTCCCTGCTCCTCCCACTGACCCTGGCAAAGCCTGGCTCTGCCATCCCAAGGTCCAGGGGTCCAGGTGGAAGGCCCACTCCACCCCCACACTCTCCCACCCCCAACTGCACCCCTACCCCTCGACAACCTCCTTTGAGGGGAGGAGCAGAGGAGAGTCTTCTAAACTGGGCTGGGCAAGGAAGAGGCTGGTTACCTACAGGAGCCTGCTTGCCTCCTTATATAACCTGGCGTGGGAGACAGGAGAGCCCAAAGGGGACCCCGACCACCCCTAGATCCTTTCCCAGCCCAGAGCTCCAAAGCAATGGCCATGAGAGAAGGTGCCTTCATTGGATGGAAATCCAGAGCCCTTCTCAATACTCTCCTCCAGGTCCGGGTCCTCCGGGAGTCGCGCTTCCTTCCTGCCAGCAGGTCCTTGTCATCCCTCCACAGTCGAACCCCCACCCCAACCCCGCACCTCCCTGGCCCTTCACCCTCCATCTCCACCCGCACAGCCCGCGGGCAGTTTTCTCCCCACTCACCCCGCCTTCCCCGCCGCCCGAGGAGAGCACCTCCCTGCAAACGGACAGGGGAGGAGAGCGCGGGAGGGAGAAGGAGGGAGCGCCCCGGCTGCCCAGGGAGCGGACGGAGCCTACCGTCCCGGGGCGGGAACCAAAAGGAAGCCTGGGGCTGCCGGGCGCCTCGCGGGAGGGGTGAGGCTGCAGCGCCCGGCGCAGGGAAAGCTCGGGGTCCCTGGGCTGCGGGAGCCTCCCCGCGGGGCTGGGCTATGGCTCCTCGCGCTCCGCCCGCGCGGGGGCGGCCGTCCCAGGTGCCCGCGCCGCGCCCCGCCCCGCCCCGCCCCGCCCGGCCCGGCCCGGCCCGGCCCGGCGCCCCCCAGCGCGCGCCCTCGCACCCACCGTGCAGAAGCTGCGGGCGGAGGCGGCGCCCCCGGGGCCGGGGCCCGGCTGCAGGCGCCGTGCCCGCTCCGCGCCGCTGCCGCCCGGCCGCGGAGCTCCGCCCGGTGCCCAGGCCTGTCCCGGCCCGGGAGCCGCCGCGGCGCCAGCCCCGCCGCCGCTGCAGCGTCCGCCGCCGCCAGCGCCCCCCGTCGCGGCCGCCGAGCGTCCCTCCCGCAGGCTGTGGCGGGCGGCGGGAAGGGTTGCATCAGCCCCGGCTATATAGCGGCCCCTGGGCGGCGGGGAGGGGTCGGGAATGCGGAACCGGCCGAGCTGCCAGCTCCAGACGTCAGAGGGGGACGGAGAGGAAGGGAAGGAGGGGACCGAGGAGGAGGGGGTGTGGAGCCGGCGCTTCACACCCACTGACCTTAACCTCCCCCGCCGCCTTGGGCGCCCTCCTCCCGCTGCCGCTTGCGCTCCTCTCCCCGCGGGGGCGGCCCGGGTTCCATCCAGTCCCCTGGCTCCGCCACCCCATGGTGCAGGAGCGCGCGAGAAAGCAGGACGCGGCGAGCGGTTATGTAAGCGCACCCCCGGCGCACCGCCGCTCGGCTTGTGCCCGCCAGGCAGCCGCAGCGCTGGGAGAGAGAAGCGAGAGGCCGGGGCCGGGGGACAAGTCAAAAGCCCCTTCACGCACAGCCTGTGTTAACCATGTACCTCAATCCCGGCGCTTCCCCCCAAACTGAGAGAGACAGGGACAATTTCAGCACAGTTTCATCCTTGGACACTTCAGGACTGAGCGGGTGAGGAGGCGATCTCGCCAGCCTGCCTTATTTTTCGGTGGAGAAGGATGGGCTGAGATGAAGGCATCTGGGGACTCCTACCCCTACCCACCGGCCCCCGCCAGCGCCCTTAGGCCCCGAGGCGGCTCGCTGCACCAGCCTGCCCTCCGCTAGGGCTGCAGCCTGAGACCGCGGCTTGCTCTGCTGCTGGCACAGTTTGACCCTTGGGCTTGTGCCCTGCTCCAGCGGGCTTCTCCTTTCCACTCCGGACACAGCAGTGAGCAGACCCAGCCCTCAGCAGACCCCAAGTGGCCTTCTTCCCCATTACAGCTTCAATAGCCAACCCCACTCCCACCTTCCATCCTCCTAGAGAGGAAATGGTGAAGGGGACTCCAGAGGGAAGGTGACATCCATGGTGCCCTGCAGTCTACAAAGGCAGAGACACAGAGCCCTCAGGTAGAACGGGGTTCCCTAGGTGGCATCTCCTACCTCCAGAGCTCCTGGGTACCCATCGAGCCCCCTACCTTCTGCCTAAGCCAGATAGGAGTGATGAGTTTTACACTCAGCGACTTTCGGCCTCCTTCTGAGAGTGATGTCAGGTCATCACCCATAGAAGAAAGGAAGTGAAAGAAAAAAGTTCATGCCTTCTTGGAGTGCAGATGCTCAGAGTGAAAGAAACAACAAGACTTGAGACAGATGCGTGCAATTGATCAAACCCGAACATGCACGTCTCTCCCATGTGAGTGAGTGCATGAGACTTTATTCTCCTTATTTCCCCAGTGCAGTGAAATCTTTCTGGATAAAAGAAGTGGGCTAATAGAAGGAGAGACAGACCAAGTCCCAATGACATTGCCTGGCCATTTTCACCTTCGCCATTAGCAATCTCCCTCACAGCATTGGTGTGGGCAGGTAAGCGGAAAGCAAGACCCTGAAAGACTGTACATTGGAAAATGAGCAGTAATTTGATACTCTTGTAGAGCATGACTCTCCACCCTAGAAAGGCCAATGACACCTTTACTGCAGCGTAAAGATCAAAGCCAGGGACTGTGAAACTGCCTCATGATGTTTCTCCCGTGAGACCTGTGTCTGGATGTTTATATGGAACAAAACATAGAACAGAGGCAATACTACTTGATGTGTCTTCGGCTGGGGCTCTGGATAAAATAAACTGATCTGTATGCAGGGACTAATAATTAGGGTGTGTGGTTAGAGCTCGTCCTCTCTAGGGCCTGTTTTGGACTGTGGCTGGGCCACCAGCAGTCCTACTGGGCCTTTGCTTCCCCCACAAATTAAATATGTTACAGGGGTGGCACCAAGGGGTGACTTGGGAGGTCTTTAGTCCCCTCTACCTCCCTATAATCTCCATTAGGTCTTCTCTGTTATTTGATATGGAGTTTTTCAATTTCATATAGGATGCTGTAAGAACACAGCTTCAAGGCCTCCCTTCTGGTCACATACTCCCTACTAGGCCCCTCTACATCGTCACTGCCTCTGGGAGTGGCTAGAGGGAGAGGCATAAACTGGGTCCTTTATGCAGACATTGGATGCTGGATGGAGCTGATCTACCGCTGGCTCTTAGGGACAGACAAGTGACTCAGCCTAAGGCAGTTTGAATTTAAATTTCCTATCAGAACTAGAAAAGTCCTGATTAACACACCCAGCCCTAGCCAATGGGCTGATTGAGAGATCCTCACGTATCCCAAGTAAATCTCATGAGACTGGGAATTTTGTGGATCTGCTGGAAAGAGAAGCTGCCAGAAGCCACCACATGAAAGTGATCTACTGAGAGTGAAGCTAATGGGAGGAAGAGTAGAGCCAAGCCACGAAGGGAAAGACAGATCAAGTTCCAATGACATTGCCTGAGTTCCTGAATTCAGTCATGCCTGACATTATCCTGGCCTCTGCAGGTTTTAGCTATAGGAATCAGTAAATTATGTCTTACCCAAGGCAGTTTGAATTTGGGTTTCCTATTACTTGCAATTAGAAAAGTCCTAATTAATATAGTGGGTTTTGCATCTCTGACTTATGTGGACTATTTCATTTTAAAGTTTAATGGACATTGATGAATCCCAAGCTCTTTGCAAAGAGGGGAAAACTGAAATGGTGAGGTAAAATAATGAATTCCCCAGACCTGCTCCTCCAAAATCAAAGCAGAAAGTGATAGTTCTGAGTAATCAGCCAGTCAACTAGTCTTTATCCTAGTATTTACTGAAAATCTGTGCACCCTCAAGGTACACAAACTTTAAGACATGATTTCTCACCTGTTCCTACGTCCCATCTAATTAGGAAAAATGATTTACAAGCTAATGAATAGCAAGACCAAGAGTAGCTAAGAGCTAATGATACAACACAGGCTATAAGCACTGTAGGAGTTCAGACAGGATTGCTGCTCCAGTCTCTACTCAAATTCTATAGACCAAAATTGCAAACCCGTAGCTGGCAGGGCTGAAAATCTGGCTTTTCTGGCTTCAACCTTAAATTTGTTTTTTTAAAAGACAGGCATGGTGGTGCTCACCTGTAGTACCAGCTACTCAGGAGACTGAAGCAGAAGGATCATTTGAGCCCAGGAGTTCAAGTCTAGCCTAGGCAACATAGCAAGACTCCCATCTCAAAAAAATAATTGTAGAAAAAAAAGTTTTAATATAACAAAGATTTCATATAAAAAAATCTAGATTTCAAACTTCTCTTTTAAAAATATCAAAGTCAGGCAACATTGGGCATATGTAATAGTCAGGATAAGCTAGGTTTTGCTGCAGTAACAAATATCCCCCCAAACTCATTGGCTTAACAAAAGAAAGGCTACTTCCCACTCACACAAGGCAACTGTGGATTGAAGTGATTCTCCAGGGCAGCTGTCTTATAGATGATGCCTCAGTATTGATACCTTCATATCAACAAGTGCATTCATGGCCACCAGGGCAGAGAAAAAGAAGTAGAGAGGGCCGAGCACTAGCAGTGAAATCTTTCCTCCTGGAGTGACATACATCACTTTAGCTTATGTTTCATTGGCCAAAGCCAGTCACATGGCCATTCTTAATTTCAAAGATGCAAGGAAGCTCAGTCCTCCCATGGACCACGGAGGAGAAAGGAACCAGAAAATAGTAAACAATTAATATCTTCCATGGCATGCACTTCCTTATGGCAACAATAGGCTGGAGTCCACTAGAAGCTGCCCCTTGAAATGGGACTTAAACACCCAGTTTGACAGTCTCCACCCAACCTGCCTAGCTCTTGGGAGCATTTGATTTTGCAAGTCCTGGTATAGATAAAGTCAATCTCAATATCAGTTTTTTAGATGTCCCTGGTGATCCATGGAGTTATCACATAGTTTTCAAAAGCAAATGTTTTGCTCTGCTTGAAACAAAAACTTATGCCATGCAGAATTCTTACAATGAAAAGCAGGATGGTATCATGAAATCAAACATGAAGTTGAAACTAGCTGTTATTGTAGTCTGCAAATTACATAAACCTGTTTATGGTGATTTCTTCCTGTTGCTCTTCCCTCAATCAATCAAACACCCACCAGGAGAAACAAGCCTCCCAAGCTCTTCCCTGGAGTGGTAGTGACTTGGGAAGGGGGGCGGGGGGATGTCTAATTTAACATTTTGAAACATTTACATATATATGAATATACATACATATAGATGTGTCTATATAAATATTCAAGGCTAAAATATTTGAGAAGAAAACTTGTGAGCTAGGAATGGGAAGGCTTCTCTTCCAATGACCACCAATGATAATGTTATAAAATATGTCTAAAGATTTAAGAATAAATCAGCATCCATACAAATGCAGCCATCTCTTGGAAAAGCCTAGTGTCTTCTCTTTAATCTTCTAACACAATACAGTTTTGGGAGGATGAAGAAATGGTAACTTCTCTGGTTAAAATGCTGGAGCAGGCTGAGTGTGGTGGCTCATACTTGTATCTAGCACTTTAGCTGGCCAAGGTAGGAAGCCACCCTAGGAAACATAGCAACACCCTGTCTCTACAAAAAAAAAAAAAAAAAAAAAAAAAGTATTAAAAAACAACAACAACAACGGGGCATGGTGACATGTGCCCATAGTCCAGTTATTTGGGAAGCTGAGGCAGGAGGATGGCTTGAGCCCAGGAGTCTGAAGGTCTGAAGTTACAGTGAGCTGTGACCACTCCACAGCACTCCAACCTAGGTGACAGTGAGACCACCCTGTCTCCAAAAAACAAACAAAAAAAGGCCAGGTATGGTGGCTTATACCTGTAACCCTAGCACTTTGGGAGGCTGAGGCAGGAGGATTGTTTGAGCTCAGGAGTTCAAAAGCAACCCAGGCAATACAGTGAGACCCCCATCTCTATTTAAAAAAAAAAAAAAATGCTGGGGCAGGTGGATTTAGGGAGAGGAGGAGTATAGTGGATGTATGTTGTTCTCAGCATTCCTTTCTTTGAAGAACCACTTCTCTCCCTCTTCCCTGTGGCCCTGGAGGGGCTTCATTGCCCCCATCCAGCTGTGAGGGGTGCGACCTGAATTGGCCAATTAGAGTAGTCCACATCCAAAGCCATAATGATTGGTTCAGGAATGAGCACATGACTCAAACAGGGCCAATTAGAGTGTTTCTTGAGATTTGACATCTAAATACCAAAGAAGAGAGGGGTTCCTTTCCTTTAAAACACCAGTGTATGAAGGTAGTTTGTGGCTGTGGATGGCCATTTTTTCTGTAATGTGACAAAAGTCTGCCTGAGAAAGAAACCAACACAGAGAGTAAAAAAGAACCTGGCCGGGCGCGGTGGCTCACGCCTATATTACCAGCACTCTGGGAGGCCAAGGCGGGTGGATCAGGGGGTCAGGAGATGGAGACCATCCTGGCTAAGACAGTGAAACCCCATCTCTACTAAAAAAATACAAAAAATTAGCCGGGCGTAGTGGTGGGCACCTGTAGTCCCAGCTACTCGGGAGGCTGAGGCAGGAGAATGGCGTGAACCTGGGAGGCGGAGCTTGCAGTGAGCCGAGATCGTGCCACTGCACTCCAGCACTCCAGCCTGGGCGACAGAGCGAGAATCCGTCTTTAAAAAAAAAAAAAAAAAAAAAAAAAAAAAAAAAAAGAGCCAAGACATGGAAAAAGAGAAATAGGCATGAGATGATCATTTGAGTTCCTGAATCTCTAATACGCCATGAAAACATGCTGAATTGGTCTTTGAACTTCACAGTATTGGAGTTAATATAGCCCCTTTCTCTTTCTTGCTATGGTGGTTTGAGTCAAGTTTTCTGACAATGCTCAATAAAAGAATGCTGAAGAATACATGAATCAAATGACCCAAAGTCAAGCTTATAAAGGAGTGCTGAACTGACACCGTGGAATTTTATCGGTTTGCTATTCTTGCCTCATCTATCACATGCCACCCAACCTCTGTGAGACTAAATACAGAACTCTACTGAATGCCTTCTCACCGCTCAGAATTCAGTTAGTCATTTAAATGACTTAGTCAGACAATCTTGAAGTTTGCTATGAGCCATGCACCACGTGCCACCCTATTTGAGGAGGCCAAGCAGAAACGAAGAGATCATCCCTGCCCATAAATGATGACAGACTAGAGGCCCAAGAAGATGAATAATATTCATTAAAAAATGAGGAAATGAAGACATGAGTGATTTAGGGAAAACCTGATGCATATGCATTCTGCTTCCAGAATATTATGTTTTAAAATATGTCCTGAAAACACATGGAGAGAGGATAAAAGACCCAGGTTGAGGATGTCATTGTGCAGGTCATCCATCTATAGGGGGTTCCTGAAGTTGACACCAGGATCGTAAATCCTGATCAAACTTTTTTAGATGAAAGATGATGTTTTAGTCATATTAAATTTTAAATCATAGGTGATTAACATAGAAGTCTTGAGTTAATAAATGAATGAATGAGTGAGGCCAGTGGGTCATGCCTGTAACCCCAGCACTTTGAGAAGCCACGGTGGGAGAATCACTTGAGGCCAGGAAATCGAGGCATGCCTGGGCAAGATCGCTAGATTCCATTTCTACAAAAATAAAAATAAAATAGCCCATCGTGGTTGGGAGCGCGGGTTCACACCTGTAATTCCAGCACTTTGGGAGGCCTAGGCAAGTGGATCACCTGAAGTCAGGAGTTTGAGACTAGGTTGGCCAACATGGTGAAACCCTGGCTCTACCAAAAAATACAAAAATTAGCTGGGCCTGGTGCTGCACACCTGTAGTCCCAGCTTCTGGGGAGGCTGAGGTGGGTGAATCACTTGAACCCAGGAGGCAGATGTTACAGTGAACCAAGATTGTATCACTGCACTACAGACTGGATGACAGAGTGAGACCCTGTCTCAAAAAAAAAAAAAAAAAAGCCAAGTGTGGTGGCACACACCTGTAGTTGCAGCAACTTGGGAAGCTGAGACAGGAAGATCATCTGAGCCCAGGAGTTAGAGGCTGCAGTGAGCTATGATTGCACCACTGCACTCCAGCCTGGGCTACAGAGCAAGACCTTGTCCTTTAAGTAAATAAATAAACAAACAAACAAACAAACAAACAAACAGAAGCTAGTCTAGAACTCAGTCTTAGGAGATAAAGGAGTTAGGAGACAAAAGGTGTCCCAGAAGATCAAAGAAAGAAAGGCACAATCGCAAAATCCGCAAGTCTCCTCAATTTCCCTCTCCTTTAACACAGGCTTCCCAACTATCATGAAAGTCAAACCAGGTTGTCAGAGATAAGATCTGAGATGAGTTTGTTGTATTTGCTCAGATCTGAAAGAGTACATTATAGCTATAAAAATGTACAGTCTAAAGAGGCCTCAAGTTCTTTTTAAGAGAGGGTTTAATCTGAAAATATAGGCATTAGATATTATACTACAAAGACATTTTCACTTAGCACTCACACAGTGCTGCTTCTCGGAAAACCAAAGACCCTTCTCCACTTTTTTCTTTCTTCTTCATCCCCACCTCCCACTCCCAGAAGGTGTATAGTTGGTTAGATTCTTCCATAAAATATTTGGGGCTGGGTGTGGTGGCTTATACCTGTAATCCCAGAACTTTTGGAGGCCGGGGTGGGTGGATCACCTGAGGTCAGGAATTTGAGACCTGCCTGACCAACATGCTGAAACCCCATCTCTACTAAAAATACCAAAAAAATTAGCCGGACATGGTGGTGGGCACCTGTAATCCCAGGTACTCGGGAGGCTGAGGCGGGAGAATAGCTTGAATCCAGGAGGCGAAGGTTGCAGTGGGACAAGATCGTGCCATTGCACTCCAGCCTGGGCAATAAGAGCAAAACTCCATCTCAAAAAAAAAAAAAGGGTTCGGGCCTCAGTTTCCTCAACAGTTAAATGAGGACAATAATGGTGCCTACATTAGAGGGCCTATATGAAGATTAAATATGATCTTATGAAGCACCATATCAATATCTGCCACAAGCCCAGTACATTTGGCTGTATTCATCACCACCACCACCATCACCATCATAACCATCAACATTATGATTCAGTCAACTCAAGCCCCCTACTATGACACCTTCACAGATGGGTCGTACCCACAGTGATTTCTCCCTCTTCTGACCTTAACTAGCATTTCCCTTCTAACATCTAATCATATGCCATTTAAAATTTTTCTCCTTATTTCACATATGCATTATCATTTCAACATGCTTGAAGTTATCAGTAGGGATAGTATCTTAAAAAATTTTTAACTCCTATAGCACCTACCATGTGCTGAGCTTATGTTTGACACTCGATATGCCAAATATGTGATTGCATTTATTTAAATAAAAATGTAAGGAAATAATTTCTTTTGTAGCCCTGATAATGTTGAAAGCGGTCTGGGCTCTTGGCACTTAAAGAATACTTGTTGAACAGATGCTTGTTGAGCAGAGATGTAATTAACAGTTACACCTTATGCAGCACAAACTTGTAGAATATTAAAGCGAGGAAGAGGCCATATTTTACAGGTGAGAAAATTGAGGTCCCCACTGATGACACAGATCTCACTGAACAAAAGTTATGGTGGAAATAATTCTCAGGACTCTTTTTCTGCTATGCATTTTAAAACAACCACCAATAAAAAGTTATTTCAGCAAATGTTTATTGAAGGGGAAAAAAAGTCCCCTTAGGTTTTCTGCGGGAGGTAGCGTTTCCTCTTACACTCAACAATTTGGTGGTGTGGTAGAGAGAGGTGTGGGGAGGAGCCAAGGGGGCCCCTATGACTGGGCTGTTGTGTAGGCCTAGGCGGGGGAGGGGTGGGATTTTCACTTCTTGGAAGGCTCTTCCAGCTCCAGGCAATCCGGGCCAGGTTTTGACACCTGCATGTCTCAGCACACTGCCCTAAGTCAGCCAAAGTGTACCTTCTAGAGAGCAGCTCAGCCCGGTCAGTCCCTGGGCTCCTGGAAACTCACCCCTAGAGACCAGAATAGGTCCCCATAGACCAGAAAAGGCCCCCACACTTGGAACTGGAGGAATCGGCTCTCCTTGAAAAATGAGGATACGATTTTGCAATTAGAATGCACTCCTGTAAGAGGAGACACCTCTGCGCTGGCCTCAGGGGTGTTTGGGGGTGGGAGGTGGGCGCTGAGGGAGGTCAGAAGGCCTCTGGAAGGGGACCCTGGGACAAGGGCTTCTTTGGTAGCCCTGGCCAGGTTCACAGGCTTCCTTTCAGGTTTTGTGCCCACAATTCCCCCACCCGCCTCCTCCCGCTGGCGTTTCTCTATCTCTTAAATACACCTCCCTAATCCTCTCCTTCCTCCTTTTTAAAGCCTGCCTTTCCTTTCAAATACTTCCTCAAATGCCAGCTTGTTATGTTTGTGCCCTCCCCTGTACGATCCTTCCCCAAGAGCTCTGAGAGTATATTTCAGACCACAGAGTTGGATTTTTATTCATTCCTTCCTTCAATCATTCATTCATTCATTCAATAAATATTTGATTATTTCTATGTGCAGGGCTCACAGCATCATGAAATGATGAGGAAGACTGGCCCAGTCCTTAGGTGGATGAATAACTAGCGAATTAACTCAATAATTATGAACATAAAAGGGAATTTTGAGGGGTGTTAAGAGACAGGTAGAAAAACCATTAGATCGTTGGAAACTTGAAAGGACAAATTAAAAAATAATAGTTAAAAATAAATAAATAAAAACCATTGGAACCAGCCTTCCTCCATTTGTCAGAAACTCTTAATCAAATCAGCGTGGTGCCCTGGGACTATCCCACTCCACTGGCACAGGGGCAGGTACCCTTTTAAAAGCTCTTCCTACATGTCCTGGCACAGTGGCTCACACCTGTAACTCCAGCACTTTGGGAAGTCAAGGTGGGAGGATCTTTTGAGGTCAGGAGTTGGAGACTGACCTAGGCAACATAGCAAGACTCTGTCTCCACAAAAAATAAACTTTAAAAAGTTAGGAACTTGTTTTGGGGCAAAGAAATTTGTTCTACCTTTCTTTCTTCCCACAGGTCAGAGTTTCAGAGCTAGAGGAGATCTCTTCAGACTCCACTGCCCAGCCATAATTCTTCCAGACCCATTGGCCCTGTTGGTGTCTCAGGCCATTTACACGGTTTTCACATGTCTGGACTTTTAAGACTAATGTATCGCACAAGGCAGTAGAATACAGTGGAAAGGAGTATAGACTCTGGGACTAGACTGCCTCTTTGTGCATCCTGTCTCCGAAGCTTACTAGCTGTGTGGCCTTGGGCAAGTTACTTAACCTCTCCATGCTCAATTTCATCATCATTAAAATGGAGTGTGCATGATAATACCCAATCCATAGGAGTGTCATGAAGGTTTAATGAGTTTCTGCCCACTTGGAACAGTGCTTACCATGTAGTAAGGGCTCAGGAAGGCAGCTCTTGGATACTATGGTTTGGCCCTCCCCCAGCAAGATGTCCAGCTGTGGCTCCTAAAACCCAACTTGGCTCGGAGTCTCAGACTGCTGCTTGCCTAGGAGGAGAGGCTGAAACTTTTTTCAAGGGACAAACTGCTGGCAGTAAGACTGCCTGGATGCTAAATAAACAAAGACACTGAAGGATGTGTTGTCTCTAATACCAGGAGCCTCCCCAACTGTCCATTGCTCAATGAGAAGGGAGCCCAGAGACCTGGTTTTAACCCATTTATGCTGGAAGTCGCCATTATTTTGTGTGAAAAATTAGACCTTGGCGATGACCTTGAGCAGTAGAATAGAAATAACTCCCATAAGCTTAGTGTTCCAATAATGGAACATGAGGCATAAATAGGGTAAGCACGACTCACCTACACCTGACTTCTTCTGTGACTCTATAAACAAAGATCATTTCTATGCTTCAATTCCATTTTTTTAATGGCAGAGAATAACATTTATAGAATCATGAAGTTTGAATGAGCATTGGCCTTAGACATTCCATATTCCAACACTCTAATTTTCTTTTTTTTTTTTTTTTCACCGTGTTGACCAGGACCCTTAATTTTCCATCTAAGAAAATGAGACCCATAAAAGTCATATGACATAGGCAGCCTGGGGTGGTGGAAAGAATGCTAGATTTAAATTCCAGGGCCACTGCTTCTTCTCTGAGACTCATTATCCCCTTTGGTAAAGGGAAGGTAGTGGTTCCTACTGTGTAGGGTCACTGTCAGGACTAAATGAAATCAAACATGGATGCGCCTAACCCCGGGGCTGCATGTGGTTGGGTAGGGACTGAATAAAGGCACTTCCCAGCGTTGCTTAACTGGTTGGTAATCCCTTCCTTACCTTTTTCACAGGGTTTCCAAAAGAATAAAGCAAAGCAAAGAAGAAAGACTTTTTCTTTGAGGTCCACGTGTAAAAACTTAGTTTCTGGTTCTTGGAGGTTTCTCCTTTGGGACTAGGCCTCTCCAAGAAGAAAGGGTTACTATTAATCAGTGGAAAGTGAGATGATACCACTAGACCTTCTATCAGAGGAAGTCTTTGCAGTTCCCTTTTGGGGACATCCATTCCTTGGGGTTTGTTGTTTTGTTTTGTTTTGTTTTGAGACACGATCTCACTCTGTTGCCCAGGCTGGAGTGCAGTAGCATGATCTCGGCTCACAGCAACCTCCACCTCCCAGGTTCAAGGGGTTCTCCCACCTCAGCCTCCCGAGTAGCTGGGACTACAGTCACATGCCACCATGCCCAGCTAAGTTTTGTACTTCTTGGTAGAGATGGGTTTCACCATGTTGGCCAAGCTGGTCTTGAACACCTGACCTCAGATGATCCACCCACCTCAGCCTCCCAAAGTGTTGAAATTACAAGTGTGAGCTGCCGTGCCCGGCCACTCCTTGGGTTTTTATAGGCTGTGGCCAAATGAATCTTAGTTCAAGGATGACTTCTTGGTCTTTTGGGTCAAGGTCGACTGTAATACCTGCTCTTAATTACATTAACACCTGGTTCTTTCTTTATCTGAAAACAGCATATCTCAATTTAGGTTCTTGAGGCCTAGAAAGTATGTGTCCTTTAAGAAGAAATCCTAAATCACCATGCAAACTACTTGTATTGATATGCATATGTATAAATCCCAAACACAATTATGGCATTAGAGCTATTTGGGAAAATGTTCCATCAATATTAGATGCATTTAAAGTAAGCAACAGAAGATCAGAGTTCATCAAGGGTTCTCAACTAATCTCTCAGAGGCAGTGGTGCCCCTGGGAAGGTGACTCCCTGATGATATGATCCCCTGAAGACTGAACACCCATTTTGGCCTAATCTGGCACTGAGCTTTCTTCCCTAGAGTGACATCAGAAATGGCACAATGCTTGACTGGTTAAGAGAAGAAGGGGAATTGGGGTCTCTACCAAGGCACTCAGTCAAATAAGACATGGGTATATCACTGTTTTTCCTGCCTAGTCTGTTGTCATAGGCCCATCAAGAGGTATTTTCTCCGAGCCTCAGAACATGGGTAGACTTGAAAGTTCTGACTCTGAAAAAGGTCTTCCACCCCAACACAGCAGAGAGAATTAGTCCTGTCTGGTGTCTGACTGTCCATCCTGAGTGCAAGGGATTACTCTGTCCAAAAGGTAGTGACAGTCAATCAATTGAAATCAGCTCTTAAAAAGGTTCACTTGTTAAATAGTAGCTAATACTGGTTGACCACTTAGCACTATGCTACATGCTTTAGATTTATTAATTCACTTAATCCTCATAGAAACTTGCAGTGCAGGCACTATTATTATCCCTATTTTACAGATGAGGAAACTGAGGCACAGAGTGTTTAGCTAACTTGTTGATGGTCACAGCTAGATGGAAGTCAGAACCAGGACTCAAACCCAGAAAGTGTAGCCCCAAAGCCTGTGCTCTTGATTGAACGTAATACAGCTTTTTTTTTGTTACTTGTTTGTTGTATTTTAAATTGACATTGTTTCTTAGAGCAATTTTAAATCAAAATTGAGTGGAAGGTACAGAGATTTCCCACATACCCCTGTCTCCCCATTACCAACATCCCCCACCACAGTGCATTTGTTACAACAGATGAACCCACATGAATACATCATCACTCAAAGCTCACAGTTTCATTAGGGTTCATTATGGGTTTGGGCAAATGTATAGTGACATGTATCCACCACTGTAGCATCATACAGAATAGTTTCATTGCCAAAAAACAATCCTCTGTTCTCTACCAGTTCATCCCTTCCTTTTCCTAACGGTGGCAACCACTGATCTTTTTACTTCTCCTTTTACTGCCTTTTCTAGAATGTCACACAGTTGGAATTATACAGTTTGTAGCCTTTACAAACTGGCTTTTGTCACTTAGTAATATGCATTTACAGCTCCTTTATGTCTTTTTTTTTTTTTTTTTTTTTTTTAAGACGGAGTCTTGCTCCGTCACCCAGGCTGGAGTGCAGTGGCATGATCTCAGCTCACTGCAAACTCCGCCTCCCGGGTTCCCGCCATTCTCCTACCTCAGCCTCCCGAGTAACTGGGACTACAGGTGCCCGCTACCATGCCCAGCTAATTTTTTGTATTTTTATTAGAGATGGGGTTTCACCATGTTAGCCAGGATGGTCTTGATCTCCTGACCTCATGATCCGCCCGCCTTGGCCTCCCCTCTGTGTCTTTTCATGGCTTGATACCTCATTTATTTCTTAGCACTAAAGAATGCGATTTCTTAACACTAAAGAACTGTGGTTCATTGTCTGGATGTACCACAGTTTGTGTATGTACTCACCTACTAAAGGATATCTTGGTTGCTTGTGAGTTTTTGGTAATTGTAAAGAAAGCTGCTATAAGCATCTGTGTGCAGGTTTTTGTGTGGATCTAAGTTTTCAGTTCCTTTGGGTAAATACCAAGGAGCACAATTGCTGTATCATAGATTTAATTTTGCAAAACCTTGCCAAATCATCTTCCAAAGTAAGTGACTATATCATCTTGCATTCCCACCAGCAATGAATGGTGAGTTCGTGTTGCTCCATGTCCTTACCAGCATTTGATGCTGTCAGTGTTCTGTATTTTGACCATTCTAATAGGTGTGTAGTGGTATCTCAATGTTAATTTAATTATCATTTCCCTGATGGAATATGATGTTGAGCATCTTTTAATATGCTTATTTGCCATCTATATACCTTCTTTGGTGAGGTTCAGGCCTTTTGCCCAGTTTTTAACTGAGTTGTTCATTTTCTGATCATCGAGTTTTACAGTACAGTGTTTTTAGGGGCATGCTTATGGAAGTCATAGAATATCATGGATGAGAGGACTGCAGAACCATCCAATCCATTTCCCTCATTTTACATATGTGAAAAATAAGCCTCAGAAACACAGAGGTAAAGCTGATGCCAACACCCAGGAGTTCTGTGGCCTTTCAGCACAGTGCATGTGATGGGGCCATTTCCTTGGCGAGCAGTTAGTGCCTGGGTACAGAAGTCACACCTGGCCATCTGTCTGTCCTTCCCCCACACAGTGCCTGGCACACATTCAGTGAGCGTGTGGGGGAGGAAGGAAGGAAGGAATGACCTTCCTCTGCCATCTATGTTCCTTTTCCAAACATCTGGCCCTTCTGACCTCTGCTCTAACCAGTGAGAGGAGAGAAGAGAATTAACATTCTAGATGTTCCACAGTGCGATGGTGGGGGCAGAGGCCAGGTCAGTGTAATTTGGTTTTGTGTTTTTGTTGTTGGTTTTTTTTTTTTTTTTTTTTGAGACTGAATCTCACTCTATCGCCCAGGCTGGAGTGTTGTGGCATGATCTTGGCTCACTGCAACCTCCACCTTCTGGGTTCAAGCGATTCTCGTGCCTCAGCCTCCCGAGTAGCTGGGATTACAGACATCCACCACCACACCTGGCTAATTTATGTGTTTTTAGTAGAGACAGGGTCTCACCATATTGGCCAGGCTGGTCTTGAACGGCTGACCTCAAGTGGTCTGCCCACCTCGGCCTCCCAAAGTGCTGGGATTACACGCGTGCACCACTGCACCCAGACTAGTGTAATTCTTAACCTTGCTGTGCACCAGCATCACCTATGGACCTTGTTAAAAACTGGATACCAGAGTCCGTCTCTAGGCATTCTGATTCTATACATCATTTTCATGTTTGCTGCATCCCAGGTCCTGAGCTAAGCCTTTTACACATGTCATCCTAGTTAATCCCTTCTCCTGCAATTCTTTGATATGACCTTGTTATCACCCTCACTCTGCAAATGAGGAAACTGGAGTTCAGAAAGGTTAAGGAACTCATCCAGGGTTACACACCCAGTTTCTGTTGGAGCCAAGATACAAATAAAAACAACCCAACCACTGTTAGAGTTGCTGGCTGGCCTCTCTCCTGCACATGCACACACACTGAGGTCTTTACACTCAACCCTGTGCAAACCCTACATTGTGAACCCCTGAGCGGCAAATGGCAGGGAGCACCAGATCAATCTACAGGGACACTGAGAACTCGACATGAGGGCCAGGATCAGTGCCCATCTGTTCCACCAAAAAGCAGAGATCAGGAACACCGGCCCCTGCATTCTGATTTGCAACCATTCAGAGAAAGCCCTCATTCTTTTATTTTTTAAAATATTTAAGTCAATTTTCAAATTGAAGTATAATATATGAACCAAAAAGCATACAAATCTCAAGTGTACAGCTCAATGAATTTTCACAAAGTGGACACACCTGGTATGTTAGTCGGTTTAGGCTGCCATTACAGAATATGATGGACTCAGTGGCTTATTAACAACAGAAATGTATTTCTCATCATTCTGGAGGCTGGGAAGTCCAAGATCAAGGTGCCAGCAGATTTGGTGTCTGGTGAGAGCCCACTTCCTGGCTCATAGTTGGCCATCTTCTCCCTGTGTCCTCACACGGTGGAGGAAGGAGAGAGCTCTCCATCCAGGGTCTCTCTCTCTCTTTTTTTACTTTTGAGACAGAGTCTCGCTCTGTCGCCCAGGCTGGAGTACAGTGGCACAATCTTGTCTCACTGCAACCTCTGCCATGTTGGCCAGGCTGATCTTGAACTCCTGACCTCAAGTGATCTGCCCACCTCGACCTCCCAAAGTGCTGGGATTATATGCGTGAGCCACCGTGCCCCGGCTGGGGTCTCTTTTAAAAGGGCATTATTCCTATTCATGAGGATGGAGCCCTCATGAGCCAGTCACCTATCAAAGGCCCCACTTCCTAATACCATCACTTTGGGGGTTAGGATTTCAACAAGTGAATTTGGGGAAACGAACTTTCAGTCTCTAGCACCTGGTAACCCACGCCACTTATTTTTGGTACGATGTTATCACTGTGATTGGGAGGCATCTCCAGCTATCTTAAGGGGTTTCATTGAAGACTTTAAAGCAAACACTTTTTAAATTGAATTCGTATCATGGATAACTGTCCTTTTACAGAAAGGATATTACAAAAACAAAAGAAAAAGCAAGCAGCAATAACAACAAAAGCAACAGAGCATTGCAAGTCTAAAAAGACTGGAAATCACTACATTCCTCTTTTAAATAAAATGTGAACTTTTTAGGTGTCAGGTTGATATTCATTCCCATACTTAGACCAGGCTTCGTGGCTCACACCTAAAATCCCAGCACTTTGGGAGGCCAAGGCAAGAGAATCACTTGAGCCCAGGAGATCAAGACCAGCAACACAGGAAAACTTCATCTCTACAAATAACTTTTTAAAAGTTAGCCGGGTGTGGCAGCACGTGCCTTGGTCCCAGATAGTTGGGAGACTGAGTCAGGAGGATCACTTGAGCCAGGGAGGTTGAGGATGCAGTGGGCCACAATCATGCAACTGCACTCCAGCCTGAGCAACAGAGCAAGACCCTGCCTCCAAATTAATTAATTAACTAAAATTTAAAAATATATTCCAAATACTTAAATTATGGAAGGGGTGCCTCTTCACATTTAAACAAATTGGTTTTCTTCCCAGGTCATTCAATGCAGAAGTGGCAGTGAAGGGGAAGACCCCACCACCCGGAGCCTTGTTTAAATTTCCTATGTCTAAGTTTGTCCATCTCACCATGTATGAGTGGCTCTGCTTGCACAGCCAGACAGGCAGAATGCTCATGGTTCCAGCCCAGGCTCAACAATCAGACAAGCTGGGCTCAAGTCCAGGTTCTACCACAGCCCAGCTCAGTGACCCTGGGCAAGCCACTCCATTTCCGTGAGCATGAGTGCCCTCGTGTGTGAAATGAGTCCTTGTGTGTACCTTCTGTGATTGTAGTGAGGATAAATGAGGCATGTCGAGTGTTTATTACAATGCCTGGCAGGTTGATGAACTACTCCCTAGTTGTTATTATGATTCCTGCATCCTATATCATGGAAAATATGCAGGAAAAGAGGGTAGTCCATGTGGATTCAGCATCAAGGCAGAGTGGAAGAGAGACAGTGAAGGGAAATTCATGGAATAAATTCCTACCTACAGAGGATGTTTGTCACTTGCCTTCAGGCCCTGAGTCAGGTATCTCTGATGCTTGGGAAATATCAAAGGGACAAATTTATTACTGCAGGTCAGCAAAGAGGCTTCCGTGTCGAGTCAGAAATAAAAATGTTGATTCCTGGGGTTGAATCCTGGAAGCCTACAGTGTCAAAGCCAGTAATGGGGTGGTCCCTCAATCTAGAAGGTCTCTCAACCCAGTCTAAATGAACGCTGTCAGCCAGGAAGTTACAGCTTGTCTTCAAAAACACTCAGATCAACATGAGATTGGCTCAAGGAGGGGTTGCCATGACAACCAGGGGTCAGTTCTGCTGGTAGGATTTGAACCTCCCTTCCCTGCCACACACACACACATACACACACACACCCCACTACTCAGGCCTATCTTGCCAAGTGCCTGGCTTTCAGAGCCACAGAAGCTGGGGTCCTGTGGGTAGAAGAGAGCACGTGGCCCTGCCCATTCTTCCACTCCACACAGCACTTGAAGCTCACAGCTCCCCAG
Source organism: Chlorocebus sabaeus (assembly GCF_047675955.1). Classification (NCBI taxonomy): domain Eukaryota; kingdom Metazoa; phylum Chordata; class Mammalia; order Primates; family Cercopithecidae; genus Chlorocebus; species Chlorocebus sabaeus. The sequence continues at coordinate 51,751,080 of NC_132927.1, read as the reverse complement.
GAGCCTTATTAAACTGTACTTGACGGAGCTGAAGGCACTCTCAGGATAATCGCTCTCTCAAAATAGCTCGCTGGAAATGATCAGCCGTGGGGCCCCCGGGAATCAGGTGGGAAGCTAAACTTGGGCTCATCAAAGCACCAGGGAGAACGGGTCCTCAGTGAATCACCTTCATTCTACCCCTGTCTGTCCTGTCCCCTCAATGTCCTCCCGTCGAACTGGCCTACTAAACTCTCCCCACTCTGGTGTTAGAAAATAAAAGTTTAGGGGATTCTATATCCCAGGGGCTTTTGCATTCTAATGGTTCTTGAAAATTAAAATACTTTTAGCCTCAAGGAAGAAATCTCTTAATAGGGGAATTTCAGACTCCTTGGAAATGGTGGTAGACAGGGGTGGGAGTAGGAAGCAGGTAGGGAATGATTCGGGGACATGGTGAGAAACCCCTTTACCCAGAAGACTATAGTTCAGGTTTAAAGTCCAACGGGTCTGGGTCTGAGTCTTTCCTATGTGACCTTGACTAGGAACCTCAGTTCTCATGTCTATAAAGTGGGGCCATAACACTTAACTCGTATGGCTGTTAGTACGAAGTCTGACACAATATCTCAAGGCCTCAAGGTAGGACCAGCCAAGAACGCTATTGTGGACCCCTAGCCAAGGACCGGGGTTGGTTCTGACAGTTGGGGCCTAGGCCGGGGTGTTCATCAGAACTATGTTCTGCTACAGGAGTAGACAATGGTGGAGAGAGGGGCCTGAAAGAGGAGCAAACTGAATAGCCAATGCAGGGATGCAATTATAAGTTATTGGTGTTTCTTTCTCCCAATGGAGGAGGCTGAGAAAACTTGAGAGCACTGAACACTCAGAGTAGAAAGAACGAGAGGAGGCGCCAAAGAGGGCAGAGACAGGGAAGAAGGAGGACAGCTGCCCAGTCAGTCACTCCCTGGCCTGGGACTCCCAAGACAGAAGCACTGCCGAGTAAAATGGGTCAAGGAAAGAGAAGGCAGCTGACAAAGGACTTGCTGTCTCAGCAGGATGTCTCAGGCATGGCAGTGGCCAGTTTTAATATGAATGATGTATGGCCACCCATACCACAAAGCTATTGACTGCTGCTCTAGCTAAAATGGGTTGACTCTTATAAAACTAGTGTAGCTGCTAGTCACAGGGGATGCTGAGCTAGGAAGAAGAATCTCAGTCAATTTGGGGGAGATCTAGATTTGAGACCAGCCCCGTAGGCCCCCCGACCCCACCACTTGGTAGGGCCATTAAATCATGTTCTGCTAATCCCTTCCCAGGGAGGAGTCAAGGCACCAGCAGCATCTTTAACACAGAGGTTGCAGGAGAAGCAGAAAGGCCTGGAGCACTATGGGGTCGCTGTCATGGACAAACTCAGTTATCTCCCAGGAGGGAGAGGAGAGACCCCAGGCCCCACAGGCCAGGCCCTGCAGCCAGACGGGGTCCTTGCCTTCCATAATTGCTTGTGGGAGGCTTTTGCACCGTCTGCCTAGATTTCTCTTCCTCTGAGTCTTCACTGTTCACCCCTATTCCCTTTAGTCTGGCTAACTCCTCACCCTTCAGATTTCAGTTCTGGAGGCACTTCCTCAGGGAGACCTTTTCTGACTACCACCCACCCGGACATTCGTCAACTCATGGACACCCTGTACACCAGGGATCTCCACTCTGTGACTGTTACCACAGTTGGAATTCTTTGTGTAGATTTTTTTTTTTTGAGTCGGAGTCTCGCTCTGTCACCCAGGCTGGGGTGCAGTGGCGCGATCTCAGCTCACTGCAAACTCTGCCTCCCGGGTTTTACGCCATTCTCCTGCCTCAGCCTCCCGAGTAGCTGGGACTACAGGCGCCGCCACCACGCCCGGCTAATTTTTTGTATTTTTAGTAGAGACGGGGTTTCACCGTGTTGGCCAGGATGGTTTCAGTCTCCTGACCTCATGATCTCCCCACCTGGGCCTCCCAAAGTGCTGGGATTACAGGTGTGAGCCACCACGCCCGGCTACATTTTTTTAAAAAAATTATTGACTGTCTCCCATGGTAAATGGTGAGCTCCTTGAGAGCAGGAGCCTAGGCTGGTTTTGCTCCCTGCCCCACCTCCAGTACCTAGCTTTGTGCCTCACACATAATGGGAGCTTGACAAATAATAAGAGCTAGACCATGTCAAACTGACAATATTCAGCTGTTCTTGACCTATAAAATGGCCATTTCATAGGATTCATCCTAACATTAATTGAATGAATGAATCAATCAATCCATTAGATTTTTCCTGAGCACCATCCCCTGCAGCACGGATCTCAGCACGAGGAGGGTCCACTTTGGGCCTGTTCAAAAGGTCAGTTTTCCTAAAACTATAAAGAACTGAGTGTCTGCAAGCAGCCAACAACATATGAAGAAATGCTTATCACTAATCATCAGATAAATGCAAATTAAAGTCACAATGAGACACCATCTCACACCAGTCAAATGGCCATTATTCATTATTTTTAAAAGCCAAAAAACAACAGATATTGGCAAAGGTGCAGAGAAAGGGGGATGCTTTTATGCTGTTGGTGGTAGTGTAAATTAGTACCACCTCTACGGAAAAAGTATGGAGATTTCTGAAAAAACTAAAAAAGGCATTATATGAAAAAGACACCTGTACTCATATGTTCATTGCAGCACTATTCACAATAGCAAAGACATGGAATCATTCTAAGTGTCCATCAGTGGAGGAGGATTGGATAAAGAAAATGTGTCTGTACATGGTATTCCATGGAGTACTACCCAGCCATAAAAAATAAATAAAATCATGTCTTTTGCAGCAACATGGATGAAACTAGAGGCCATTATCTTAAGTGAAATAACCCAGAAACAAAAAGCCAAATACCATATGTTCTCACGTGTAAGTGGGAGCTAAATAATATGTACAAATTGATATAGAAAGTAGAATAATAGACACCGGAGACTTGGCAAGATTGGAGGGTGAGAGGAGGGCAAGAGATGAGAAATTACCTAATGGGTACAATGGACACTGTTTGGGTGATGGTTACACTAAAAGCCCAGATTTCACCACTATACAATATATCAATATAATAAAACTGCACTTGTACTTCCTAAATCTACTTTAAAAAGAAAAAGAACTGAGTATCTGGTCCCTAGTCATAGTCTAGTCTTAAGCAATGCTTCTCACACTTCAATGTGCATTCAGAGTATGCTACGGTTTGAATGCTTGTCCCCTCCAAAACTCCCGTATGTGGCAGTATTGAAAGGTGGGGCCTTTAAGAGGTGATTGGGTAAAGAGGGCTCTGCCCTCATGAATGTATTAATTTATTCATAACTTAATGGATAATGGGTTAATAGATTAGTAGGTTATCATGAGAATGGGACTGGTGGCTTTACAAGAGAAGGAAAAAGCAGGCACAGTGGCAAGCATCTGTAAACCTAGCTACTTGGGAGGCTGAGGTGGGAGAACTGCTTCAGGCAAGGAATTCAAGACCAGCCTGGGGAACATAATGAGATCCTGTCTTAAAAAAGAGAGAGAGAAGAGGAAGAAAGGCCTGAGTAGCACACTCAGCCCCCTTGCCATGTGATGCCTTGTGCTGCCTTAGGACTCTGCAGAGAGTCCCCAATAGCAAGAAGGTCCTCACCAGATGCAGCCCCTTGACCTTAGACTTCTCAGCCTTCATACCTGTAAAACAAATGTCTTTTCTTCATAAATTAACAAGTTTCAGGTATTCTGTGATAAGCAACATTAAAGGGGCTAAGACAGAGCCCCCAGGGATCTCATTAATGTGCAGATTCTGATTCAGCAGATCCAGGGTAGGGCCTGAGAATCTGCATTTCAAACCAGCTCTCAGGTGACTCCAATGGGGAAGCAACCAGAGGGAGGGAGGCCAAAGTGCAGACTTGGAGTTGGCTGGTGAAGGTCCTCAGTGTCATACCACGGAGCTTCCATAAGGGCTCCTCTCTCTTTTTTTCAGAATTTGGAAATTTGTTTGAAAAGAGATGAGACTCCAGGTTCTGGTATCTCCACTGTATGATAAAGCAGCTGAGACATAGTCACATTTAAATAAACTTTCCAGAAACTGAAACTTAGCCCTCCAAGTGCCAAAATGGTTTTTCTGATTACTGTTTTTGGTAGAAAGATTTCTAATGTTGTTAAACACTATTTTGCCTTCTTAAATGGAGTACATTAAACAGAACTTGACTCTTGGTTTTTTTCTCCTTCTTTTAAAAAAAAAGTTGGTGAAATATATCTCATACATGAATAAAACATGGATGTACAGTGTAAATAATATAAATAAAATACCAACAGACTCATGCTCCAGTGAAGAAAAAGAATATCACAATAGTACCCGATAGGCCTCCTCCTTCTCTATTAGAAGTAACCACACTCCAGCAAACTATACATTATGTCCTCGCTTCTCTTTACCACACGTGAATGTAGCCCCAAACAATATAATTTGTTTTGCCTGTTCTTGAATTTTATGTAAATCAAATGCTATTTTTGTATTTTCTTGTGATTAGTTCCTTTTGCTGAACATTGTGTTTTTAATTTTCTTTTATTTATTTATTTTTTCGAGACAGGATCTTACTCTGTCACCCAGGCTGGAGTGCAGTGGCCCAATCACAGCTCACTGCAGCCCTGACTTCCTGGGTTCAGGTGATCTTCCTGCCTCTGATTCCCAAGTAGCTGGAACCACAGGCTCACACCGCCATGCTCAGCTAACTCTTTCTTAAATTATTTGTAGAGACAGGGTCTTATCATGTTGCTCAGGCTCATCTCCAACTCCTGGGCTCAGACAATCCTCCTGCTTCTGCCTCCCGAAGTCCTGGGATTACAGGCATGAGCCACCACGCCCGGCCGAACATTGTATTTCTAGATTCACCCATGTTGCTGTGTGTAGCTTTAGTGTGTTCATTTTTCCTGCTGTATTATATCCCATTGTAGAGCATACCACAACGCATCCATTTGTTCTCCTGCTTGGTGGATAGCTGAGGGTTTGAGTACTGTTACAAATGGTGCTGCCATGAATTTTCTGGTACATGTCTCCTGTGACCATTGCACGAGTTTCTCTCTGCACACATTTAGGAATGAAACTCCGGATCAAGGACTCCGCACATGCTCAGCTCTCCAAGGTGCTGCCAAACCAGTTTCTCAAGTGGTTATTCTTCTATCAGTGATTGGGGAACTGTTCATTGCTCCACATGCTCACCAGCACTGGATAATGTCCTGTCGTTTACTTTTTCTCACTTTTCATGACACCCAGGATTTTCATGACCCCTTTCCTTATTCATGTATTGGGCTAAAACACACACTCAATACTGTTACACCCAATTGGTTCTGACGCTAGGCTCTCCTGACTGCTTTGTCTCTGAGTTTAAAACAAGCTAACATCCATCTTCTAATTCCTGGTAGACTGTCAGTCCACGGCAGCCTTTCCCCTCTCCCCTCCACATTCAAATCTGCTATGGAATGGGACGTTCCTCATCCAAACTGTTCCTCGAACTTTGTCTATGCAAAGAGTAAACAGGCTCTGAAGGAGGATCAAGATGGCTCACCTGTGAATCAATACATAAAATCTAGGGAGAGAATCCTGTTGCATTTATTTTGGCTGTGAATAGTGTTTTTTGTTTTGTTTTGCTTTGAGAGTTGTTGTTTGTCTGTTCATTGGTTTTGGGGGTTGTATTGATTTTTGCTCATTTTCTAGTTCCTGGCAGTGTTCCAAATAGCTGGGGTTGCCATATAAATCACCTCTGAACAAGTGAAGTGCTGTACCCTTTGAATGTACTTCCAGTTTAATTTTGTATTCATTTAATTAAATTTGTATTTAATTTTGGTTGTTGGTATTCCCCCAAAAATATCATGGATTCGACTCGTATGTGGCACATAGCCCTATGCCAAGAGACACTGCATGTTCCAAAGAACCCAATTTTGCCCCCATCAACAGCATCGTCAGAGAACGGAATTCATGCCTCATGTTGAGCTTGAGATTATTCCATGGACTAATCTAATGGCAAAACCAACTATCTTGGTAAAATCTTATTGTTAAAAAGTATTTTGACAGGGGCTAAGACTGGGTTACTGACCAACTCTGGCAGATGTAAGCAGAATGGGAATTTATTAACAGGATGTTGGATAATTCACAAAATCATCGGGTGGACTGGAGGACCAGGGTTGAGGCCATGCAGCCAAAATCAGTACCCAAAATCACAAAATCACATGGCAGAACTAGCTCAGTAAGGAGCCACCACTGCCACCAAGCACTGGGCACCTCATCTTGCCTCACACACATCCCTGGTACTGAACACCAGGTACAACCACTGCTGCCCAGGTCTCGAGCCTACTGCCGAGGCTGCCTGGACCAGAGAGCCTGCCCTTCGTGGAGCCTGGTTACAGGCTGTAACCTAGCTACAAGACAGTCTGAGAAGACAAAAGTATTATTCAGGCTTGAGTTCTATCTATTTTGATAGAAAACTCAAAATAATTATGGCTTAAACAACATAGAAATTTATTTTTTGGCCAGGCATGGCAGCTCACGTCTGTAATCCCAGCACCCTGGGAGGCCAAGGCCGGTGGATCACTTGAGCCCAGGCACTTGAGATCAGCCTGGGCAACATGGCAAGACCCCATCTTTACAAAAAATACAAAAATTAGCCAGGTGTGGTGGTGCATGCCTGTAGTCCCAGCTACTCAAGAGGCTGGGGTGGGAGGATCACTTGAGCCTGGGAGATCAAGGCTGCCATGACTCATGATCATGCCACTGCACTCCAGCCTGGGCAACAAAGCAAGACCCCTTTCTCAAAAAAAAAAAAGATAAAGAAAGAGTTTTTTTTTTTTTTTCCTCTATGTAAAAAGTTTGAAGGCAAACAAAGCTGAAGCGAGACCACCCTGGAGCTCCTTCTGCACTGCCTTTGCACGCTGCCTTATGGACCAATATGGCTGCTTGAGAGCCTGCCATCAAGTCCACATTCCAGACATCAGGAAGGAAAAAAGGGTAAGAAGCAGGCCCCCTCCCTCCCTTTACAACCACTTCCTGGAAATTGCCCATATCACTTCTGTCTCAGTGGTTGAAACTTGGTCGGTTGGCGACATCTGGCAGAAAAGAGTCTGGGAAATGTAGTCTTTGGCCCAGGCAGCCATGTGCCCAGCTAAACATCGAGGGTTCTCTTACTAAAGGAGAAGGGGAGAGTGGACATCCAGGGAAGCCACTGGTGGTGTTGGCCAAGACAAGTTCTTAGCGATGTTTGCTTTGGGTTCTGGGATGTCAGCTCTGTTCCCTACCATGGCTCAGAAAAGTGTGTGTGTATGAGAGGGATACTCCCCAAACACAGAAAGGGGGTTCAGAAGCTAGACCACCTACATATATATGTAAACACATTAAGAACACAAAATGGCCACCATACCATTTCTTCTGCTCCGTGGTAGGCTGATTATGGACTCACGCAGGATGAAAGCATTCCAATAAAGGCATTTGGCAGAGAGACTGGAACACGGAGCAGAGGAGATTTGGAAATAGAGTCATTTCCATCACGCAAATCTTCATTTTATCACAGGTTTGTGGGACCAGGGCAAGAAGTCCAGCAACAATTCACATACCATGTATCTAAATATTTAAAAGCTATAAGTCAAGATAACAAATTATTCAATAAAATACATCTTCTTCTCCTGCCTTCACAAATAAACCTTCATAACATTCTGGAAGGCAGGTATGACTTTAGAATCCTCAGACTCTTCAGACCAGAATGCAGCAGCATAACGAGAGGCAGCCCCCACTCAGGGCCTGCCTCCCCTTTGTTCTGACCCTCAGCTGGGGCCCCTTCCCAAGTTCATGTGCTTGACACCAGCCTGCACCTCCAGGTTCTGCCCACAGTCCAGCCCCAAGCAGCTGCCCCTTAGTTACCGGCTGCACAGGCTACCTTGAGAGGATGGACCATGGAAACAGGCCCACCCGGAACCTGAAAGTGGGCTTGGGCCATTCAGGCAGAGATTCTGGGGTCCTAAGTATGGGCATGGTCTGGATGGGGTAGGTGTGGGCATAGACTCTGTCTGGGCATCACCCTCAGCCCTGAGGACCCCTTGCCCCAGGGACAAAGGGAGGCCGGCGGGGAGGGGATCTCCAAAGGGCAGGGCTTACCTGGTCTCAGAATGGTACTGGGTCACTTTGTCACACTGACTGGGCAAGCTTGTCCATAAAGTGAATTGAGAATAACTGGAAGCTTTTTTTTGAGAGTTTTCCCTATTCCATCTGGGATCTAAAGATTGCCCCTGGATTACTGACGATGAGAGAGGGATTTATTTAGCCATGACTCTACGGTGGGGGAGATTCAGCACTAAGTACATTTCTCTTTACCTCTGGAAACAAATCCAAACTATAAAACCAAAACCAAAATAGAACAATGAAAAACAAATCCCTCTTCCTTCCCTTGACACACTCAGCCCATTTCTGTCAGTTTCCTTCGGCTCTGACACCCTCCAATCAGGCTCTCTCCCATCGTTCTTCTGCCTTTCTGTGCTCACTCTCCTCCCCCTGCCCTTCTTCCCTGGCTCCTATCTTAATCCCTGCCATAGCGACAGGGAAAAAAACAACATAACACTGGGGCAGATGAGAGCTGAGTTTCAGAGCCCCACTGAGAAGGGCAGGCTAGTGGCGAACCAGGAGTTTCCATAATGAAAGTGACCAGAGGAAAACCTTGAAATCTTGGAACGGTAATGAGGAAAACCTTGGGGTTAGAGAAAGAAGAGGACTTCCCAAAGCCCAGAGGAGGCCGAGATAAAAAGAACAAGGAGGGGCCGAGTGCAGTGGCTCATGCCTGTAATCCCAGCACTTTGGGAGGCCGAGGCGGGTGTATCATGAGGTCAGGAGTTCAAGACCAGCCTGGCCAACATGGCGAAACCCCAACTCTACTAAAAATACAAAAATTACCTGGGCGTGGTGGCATGAGCCTGTAGTCCCAGCTACTCAGGAGGCTGAGGCAGGAGAATCACTTGAACCCGGGAGGCGGAGTTTGCAGTGAGCTGAGATTGTGCTGCTGCACTCCAGCCTGGGTGACAGAGTGAGACTCCATCTCAAAAAAACGAAAACAAAAACAAAAAAGAACAAGGAGGAAGGGCTTTAGAAAGTTGGTAAAAGGTTAATCTATTTGCCCCCAATGCCACATATCCCCTGACCATCCCAAAACACAGAACTCAACATCCTTGGGATGAATTATAAGCAGAGGGAGAAATTCCAGGGCAGGGGAGCAGACATCAGGAAAGCTGAGATACTTCTTCTGAAAGGACATAAAAGGTTAATATTTTTGTAAATTGGAACCCAAGCATTTCAGTTCTGGTGGGATGATAAGGGGTTAAAGCTTCCATGGAGCAAACCTAAAGTAGCTTGGAAGAGGGTGTGACTCCCAATTTGATTTATTTTAGAAGCATGGAAAGCCAATGAATGTGCTTCTGGCCACAAGACAGGACAGGTGAGAAAAAAGAAAGGAAGGAGGCCTGGTTTGTGTTTCCTGGAAAGGGAGTGTCGTTACAGCTCTCCTGGGGAGCACACACACGCCTCTCATAAATGTATATGAGCCCTGATTACTTGGCTCCTGCTCACCACCCTCGCGTGTTCCCAGTGGCTGGCTCCCTGGTGTTCTGGCACTCAGGGCTGCCAACACCTGCCAACAACAAGGAAGCTGGGTATTGGGGCTGCAGCTTTTGGAAGCTGCTTATGAAACAGATGACTAAGCCCTGGGGGCAGGGGGAGGGTGCAGCTCATGCCTAGCTCAGCGAGAACTCAATCCAAGTCAGCCTTGACCCGGTGCCAACCGTGTGCCAGGCTAGTCCCTGGGGATGTGAAGATGACGAGGCATGGTCCCTGCTCCAAAGGACCAGGCATGCCCATAAAGAATTGTAGTCAGAGGCATGAATCTACAAAAGAGGAGAATACAGGGTTTGGCAGTGGAGATGATTTCCCAGGGGGACAGTGATAGAGGCAGAAGAAGGGGGAAGGGGAGTTTCTCCATTTGTGCAGTCAGGCTAAGAGTTTTAGTCTCTTCCCAAAGCACACACCCTCTTCCTCATGCCCTCTTATCCAGTTAGTCTGGCTTCTGTCACCCAAGTGGCTCTCAGACTCTTTCCTCTTCTCCTGTCTTGGCTCAGGTCCTCATTTCTGGCTTTGGTCCAGGTTCTTTGCACTCAGCACTGCAGACAACTTCCTACAATTCAGGTCCAATGGGCTCACTTCCCTACTTGAAGCTGTCTATGGTTTACCATTGCTCCAGAATAAAAGTTAAGCCCCAAGGTCCTTCACATGGCAGCCCCAAACTGCCTGAAGCCGAGGGGTCAAGGAGGCTTCAGTGTAGGTTTGACTCAACAGCACCACAATGTCATCAGAACCCCTTCTTCTTCCTGGTGTTGTCCTCTCTGCCCTCCATGGTGTTGTCTTCATGCTCAGGCAGGCTTTTCTCATGGTGACAAAACAGCTGCCACAATTCCTGTTCTCACACCTATGCTCCATGCTGTATACAAGGAGAAAGGGAGAGAGCTTCTTTCCCTGAAGCTGCCAGCAAAGTCTTCTCTGGTCTCTCGGGTCAGAATTGGGTCATTTGCCCATCTGCAGGCAAGAAGGGATTTTGCTGATTAGTCTATACTGGGGTTATTTACCCCAACACTAGGCCAGGGTGGAGTCAACTTCCTCTGAAAAATATGGGAAGTGTGGGGAGGGTGGATACCCCAAGGAAAATGGGGTAGTTACTGAGAGAGAATGGATGCTCGAAGCCACCCTTCCAGCATCTCCTCAAGCCCCACCCAGCTACTTTCTGTTCCCAAACATGTCATGTTCTTTGATGTCTCCCAAGCCTTTGGGAGCATGATGCACATGCCTTCCCTTCACCTGGGATGGTTTTTCATTCCTCTTGCTCAGTGAATGCTTACTCATTTCTCAAATGCTTGCCCATCATCACTTTCCCTATTCTTTAGATATTGCAGTCAACTTAAGGACAGATTCTTATTTACTCCCACCATAATTCAATACCTGGCAAAAAGTAGGTGCTCAATAAATGTTTATCAAGTTAATGACCACTGCTGATGGACAATAGCAAATCCCAAGTTCACAACGAAGAGCTAGTGTGTCTTCAAAATCTCTTCCCAACGTCTAAAATGTAACAAATATAAGCAGAATTGCAATGTATAAAGCTACGATGAGTTCAGGTAAAGAAATGTTGAGGGGCCAGAAGTTTGTCCAAGCATCTCTAGCATCATCCCAGAAAAAGGGCTCCCTCCCAGGCTGGCAGGAATGTTTTTGTTCTCCTGGCAGGTTTGTAGGTCCTGAAATGGAAACGGATCCATCAGGCTATCATGGTCTGACCCATTAATCTTCTAACCATTTAGACTAGCCTACTGGGAAGAGATTGAAATGGTCAGCCAACTCAGGCACTTTCACCTGGCTGACAATTATAGTCTTACTGTTCTTGAATAACTTGGCCTTCTGGTTTACCAGAGAATCTGCATTTCATTAGCATGGTTTGGTCTCTGAGACTAACATTATCAGTTGATTCCTCGCTGTTTTCTTCCTTAAGTCACAGAATCCCTGAATTTTAGCCAGCTACTTAGTCACCTAGAACATTGAGTACATTTCTCAGCCTCCCTTGTAGCTAGATAGGGCCATGTGACTAAATCCTGACTAATGGATGTAAACAAAAGTAATATGTGTGTAACTTTTTGGAAGTGCCATGAAAAGGTGGTAGTATGTCCTTCTTCCCTTTTCCTTTTCTGCAGGCTGGAAGGTGGTTGCACTGGCTGGAGCTGGAGCAGTCATCTTGGACTGTTGAGGAATTTGGAAACAAAGTCCATGCATGGTAGACCAACAAGATAAAAGGAACCTGCGTTAAATATTGCACCAACACCCATATTAGTAACCCTCAAGGCCTACCTAAGCATTTACATAAGAGAAATGCATTTCTATCTCTCTCTCTTTTTTTTTTTTTTTAAGAGATGAGGTCTTGCTTATCTCTTAAATGTTGGGCAGCGTAACAAGATTCCATTTCTAAAAGAAAAAAAATTAGCTGGGCACGGTGATGTGTAACTGTAGTCCAAGATACTTGGTAGACTGAGGTGGGAGGATCACCTGAAGCCAGGAGGTTAAGGCTGCAATGAGCTATGATCACGCCACTGCACTCCAACCTGGGCAACAGAGCAAGACTGTCTCTCTTAAAAAAAAATTATGTTAATTATATGTTGAAATAATAACAGTTTAGTTATATTGGGTTAACATATTCTTTTTACTTTTTAAAATGTTACTACCAGAAAATTTTAAGTTACATTTATGGCTCACACTATATTTCTATTGGACAGTGCTTCCCTGGGCCTGTCCCCTCTGTCTGAACTGATAATATCAGATTATTGAGCCACGTAGAGCTGGGAGATGGTTAGAAACTAAGCTCACACTCACCCACCAGCGTCCAGACTCTAACTCTGCCTCTGGCTCTGTCTGTGTGTCTGTCTTTTGCTCACTGGAATCTCTCACCTTATTTGCTAAATTACCTTATCTGCAACCAGAATAGGTATAAAGCTCAGCACAGAGCATGGGTCAGCCCAGAAGGAATGAGAACAGGAAGCAGGAGGTGCTCAGGAAGTCTGAAAGGCATGTCTCTGGGATCCAGGCTGCAGTACCTAGCTAAGGCACCAGACCACCCACAGGTACGTGCTCACTTTTATCAGCAGCAGAGAACCACATTTCAGCCATACCAAGCCTTCTTGAAAGGCTCAGAGAGGGGTTTTGTATTTGAACCTCCAGGAGAAATACAACAATGCATACACTTTCACATTGTCCATTGATCTGAAGGAGAAAAAGGAGAATGTCCACCTGCTTGGGGTGCAGTTCTCCCTGAAGATTTTCAGATAGGGCTGTGTTAACCCACGCCTTAGTCAGCAGCAGCCATCTTGAACTTGTTCAGGCAATGCAAAAGAAAGCTTCATGGAAGAATCCTGGGATATCCATGGAAGCCAGGGCCAGCAGGGTTTCTCCAAGAATAGAAGCCCAAGAACTGGAAAGCCACTGGGAACCAGGCAGTATCTCTGCATTTTGAATCTGCAGGTCTGTTTCATTCTCCTCTCTGCAAACCAAGCTGCTTCTCTTCTCAGTCCCCCAACCTCACCCCGCCTACACACTCGTACATGCACTTTCTTTCTTTCTTTTTTTTTAAATTTTTTAGACAGAGTCTCGCTCTGATGCCCAGGCTGGAGTGGGGAGTGCAGTGGCGCTATCTTGGCTCACTGCAACCTCTGCCTCCTGGGTTCAAGGAATTCTCAAGCCTCAGCCTCCCAAGGAGCTGGGACTACAGGCATGCACCACCATGCCCAGCTAATTTTTTTGTGTGTTTAGTAGAGACCGGGTTTTGCCATATTGGCCAGGCTGATCTCGAACTCCTGGGCTCAAGTGATCCACCTACCTCGCCCTCCCAAAGTGCTGGGATTACAGGCATGAGCCATCGTGCCTGGCCCAACACTTCCTTTGTATCTCTTCCATTCAGGGCACCATATCAAACCAACTGGCTATCTCTTGGTCATCAAAATTCTGATAATCTGATTGACCAAGCCTTGGGCAAGTGTTCACCTTGGTTTACGGAAACCAGGAGGCGAGGTCACATACTTTACACAGGCTGTCAGAGACTCACCTCTTTGGGTGACTTCCCCGTGCTACCTGTGAGCTGGGTGGGGAGCAGAAATATCCATCAACATCGTGGGAGCAGTCACGGATGTGCCTTATGCCAATGGACATGGTCAGCATCGCCATCAACCCCATCATCTGTCCTAATCGCAGCCAACACATTACTTCATTCGGTGCTCTCAACAGTCGTATTTTACAGATGTAAAATTGTGATTGTTCCTATTTTACAGATTTAGAAATTGAGGCATCACGTGACCAAGCTCACACAGTTAGTTAAGGGCACAGCTAGGAATCAACTGCAGGAGATCTGCCTCCAGTCTGGGCTCGTAACCACTGGATTCTACTCCCTGGAGGTACCCAGATGCTCTGCTGTCCCCAGGGAAGCCCAGGAAGGGTGACATCACCTTCCCCCTCTGAGGCATGAGCTCTGTTCCTCCCTGCCCTCCATCCCTGCCACTCAGGCTCACACACAGCCCTCAGCCACACACACACGTGACATCTGCTTTCCAACGTTCCTTCTGCCTTTCCTTATGCTGTTCCTCTGCCCAGAACCCTTTTCTCCCCACTCTCCCTTCATGTGACTGGCTCCTTCATATCTCAGCTTAAATGTCACAGCCTCAGGGAGGCCTCGTGACAGCCCAAGCCCCAGCCAGACCCTTCTTTTGTGATCTCACCACTCCTTGACTCTATCCTTTGGACCACATTTCACCATTTGTGATCAGACACCTTTTGTGTGTTGTCTGTTTCACATCTGTCTCCTGACCAGACTGTAAGCCCCAGCAGCGTGAAACCCAGGTCTGGCTGGTTTACTGTCTTATCCTGAGCTCCATCTGAGTGGGGGCTTGATAAATATTTGTTGAATGAATTAATGAAATGGAAAGGTACCAGGAAACTAACAATATGAAATGAAAGAGAACCAACCCTGAAAGCAAAGGGAGAAGGGTGCACAGAAATGTGCAATAATAGCAGACAGAACTTAGGATGCTTGGGAACATGGGGAAAGGGCGCCGGGACCAGAACTTCCCCTGGCCTTTCTAAAATGTTCACAGCCCCAGTGGTCTCCTCTGAGAGGATACTGACCAGAGATCCGGGTGAATTATAGCACTCAGGGGGACCAACTCCATACTCCCGTGCAGGAGCTCTGTTCCCAGTCCTGCTTGGAAAAAGATGCTACACAAAGGAGCCCTTCTCTTGCTTACATGGAAACCCCTGTCTGGAATAGTTCTAGTCGCAGCCTTCATTGCTGGGTCCAAGCTTCTCTGGCTATAAAATTATAGCTGAACAAAATCAGATTCTTGTTGAAAATTAACATTTTAATCCCCAGGTGCCGACTCAGCATTCGGGAAGTTTCAAGAGTCCAACACAGTGTGACAGAAAGAGCAAGGAGACAAAGGGCTTGACTTCGCCTCACTGGGCTTCCAGTTCCTCTTCTGCAGAAATCAGAGAGCTAGATTCACAACTCTGGGACCCTCTCCTCTGCCCAAACTCTATAATTCCTTGGATAAATCTTTTAGAAATTGAAGCTGCCTTTTAGGGCCCTAAAGTAATGATAAAATATAATAGTAAACCATACTAACTGACTCTTACAAAGTAATTCTTACGTTTCAAGCCCCATGCCTAGCTCTCTTCACAAATTACTTCATTTACATTGGTGGACTCAAGACCCAGAGATGGTAAGTAATTTACCCAGGGTCACACAGCTGGTAGATAGTGGACTTCGAATCTGAGCCCAAGCTGAGCATATACGTTTAATTATTACCATCTTCTGCCTAACCCACTGGCTTAAACAGCTGGGGATTCATTTAGACACTCAGGTACCTGAGGCAACTTTATGAATCAAAAGTAATAATACTGACCTGTCCTGCTGAGGGATAGTGAAAGATGGGCTGCTGACTTCCTGCAGTAGAACTCAGTATAAAACAAGCAAGAGGTGAAAAATCAAATAAGGCTAGGCACAGTGGCTCACATCTGTAATCCCAGCACTTTGGGAGGCTGAGGTGGGAGGATTGCTTGAGCTCAGGAGTTGGAGACCAGCCTGGGCAATATGGCCGAACCCCATCTCTACAAAAACTACAAAAATTAGCCAGGCATGGTGGTGCATGCCTGTAGCTCAGCCGCTCAGGCAGCTGAGGTGGGAAGATCACTTGAGCCTGGGAGGTCAAGGCTGCAGTGAGTGCCACTGCACTCCAGTTTGGATGACAGAGTGAGACTCTGTCTCAAAAAAATAAAATAAGCAACAACAGGCTACCCCAGGAACATAAAGCCTCAGTCAGTGATCTGGAGAGATTCTGATTCTGTCAACAGCATGTAGTTCTCACAGCATGGTGGCGAGAAAAGATGGGGAGGGAAGGATTTGCTCACCACTGCACCACAGAACATGGGAATCAGGTTCACCCTGTGCTCTGTCTAAATACTCCCCAGGGGCAGCTTGAGTGGAACCAGAGTGCAGGCCGAATTGTCAGCTGTCTGAGGGACACCCTCAACTCTCCCAACCTCCCATCCACAGCACCTGCTGGTTATAAGCCCTTTGGTGTAGGGATCATGAACTCAGGTGCGATGAGAAGCAGGCAGATAACAGAACTGGGCAGAAGGGGAGGCTGGGTATGACAGTTGGTTGTTGCCTTGCCCTGTTATCAGACACTCTGCTTTAAGACAATAGATAACTTAGACTTTATCCCACCTTTATGTGAAATGTGTTGATTTTTAAATACTAGAAAATTACTTTTAAAAATGTCTTAAAACCATGGCAAGGTGAACAATACGCAGGAATGGGCCAGATACGGCCCGGGGACTCCTTTGCCATCCTGTTTTCTGTGTCACGGAGGGGAGGTTTTTCATTAGTAGACTAAATATGAGAATGCCACATGGCTTTCTTCCCTAATACTGCAACCACTGCTCCTGCAGAGGATGCTAAATCGTGAATATTCCAGTTAGTTCTCAACCCATCTGCTGTGCCCAAGCCATCCCAGGGCCCGTTTGGTCTCCTCTGTGAGATACACGGCAGGGCTCTTACAGACGACTCCATGGGGACAGGGCAGGGAGCCCTCGAGGGAAGCTCTGAAAGAGGGATCCACCAGGGGTTTTTGAGGATCCTGGCTACCCTTGGGGGTGTGAGGGTATCTGCTTCTACAAGGGGACCCTGGTCAGAGCATCAGATTCTAGTTAAGTGAGCCGAGCAGAAGGGAGGAGGTACCTCCTCCCCACACCCTCTGCGGAGGCTTCGAGGTCAACTCGATGGCTCCGACCCCCTAGCCTACCGTTTCAGGCCTCCAGGAAGAGCAAACTGCTAAATCCGGCCACGCATCAGGAGGAAGCTGGCTCTCTCTAGGCCTAAGGCTGAGTAAGGTTCTTCTCTCTGCTCCAGAGAGAGCCCTGGAGTTGCCAATGTCTCACAGGGTGAAGGGGAAATCAAGCTCCTTCCTCCCTATCCCAAGCAGTACTCCAGTCTCTGTGTTTCTAAGACCAAAGCAAAAACAAAACAGGCCCCTAACCCCCCAAAAACTGCACGCAGATATTCGAAAGAATGGCACTTTATTTCAGGCTCTTTAGTTCTTTTAAAAGCAAATGGATGCATCTCACCTGTATGAAACTAGGCCACGTGGCAACTTTCCAGGTCTCCATGACCTGAGCTGCCCAATTATCCTCTCCCAATGTCACTGCCTCCATCTAGAAAATGAGGATTAAAATGCCTGCCCTGCCTACCAGACAGAATTGTGAGGTGCCAATGAAATCATGTATGAGACGCACTTCCAAACCAAGAAATGCTTTATAAATGTAAATTGTGATTATTTTAAATGTTTACATAGCTGAGAATAAAGACTTAAACCGCAAAAGTCCTATGAAAGACAAATGTTGTCATTTGTTAATGACATGTGTTAATGTACATCATTTATAGGAGAACACTTCAGGCCCTCACTTTGTGTCTATTTAATCTTGTTTTACACACAATTTGAACAAATTTGATTTCTAGATAGGCAGATTGATTACAAAGCGGGGAGGAGCTACCTGAAGCACCCAGACAGCAGTCTGAAAACAAATTACTCAATAATTATATACATCTATATGTACATAGTTATGTATATATACAAGTAGATATATATATAGTTTTATAACTATGTATGATTGTCATATGTATATTAAATTAACTAAAATCCATACTTTACTCAGATTTTCTTAGTTTTCTTTTTCATTTTAGTTTTTGTTTTGTTTTTAGTACAGAGATGAGGTCTCGCTTTGTTGCCCAGGCTGGTCTCAAACTCCTGGGCTCAAGCGATCCTCCCAGCTCGGTGTCCCAAAGTGCTGGGATTACAGGCGTGAGCCACCGCGCCCTGCCCAGTTTCCTTAGTTTTTACCTACTATCTCTTTTAGGTTCTGGGCTCCCAACCTGGATGCCACATCACATTTAATTGTCATGTCTCCCCAGGCTCCCTCTCTCCAGACAATACTCTTCCGAGGAAAGTCACTATGCTCAGCCCACCCTTAAACAATGAGGAGCTTTGCTCCACCTCCCTGAGGACAGAGAATCTGCATAAGTGATTTGCAATTCTTCTGCATGGGAGATTTCTCTCTTTTCTATTTATTGACTTAATTGTCTACTTATATCAGTATAGACTCCTGGATATTTATTTTGTACTTTGGGTTATAATCCAATACTATTGTGTGTATTTTGTTGTTCAAATTGTTCCAGTTTTGGTCGCCGGGAACTCTTTTCGTTGGTTTCTGTGATCTTTTGACAGACTTCCACGAATGTGGAGGGTTTTCTTAAAGTACTTTCTTACTTTTTGGCACTACAAAATCATTCCGGCTCACTGCATATATTTTCTGCCCTGGTCCTAGAAGCAGCCGTTTCTTAAAGGGACCCTGATTCCTTTTATTAGAGAATAGTTAGAAACTAAGATCTGGGTACTAAGTGTAATCATTGCTACCAGGGTGTTATGGCTTCTAGGGCCTCTCAGCTGGCAAAGCAAGGAAATATATGTGTGCGTACTAACCTGTGAACAAACAGAGATCTATAATATTTTTCTTTTTTCTTTTTTTTTTTTGGGAGGGGGACAAGGTCTTATTCCCGTTACCCACGCTGGAGTGCAGTGGCATGATCATGGCTCACTGCACTGCAGCCTTGACTTCCTGGGCTCAAGTGATCCTCCCACCTCAGCTTCCAAAGTAGCTGGGACTACAGATGCATGCTTCCACACCTGGCTAATTTTTTTTTTTTTTTTTTTTTTTTTTAATAGAGATGAGGTTTCACCATTTTGCCCAGGCTGATCTCAAACTCCTGGGCTAAAGCTATCCAACCGCTTCAGCCTCCCAAAGTACTGGGATTACAGGTGTGAGCCACTATGCCCGGTCTATGAACATTTCTATGTTTAACAATCTGCATCTGTATGAACGGTTTAGGCATGAGTACTGGGATTGCAGGCGTGAGCCACCATGCCTGGCCCATAAATATTTCTGTATGTAACAATCTGCATCTATGTGAATGGTTTAGGTTCTTCAACTCTGGTCTATTACCACATGGATCATTCTAGCCTCATCCCTGGCTCATCTGCAAACTTGCATTTCAACAGTGAGAAACCTGGCTTCCATCATCTGCCATCAATTTACTTAATTGTTCAATTCATGTGTATTTGTATAGTAGTGTCAGAATTGTAAACATGTGCCTCCTTTGTAAACAACTTTCTCAGCTATAGCTCCCTTTGCTTTTAGTCTCACTTAAGTCCACTAATTTCCTAAATTACTTAGGTAAGCACCTTTTTCTCCCATTCCCTTCACTTAGATTGTTTCATGGATTCATAACATAGTTAGATTCCCTTGTCACAATCTGCATTTCATGCTGCAGATGATGAATGATGATGTCTGACCTCCTACATGATTTTTTTTAAGTTTGCACACATTAATGTTCAGTCTTCATGCTGTAAAGTTCTATGGGGTTTGACAAATGTGTAATGTCATGTATCCACCATTACAGTACCATACAGCATGGTTCCACCACCCTAAAAAAATCACCTGTACTTCACCGATTCAAGCCTCTCCCCTCTATCCAAATCCCTGGCAACCGCTGATCTTTTTACTGTCTCTATAGTTTTGCCTTTTCCAGAATGTCATATAATTGGAATAATACACCATGTAGCCTTTCCACACCGGCTTTTTCCACTTAGCAATGTGCACGTAAGTTTCCTTCATGTCTTTTCATTACTTGATAGTTCATTTCTTTTCATCGCTGGATCATATTCCATTGTATCGATATGTCACAGTTTGTTTATCCATTCACCACTGAAGGACATCTTGGTTCCTTCCAATATTTAGTGACTATGAATAAAGCTGCTATAAACATTCACATGTAAGCTTTTGTATGGACATATGTTTTCAGTTCATTCAGCTAAATACCTATGAGTGCAGCTGCTGGATCATATGGTAATACTATGTTTAGCTTCGTAAGAAGCTGCTTAACTGTCTCCCAAAGTAGCTGTACCTCTTTGCCATTTCCACCAGCAGTGATGAGAGCTCTTGTTGCTCCACGTCTTTGTCGGCATTTGGTATTGTCAGGTTTTTGTTTTGTTTTGAGGTTTTGTTTTGCCATTCCAATAAGTTATCTAATAACTATATAGTTGTATCCCATTGTTATTTTAATTTGCAATTCCCTAATGATAAATAATGTTACACATCTTTTCATATGCTTATTTGTCATTTGTATATCTTCTTTGGTGAAATGTCTATGCATATCTTTAGCCCTTTTATTAATTTTCTGTTTTCTTCTTTTATTGCCAAACCCAACATCACCTAGATTTTCTTGTGTTTTCTTCTTCTAACCCATGAGCATAGAATAGCTTTCTAGAAGTGTTATAGTTTTCCATTTCATATTTAGGTCTATGATCCATTTTGAGCTAATTTTTGCGAAAGGTGTATGTTCTGTATCTGGATTCATTTTTTGCCTACGGACATCCAATTGTTCCAGTGCCGTTTGTTGAAAAGACTATCAGTTCTCCATTGCATTGCCTTTGCTCCTTTGCCAAAGACAATATGACTATATTTGTGTGATTGTTTTCTAATAGAGCTTTTTATTCTATCCCATTGATCTATGTGTCTATTCTTTCATTGATACCACAGCCCTGATTACTATAGCTTTATAGTAAGTCTTGAAATCAGATATTGTGAGTATTAGCCAATGCAATACTGAAGAAGAGTAACAAAGTAGTTGCCAGGAATTTGGGTGGGTCTTTTGCCTTTACATATACATTTTAGGATCAATTTGTTGATATCCACAAAATAGCTCCCTGGGATTATGTCAAATCTAGCAATCAAGTTAGAATAATTGACATTTTAATAATATTGAGTCTTCTGATCCATGAACATAGAATAGCTCTCCATTTTTTACATCTTCTTTGATTTCTTTCAGTTTCCACATATTGATTCTGTGCATATGTTACTAGACTTACACCCAAGTGTTTCATTTTTTCTATGCTATTGTAAATGATGTATTTTTAAATTTTCAACTGTTCATTGCTGGTATATAGAAAAACAGTTGGCATCTGTATTAGGTTGGTGCAAAAGTAATTGCAGTTTTTACCATTAAAAGTAATGTATTGACCTTGTAGACTGCAACCTTGCTATACTTACTAAGTAATTCCAAGTTTCTCATGGGCTTATTTTTTGGTTTTGTTTTCTGTCGTTTTGCTTTTGCTATTGTTTTTGTCAATTCTTTCATTTTTTCTACACAATCAAGTCATCTATGAACAAAAACAGTTTTAGTTCTTCCTTCCCAAGCTGTACATATTTTGTCTCATTTTCTTTTCTTTTTTAGTTATAATACTAGCTAGGACTCTCCGTGCAGTGCTCAATAAGAGGGGTGATGGGGACATACTTGCCTTATTCCAGTCATAGGAAGAAAGCATCCAGTTTCTCACTGTTAAGTGTGATGTTAGTTGGAGGCCTTTTATGGATGTTCTTTATTAAGTTGAGGAAGAATCCTCTATTCCCAAGTTGTTGAGAGTTTTTATAATGAATGGTGATGGATTTTGTCAAATGCTTTTTTAGAATCAATTGATGTAATTATGCGATTTTCTTCTTTATCTTGTTGATGTGAATTACATTGATTGATTTTTAAATGTTGAAACAGTCTTGCATTCCTGGAATAAATCCCACTTGGTCATTCTCTATAATTATTTGCATACATTATTTGATTTGTTAATTTTTTTGAGGATTTTTGAATTTATGTACATGAAAAATAATAGTCTTTACTTTCCCTTTCTTGTAATATCTTTTCTGATTTTGGTTTTAGGGTAATGCTGGCCTCACAGAATGAGTTAGGAAATGTTCTTTGTGCTTCTATTTTCTGAAATAAATGTTCCTTAAATGTCTGGTAAAACTCACCAGTGAAATCATCTGGGCCTCGTGCTTTCTTTCTTGGAAGATTATGAATTATTGATTCAATTTCTTTGGTAGATATGAACTCTTCAGACTATCTCTTTCTCCTTGTGTGAGTTTTAGTAGTTTGTGCCTTTTGAGGAACTGATCCATTCATCATAGTTATCAAATTTGTGGGCATAAAGTTGTTCATAGTATTCTTTTATTATCCTTTTAGTGTCCCTGTGATCAGTAGTGATAGCCCCTCTTTCATCTCTGATAGTGATAATTTGTCTTCCCTTTTTTTGATTAGCATGTGTAGAGGTTTATCAATTTCGTTGATCTTTTCAAGGAACTAGTTTTTGGTTTTGTTGATTTTCTCTATTGTACTCCTGTTTTCAAATTTGTTGGTTACTTCTATAATTTTTATTATTATTTTCTGTTGCTTGCTTTAAACTTAAATTGGTCTTCTTACTCTAGTTTCCAAAGTGAAAGCTTAGATTGTTGATTTTTGATATGTCCTCTTTTCTAATATATGAATTCAATGCTATAGATTGGCCTCAAATTTCTACTTTCACTGCATCCTACATACATTGATAAGTCGTATTTTCATTTTCATTTAATTTAAGTATTTTTAAATTTCTCTTGAGATTTTTTGGCCCTTGTGTTATTTAAATGTATGTTGTTAAATCTCTAAATATTTTTGGATTTTCCAGCCACCTTTCTGTTACTGATCTTTAGTTTAATTCCACTGTGGTCTGAGAACACATGTTGTATGATTTCTATTAAGTGTGTTAAGGTGTGTTTTATGGCTCAGAATGTGGTCTGTCTTGGTGAATGTTCCATGTGAGTTTGGGAAGAATGTATACTCTGTTCTTGCTGCTTTGAGTATTCTATAAATGTCAATGAAATCAGGTTGATTGGTAATTCTGATCAGGTCAACTCTATCCTTACTGATTTTCTCCCTGCTTGATCTATCAATCACTG
Source organism: Chlorocebus sabaeus (assembly GCF_047675955.1). Lineage (NCBI taxonomy): Eukaryota > Metazoa > Chordata > Mammalia > Primates > Cercopithecidae > Chlorocebus > Chlorocebus sabaeus. The sequence continues at coordinate 51,728,122 of NC_132927.1, read as the reverse complement.
AAAGAGAGGTGTTGAAGCCTCCAACTATAGTAGTGCCCTTGTATAACTCTCCCATCAGCTCCATCAATTTTTTTTTTTTTTAAGATGGAATATTACTTATTGCCCAGGCTGGAGTGCAATGGCATGTTCTCATTTCACTTCCACCTCCGCCACCTGGGCTCAAACAATTCTCCTGCCTCAGCCTCCTGAGTAGCTGGGATTACAGGCACCTGCCACGACCCCTGCTAATTTGGGCATTTTTAGTAGCAATGGGGTTTCACCATGTTGGCCAGGCTAGTCTCCAACTCCTGACCTCAGGCGATCCACCCCCATCAGCCTCTCAATGTGCTGGGATTACAAGCATGAGCCATCGCGCCCATCCAGTTCTGCCAATTTTTGCATCACACATTTTGATGCTCTGTTGTTAGGTGCATACACATTATGGATTGTTATGTCCTTTTGGACAAGTGGCCCTTTTATCAATGTGTGATTACTCTGTTTAGTCCTGAGAATTTTCATTTTCTAAAGTCAGCTTTGTCTGAAGTTAATGGAACTACTCCAACTTTGTCTTCTTAGTGTTAGCGTGGTGTGTCTTTCTCCATTCATTTACTTTTAACTTATCTGAATCATGATATTTAAAATGGGTTTCTTATGAGCAAAATATAGCTGGGTCTTGTGTTACTTAGCCACTCTGATAATCTCTGTCTTTTAATTTGTATACCTAGACCATTCACATTTAAAGTGATTATTGATATAGTTGGGTTAAATCTATCATGTTTGTAACTGTTTTGTATTCATTGTACTTATTCTTTGTTTCTTTTTCTTTCTTCCCTGTTTTTCTTGCCTCCTATGAGCATTATTTAGTTGAGCATTTTATATGATTCCATTTTATTTTATCTTTTAGCATATCAATTATATTTCCTTTAAACTTTCTTTTAGTAGTTAGCCTAGAATTTGCAATATACAATTACAACTAATTTAAGTTACTTCAAATAAAACTATACTAATTCACATGTATTGTAGGTACCTTATAACAGAATCTCCAGTTCCTCCTCTTGTCCCTTATGACACTACTGTCATTCATTTCACTTATTCATATACTATAATTTACCCAAAAACTTATTATTTTGCTTTAAACAGTTATATTTTAGATCAATTAAGAATAAAAATAATTTTTGTTTGAGATGGAGTCTCGCTGTGTTGCCCAGGCTAGAGTACAGTGGCATAATCTTGGCTCACTGCAACCTCCACCTCCCAGGTTCAAGCTATTCTCCTGCCTCAGCCTCCTGAGTATCTGGGATTACAGGTGCACGCCACCATGCCCAGCTGATTTTGGTATTTTTAGTAGAGATGGGGTTTCACCATGTTGGTCAGGCTGGTCTTGAAATCCTGACCTCGTGATCCACTCACCTCAGCCTCCCAAAGTACTGGGATTACAGGCGTGAGCCACCGCGCCCAGCAAAAAAAATAAAATTTTATTTTACCTCCATTAATTTCTTCTCCAGTGTTCTTTCCTTCTTTATGTGAATCTGATCTTGTATCACTAACCTTCTCCTTGGATTACTTTTATAAAAATTTCTTTCAGGGCCAATCTGCTGGCAATTATATCTTGTTTTTGTTTGAAAAGTCTTTATTTCTTCTTTATTTTTGAAGGATAATTTCACTGGATATAGAATTCTAGGTTGGTGGGGGGTTCTTTCTCCAGCATGTTAATATTTTACTACACTCTCATCTTGCTTGCGTGGTTTTTGACAAAAGATTCTCTGTAGTTATTATCCTTATCTGTCTATAGGTAAAAGGGCTTTCCCCTCCAGGTTCTTTTAGGATTTTTCTCTTTGTCTTTGGTTTTCTGAAATTTGAATACAATTTTCCTAAGTGTAGATATTTTTTATATTTATCCTGCTAAGTGTAGATATTTTTGATGTCTATCCTGCTTGATGTTCTCTGAGCTCCCTGGATCTGAGGTTTGGTGTCTGTCATTAATTTGGACAATTCTTGACCATTATTACTTCAAATATTTCTACTGCTCTGTGATCTCCTTTAATTTTTGGCATTCCAATTTTGTGTATGTTACACCTCTTGAAGTTATCCCACAGTTCTTGGGTTTCTGTTTTGTTTTGTTTGTTTCTCTTTTTTCCCTCTTCACATTTCAGTTTGAGAAATTTCTATTAACCTGTCTTCAAGTTTGCTGATTCTTCCTTCAGCCAATTCATTCTACCAGTGAGCCCAGCAAAGGCATTCTTCATTTCTGTTGCAGTGTCTCTGATTTCTAGCTTTTCCTTTTAATTTTTTCTTAGAGTTTCTTAGAGTTTTCAGCTCTCTGCTTGCATTACCATCTGCTCTACCATGTCGTATGCTTTTTCCAGTAAAGTTCCTAACATATCAGCTATTTTAAATCCCCTGTATGATAAATCCAAAATCTGTGTCATATCTGAATCTGGTTCTGCTGCTTACTTTGTCTTTTCAGACTGTACTTTTATAACCTTTAACATGCCTTATAATTTTTTGTTGAAAGCCTGCAACAAAGGCAACCAAAGCAAAAATGGACAAATGGGATCACGTCAAATTAAAAAGCTTCTGCACAGCAAAAGAAACAGTCAACAAAGTGAAGAGACAATGCACAGAATGGGAGAAAATATTTACAATATTTTAGAGAAAATATATAAACAGCTCAAACAACTCAATAAGAAAAAATCTAATAATCTGATTTAAAAATAAGCAAAAGATCTGAATAGGCATTTCTCGAAATAAGACATACAAATGGCCAACAGGTATATGAAAAAATGCTCAACATCATTAATCATCAAGAAATGCAAATCAAAACCACAGTGAGATATCATCTCACCCCAGTTAGAATGGCTTCTATCCAAAAGATAGACAATAATGAATGCTGACAAGGATGTGGAGAAAGGGGAACCCTCATATGCTGTTGATGAGAATGTAAATTAGTATAGCCTTGATGGGGAACAATATGAAGCTTCCTCAAAAAACTAAAAATAGAGCTACCATATGATCCAGCAATCCCACAGCAATCCCTAATATACTTTTGGGTATATACCCAAAAGAAAGTAAATCAGTATATCAAAGAGGTATCTGCATTCCCATGTTTATTGCAGCACTATTCACAGTGCCAAGATTTGGAATCAACCTAAGTCTCCATCAACAGACAGATAAAGAAAATGTGGTGCATATACACAATGAAACATTATTCAGCCATAAAAAAGAACGAAATCCTGCCATTTCCAACAATGCAGATGGAACTGGAGGACATTCCATTAAGTGAAATAAGTCAGGTACAGAAAGACAAGTTTCACATGTTCTCATTCATACGTGGGAGCTAAAAATGGAACCAATCGAACTCATGAAAATAGGGTAGAATGACGGTTGCCAGAGGATGGGAAAAGCAGAAGCAGGGAGTGGGGGAAGTGAGGATGGTTAATGGGTGCAAAAACATAGTTAAATAGAATGAATAAGATCTAGTATTTGATAGCACAACAGGGTGGCTATAGTCAACAATAATTATGTATGTTAGAATAACTAAAGGAGTAGAGTTGAAGTGTTCCTCACACAAAGAAATTATAAATGCTCGAGGTGATGGATACTCCAGTTGCCCTGATGTGGTTATTACACACTGTATGCCTGTATCAAAATATCACATGTGTTCTATACATATATACACCTACTATGTACCTATGAAAATTAAAAAATTTAAAAACCAAAAGCTGGCCATGATGTATAGGGTAATAGCAATTGAGTTAAAAAGTGTTTAGTATGACTGGGTGTGGTGGCACACGCCTGTAATCCCAGCACTTTGGGAGGCTAAAGCAGGAGGATCACTTGAGGCCAGGAGTCCAAGTTTACAGTGAGCTATGATCATGCCACTGCACTGCAGCCTGGGTGACAGAGTGAGATCCTGACTCTAAAAAAAAAAATTGTGTATATATATATATAACTTTTTATATATAATATAATTATATATAAATGTATATAATTCTATATAATTATATTATATAAATATTATTTATATACAATTATATATAATTATTATTTATATATAATTATATTAAAAATATATATTATATATATATAAATAATTATATATATATATATACACAGGCCAGGCGCGGTGGCTCACATCTGTAATCCTAACACTTTAGAAGGCCGAGACAGGTGAATTACTTGAGATCAGGAGTTTGAGACCAGCCTGGCCAACATGGTGAAACCCGCCTCTACTAAAAATACAAAAATTAGCCAGGCATAGTGGCAGGCGCCTGTAGTCCCAGCTACTCGGGAGGTTGAGGCAGGAGAATCATTTGAATCCAGGAGGTGGAGGTTGCAGTGAGCCGAGATGGCACTACTGTACTCTGGCCTGGGTGACAGAGCAAGACTCTGTCTCAAAAACATAACAAAAACAACAAAAAAATGATTTAGCACGAAGCTTTATGTTAATCTGGCTAAGAGCTGGGCCATATTTAATGTTTTGCCCTAGCTATGGGTGCCAGAGGCTTCAAATGTATCTGATGTCCTTGTTTTTGTCTCCTCCATTGTCTTTGGGCTTCCCTAAGAGCTCCTCCTTTAATAGAGGCTGTTGCTTGTGGCTTTTTGAGCTGTAATCTGCTCTTATTATACCAGAGCCTTGTTGATGTCGTGGTATAATGTGAGGAGGGAAAAATGTTATATAATCATAGGATTTAATCTCAGTCCTTTTGTGGGCCTTTGTCCTGGGCTGGGATCTTTACAACTGTTTCTTAGCTTCCCTCATCCCTTTAGGTGAGACAGGAAGACTAAAGGGGGCTGGAGCTGGGGAACTACCCTTCCCCCAGGGGGCTAAGGCTCTGGGAAAGTTTTCTCCCCTGAAGAGTAGGTCTTTGTTATAGAGAACATTCTGGGCAGATTTTTAAATGGTTGCTTTTCCTCTACCCCTGCTAGAGCCACAGGGAGCTCTCTCTTGGCTCTCATTGTGAGAACTGATGGAGTTCCTGGAGGTAAAGCCCTCAAGAGTGTGGGTGGTACCTAAGGTTGTGGCCCTCCTAGACTTTTTCACTCTCGGTGGTCCACACTCAACCTCCAGCGATTCGTCAAATTAGCATTTAAGCATTCCTACCAATTTATGGCCCCAGCAGCTTCTGCTCTGGATAAGCTCATCTGAGCCGTGGTTTTCTGTATTTGTCTGTCTCTCCACATTGCAAGGTAATGATTTGTCCTGAAACCTCAATTCTTTGATGGGTCCAAGAAAAGTCACTGATTTTCAGTTGTCCATTTTTTTTCTTGTTATAAGGACAGAAATGACAACTTCCAAGCTCTTTACATGCTAGAGTTGAATCCAGAAGTCTATTGTTTTGTTTTGTGTTTCAGTAAAATTACACAAAATTCAAAATACACAGCCGTCTGGACCCACGTAGTGTGAGGTCAAGGCATCCTAGATACAAGATTATAAGGGCAACAGAATACTATAGTAGGCACCCTAACTCATCAGGAAAAGGCTAAATCACGTTTCAAATACTCTACTAAACAAAGCAAAGAAGTATGTATACATTTTCTAAAGCTGATCAAAATGATTTAACTTTAAGTTTGAGCACCCAAGGATTAAACCTTTTAATCCTTTGGCACAACTCATCCTTTTGGAGTTCCAAAAAGCTCAAGTTTTACCACCCAGGCTCAAAATAGCTGAGTAAAGATATTCTAAATCAGGCTGTAGTCGTCTTTTCTTTTCTCAGTTATTACTTAAGAAAACAGCGACACTTTAGAAATTTATAGATAAATCAGCCTCCACGTCAATGGACTTTGGGCCAGATTCCTTCTGGTGTCATGAAGTCAGTGCCACAGTACATTCCCAAAGGGAGAGGTACTCAGCGCTACTGTGACCTGGAAATCTCCACTTGGCTCCTTCTGTCTCTAGCAAGAAAAGCTGGACTCTCCGAATACCCCCAGCTACCCTGAGAGCTGGGATGGCTGAAATAAAGGTGCCATACCTCATGTGCTAATGAATTAATGAAGCTGCCTAGTGGAATGAGGTCTTAGGGAGTGCTGAAAAAGCTTCTTTCTCTCCTCTCTTAAAAAAGTTGGTCTTTCTTTTTGTGAGTGGGTGTGCGCACGCACACACGCGCGCACACACACACACGCACCAGGCCTCTAACCTAAAAAAAACTCTTTACTTTCCAACTGTCTCAATTACTCAAGATAATATTCCCTTCTCTGAGATCTCAGAATATTCAGGTTCTATCTTGATTTCTGCTCTTCGCTTTCTGGAATCAACCCCCTTTCTCAAAGCCCAGGTTCTTCGTGGGTCTCACTTGTGTGGCATTCCTCACTTTGGGCATGTCACAATTTGTCCTAGCCTGTTGTGTGCTGCTGTAGCAGAATACCACAGACTAGGCAATTTATAAGAAACACAGGCTTATATTTTACAGTTCTGGAGTCTGGGAAGTCCAAGATCAAGGGGCCTACGTCTGGCGAGGTGTACGGTGGACGCACCTGAGAGCAATAACATCACTTAAGCATCACCTGAAGACGACCTGTGGTCTGAGAAGAATGTGTGTTCAGAGTTCTGAGCTGAAGAATCCAGGAGTGGCCAATGCAGAGATTTGCTCCTTATCTGAGGAGGACATCTCAACTTCCGGCCCATGCCTTGGAACATAGGCCATACAGGGGATTGAGGCCCTGTACTTTGGGTCAGATGGAGGTTGCTAGGTGGAGGTTGCTAAGTGAAAATGCCATACAAACTGCATGCTTTCTACAAACTGCAGCAGCCTTCCTGTCCGGCCTGCCACCACTGGACTGCCCCATACGTAAGTTCCCCCCACTCCCCGCCGGTAAACCCTCATTGCTGGCTCCAGGCCTTTTTTCTTTCTTTTTTTTGGCCTCTCAGACAAAGTGCCATCCCTATTGGAATCAATAGGGGTCCAGCACTACACAAAGGAGCTTCATGAAGCATCACCCCATGGCAGAAGGCAGAAGGGCAAAGGAGCACATATGCGAGAGAGAGAGAGAGAGAGAGACAGAGAGACAGAGAGAGAAGTGGGAGAAACTCATACTTTTATCAGAAATCCATTCCCGAAATAACTAACCCACTCTCAACGATAACTGCGTTAACCCGTTAGTGAGGGCAGAGTCTTGCGGGCTGGAGCTGTATGTCAGTGGCCCTAGAGTTCTGGGATCTCAGGGCCTGCCCACTCTGTAGTTCCACTGAGCATTGCCCTGATGTCCCCAGCAGCCTTGCTCCTAAGGATTCACTGAGCATTGCCCTAATGGAGGGCTCTGTGGTGGCTCCGACCTGCAACGAGTCCCTTCCTGGGCCCTCATACTGCCCAAAACATCCTTTGAAGTCTAGATGGAGACTGCTATGGGCCCACACCTCTTGTATTCTGCACACCTGCAGAATCAGCTGCCACCAAGGTTTACAGTTTGTACCTTTCGGAGCAGTGGTTGAGCCACATCTGGGCCCATCACTTGATTCACAGCTGGAGCAGCTGAGCAGTGCACCAGAGTATGGGAATCAGAGACGCAAGGTGGTACAGGGTAGCAAATGCTTTGGAAAACTTGCCCTCGAGGTTGTACCTTGCTCTCTCTCACCCCTTCTTCACCCTTCTGCCATGGGACAATGCAGTGAGAAGGCCCTCACCAGATGCCAGCCCTTCAATCTCAGACTTCTCAGCCTCAGGAACAATGAGCCAATAAGTTCCTCTTTATTTTAAATTACCCAGTCTCAGGTATAGCCGTACAAAATATATTAAGACAGAAAACTAGTACTGAGAAGCAGGGTGTTGCTATAACAAATACCTAAAAATATAGAAGCAGCTTTAGAAGAAGCCTTAGATGTGGCTCAGCCACTGCTCTGAAATGCCTTCAGGGTCATTCTCCCACTGTCTCGATGAATAGAACCTGGCTTCCTTCTACCCATATTAATCTCCTTAGAAAAGGCCTGTTGGCCGTATCCTTAGTATTCTCTCCCAGACACATTTTTTAATTCTTTACATGGCCAGTTTGACAGTTTCTCAAATCTTTCCATTCTGTTGCCCTTTTAATTATGCATTCTGTCTAAAGCATTTCTCCCCTCTCTCATTTTATTGTAAGCAGCCAAAAGAAGCCCTGCAGCACCCTGGACACTTTGCTGTTTGGGTATTTCTTCTGCCAGGTATCCTAGTTCATTGCTCTTAATTTCTGCCTTCCACAAAGTCCTAGGACATTGACACAATTCAGTCAATTTTTTTTTTTCAACTGTATAACAAGAATGGCCTTTACTCCAATTTCCAACACCTTGTCCCTCATTTTCATTGGAGATCCCGTCAGGATGGCCTTTATTGTCCATACTTCTACCAACATTCTGATCACAACCACTTAAGTAAAATCCCTAAGAATATCTAGGCTCTCCCTGCAGCTCTTCTCTTCTGAGCCTTCATGAAAATCACCCTTAAAGCTCCATTCGTGGCAATCTAGGCTTTTTCTAGACCACTCCTTCCAATTATTTCAGCCTCTACTCATTACGCACTTCTAAAGCTGCTTCTACATTTTTAGGTATTTATTATAGCAACACCCTGCTTCTCAGTACCAGTTTTCTGTCTTAATATATTTTGCACAGCTATACCTGAGACTGGGTAATTTCTAAAAAGAGGAACTTATTGGCTCATTGTTCCTGAGGCTGAGAAGTCCAAGACTGAGGGGCTGGCATCTGGTGAGGGCCTTCTCACTGCATCGTCCCATGGCAGAAGGGCAAAAAGGGAGTGAGAGAGAGCAAGAGATTGAACTCACAGTCTCAAGCCCTTTTATGATCAGTATTAACACATTTATGAAGGCAAAGTCCTCATGACTTAATCACCTCTTAAAGGTTTCACCTCTCGACACTGTTGCATTGGGGATTAGGTTTCCAACACATAAACTCTGGGGGACACGTTCAAACCATAGCAGTATTTTCTGTCTTCTATACTAAAGGACCTTAAGAGCAGGGCCCATGTCTTATTCCTCTTAACTCTTGTATCTCCCAAGATCCTGAGATGTATGATGCCTCACCCAAACACACTTGGCAAATGCTTATTGTTTTCACTTGTTGTTCTAATAATAATAAACAGATAACACGTATTGAGTTCTTTCCATGTGACAGGCACTCTTCTAGGTACTTCACATGTATTAATTCATTTAATCCTCCTAATGTCCCTAATATTGTCCCCATTTTACAGACGAGGAAACTGGTATACAAATTGGTAACTTTCTCCAGGTCACAAAGCCAATACATCATGGCAGAGCTAATATTTGAATCTAGGTCTATATCTGGTTCCATTGACTATATTCTAAATCATTTGGCTGTATTGCTTTCCCGATGCATATAAGATCCTGAAATGATTTATCAACTTAGTCCACGCAAAGCTATCCTTTGGTGTCTTAGCAACAGAATATTGGCTGTGATACAAGACAGTTTTCACTTTCCAATAGGTTTTTGTTTGTAACTACAACTGCATTAAAAACGAGTTTGATAGTTTTTGTTCCCACCCAAACAGTCCTTGCACCATCTTTGTAGTTGCACTCAGGCACGTGTGAAAGAGAGAACAGAGGTGGGGAGCTTCAGTTGACTCCTTTTCAAATTTGAGATCCAGGGGGAATAGTGTAGACTTATGATACTGGTGAAAAGCAAAAACATTATGTTAGTCTGTTGTCATTGCCATAAAGAAGTACCTCAGGCTGGGTAATTTATAAAGAAAAGAGGCTGGGTGCAGTGGCTCACACCTGTAATCCTTAGCACTTTGGAAGGCCAAGGCAGGCAGATCACCCAAGGTCAGGAGTTTGAGACCAGCCTGACCAACATGGTAAAACCTCGTCTCTACTAAAAATACAAAAATTAGCTTGGCATGGTGGCATGCACCTGTAATCCCAGCTACTTGGGAAGTGGAGGCACAAGAATTGTTTGAACCTGGGAGGCGGAGATTGCAGTGAGCCGAGATCTTGCCACTGCACTCCAGCCTGGGTGACAGAGTGAGATTCCATCTCAAAAGAGAGAAAGAAGGAAAGGAAGGAAAGAAGGAAGGAAGGAAGGAAGGAAGGAAGGAAGGAAGGAAGGAAGGAAGGAAGGAAGGAAGGAAGGAAGGAAGGAGAAAGAAAGAAAGAGAAAGAGAAAGAAAGAGAAAGAAAGAAAGAGAGAGAGAAAAAAAGAAAGAGAGAGAAAGAAAGACGAAAGAAAAGAAAGAAAGAAAGAAAGAAAGAAAGAAAGAAAGAAAGAAAGAAAGAAAGAAAGAAAGAAAGAAAGAAAGAAAGAAAGAAAGAAAGAAAGGAGTTTTACTTGGCTCATGGTTCTGCAGGCTACACAGGCAAACGCCAGCATTTGCTTGGTTTCTCATGAGACCTCAGGGAGCTTACAATCATGGTGGAAGGTGAAGAGGGAGCTGGCATATCACATGATGAGAGGGAGTGCAAGAGAAAGAGGGAGAAGTTGCCAGGCTCTTTCAAACAACCAGCTCTCGCATGCAGCACCAGTATCATGGGGGTGGTCCCAAGCCATTCATAAGGGGTCCATGCCCATGACCCAAACACCTCCACCAGGCCTACCTCCAACATTACAGGTTACATTTCAACATGAGATTTGGAGGGAACACACATCCAAACCATATCAAACATCATCCTAACCTCTGACTCAGAACGCTTCTCATCTCACTTTCTAGCTGTCAAGACATGGGCCCCATGGCGGTTTCTCTTTGTGTGGGCCTCTGAGCCCTAATCTATCCAAAGGGCCTGAAAGTCACTATCTGGAGCACACCAAATCAACATTCCTTGGGGCTGCTCTTTGTCTTCTACTAGAAGACTAGGAGAGGGGATTGGCAGCCAGGGCAAACAAGCCACACTAGAGGAGCCTCTAGCTTACCACTGTCACCTCTAGAAGTCCTGTAGTTTTCCAAAGCCTGCTGTAGAGTGGGGCTTCTCAGACTTTAACATGCCTGTGAACTACTTGGGTATCTTGTTAAAATGGAAATTATGTAGGTCTGGGGTAATGACTAAGATTCTACCTTTCTAACAAGCTCCCAGGGGATGCTAATGCTACTGGTCCATGAACCACACTTTGAGCAACAAGAACCTGGATTATCTGAATCTGTTCTAGCCACTTAGCACTTTAATAAGCGTGTTGAGGCTTCAGGTGTAGAAAGAGTCTCAAGTTTTAGGTTTGATGGTGTTAGCAGCAATAGTGATAACGGGGGATTTGGGGGAGAAAATTCTGTCTCAGGCACCTCGTTGCTCCACTCCTCATCCACTCGGGCATTGGCAATGGCAGTGGTGGTGGTGGCATAGTGATGATAATGGTGCTGATGATGGTGGAGATGGTAGTTATGGTATAGGTGTCGATGGTGGTGGTGGTGATGATGGTGATGGTGGTAGTAATAGTTGTGATGGTGATAGTGATGGTGTCTATGGCAATGGCAGTGCTGGAGGTAGAAGCAGTGGTGGTAATAATTAGTATGTTATTTCATGTATGGCCTTAAAGTTATCAAAGCATTTTTTCCACATTTTTTTCATGGTAGAAAAGAAAAAGAACAGAATTCATAGTCAGAAGACATGAGTTTGAGATGCAGCTCTACTACCTTCTGGTTGTGTCATCTTTGGCAAGTAACATTATCTCTCTGCATTTCCCTTATCTATAAAGTCGGGTAATATCTCCCAGCATTGTTCTTGGGCTTACACGAGCTAGCTCTTAGCAAGGGTTTCTATACCACAAATATGCAGGGTTTCCAGATTCTGATCTGGATTCTGGATTCTGATCTGGATTCTGATCTTAGCCTGGCTAAGGAGAAACGGGCTCTCAGGGGCAAGACAGCATGACATGCAAGCAAATCCTGTGGTGGAAGGTGGGCAGATCCAGGTGTATTAGTCAGAGTTCTCTAGAGGGACAGAACTAATAGGAAAGATGTATATATGAAGAGGAATTTATTAAGGGGTATTGACTCACATAATCATAAGACCCACAATAGGCCATCTGCAAGCTGAAGAGCAAGAAAGTCAGTCCAAGTCCCAAGCCCGTGAGCTCCTGGCAAACCACTGGTGTAAGTCCCAAAGTCCAAGAGCTAAAGAACTTAGAGTCTGATGTTTGAGGGCAGAAAGTATCCAGCGTGGGAGAAAGATGAAGGCTGGAAGACTCCGCAAGTCTGCTCTTTTCTTCTGCCTACTTTATTCTAGCCACGCTGGCAGCTTAGATGGTGCCCACCCAGACTGAGGGTGGGTCTGCCTCTCCCAGTCCACTGACTCAACTGTTAACCTCCTTTGGCAACACCCTCACAGACACACTGGAAACAATACTTTGCATCCTTCAATCCAACCAAGTTGACACTCAATATTAGCCATCACACCAGGATGGCCCCTGGCCTACAGGCTGATCACTTTGTTTTAAGCTGCACCATCATCAGCTGCCTCTGTGGAGCTAATTGCTGCCTTCCTTTTGTCCTTTTATTGAAGTATGCACATTTCCAGAAAGAAAAGTCATGCATGGTGTAAGGAAAAGGATCTCTGGATGTGGAGGGGGAAGTCTGGAGTCTAGCCTCAGCGCAGCCACTGTCTCTGTAGATAACAGGGGCCAATATCCTCCCCCTTCCTCCTCCCCACCCCCACGCCAGTGAAATAAAAGGGTTGGACTGGCTATCTCTGATGACCCTTCCATTGTCAAAACTTGTGGGGGTGGGTGGGCTCCCTGGACAGCACAAAAGTCTAATTAGAAGGTAGGGGTCCAAGACCCCATAGCCTGCCTTGATTTACTCCAGAGCTGTCTCTGGCCAGGGATAAAGAGAACCTAGTCTGTGGGCACTGCCAGGCTTCAGGCAGTACCCACAGCCCCTCAGCCCCACAGTGTCGCATTGGCAGTGCTTGATTTTGAAAAGGTCCAGGGAGAAATTTATTGATAGAGGCTGGAAGTTGGTTGGCCACATTAAGAACTCAGCTTCCCCTTCACTTCATCCTACTAGCTACAAAAGGAGCTTTGTCCGCCATGGGGCAGCCAGTCCAGGATGTGACCACCAGACGGAACTCAGTCTTTAATAGGCAGCAATGTCTGCACAGAAACACAAGACTCCAAGCACTGCACCCCCAGTGCTGGAAGCCCTCTGCATCCATCCATGTCTGGGTGGCTGGGACTGGCTTGGCTCTGAAGAGCCAGGGGCCTGGGATGAGCACAAGCGTAGGCCACCCTTCTTTTCCCATGACTCCTATGCTCATCCTGAAAATGAACAGAAATCGCTAGGAATGCATCTGGGTGAGCTAAGGGATTTTTCTTTCCCTGTGGTTCCCTCTCAGATAACATTCAAGGAGCTGTCCAGGTTCTTACCTGGGTTGGGAGAGACTATGGCTAAGAATATTGTCCTTTCAGTGATGGGGCAGAACCCTGGATTCAGAGCCTGCATCATCTCCCCTTTTTCCCTCTTCCCAACTTCCTGCCTAGCCTGGTGGCTGACCAGGCTCCATCATACTTGAGGGCTAAACTGTGAGGCAGAGAAAATTCTGTCTCAGGCACCTCACTGCTCTGTGGGCCCTCTTCAACCAGACTTCCAGGACCACGTCAATCTCCTCCTACACCATTCCCACCTACACACCCCGCTCGCTCTTTCGAGTCGCAGAGGCACCTGCCTCCTGCTCTCAGCTGGACCTCATGGTTGAAAAGCGATCTGTATGCCAATATAAGCTAGTTGTGATTTCCTCATGGGCAGGGATTATGTCTTTCCTCTCTGTGTCCCCAAACCCTCCACAGTGCCTGGCACCCCAGAGTCATGTAATATGTTTGTAGAATCACTGATAGAATGGATGAATAAACACCTGAGTGAGCGAGTGAATGAATGCTAGTGTTAAAAATAAGTTATATGGGCCGGGTGTGGAGGCTCATGCCTGTAATCCCAGCACTTAGGGAACCCGAGGCAGGTTGATCACCTGAGGTCAGGAGTTCGAGACCAGCCTGGCCAACATAGCAAAACGCCATTTCTATTAAAAATACAACAATTAGCCAGGCATAGTGGCGCACATCTGTAGTCCCAACTACTCCAGAGGCTGAGGCAGGAGAATTGCTTGAACTGGGGAGGCAGAGGTCACAGTGAGCAGAGATCGTGCTACTGCACTCCAGCCTTCTAGCCTGGGTGACAGAGCGAGACTCTGTCTCAAAAAAGAAAAAAAAGGTTATAAAGAGTAGGAGAGGCAGAAAGAAAAATAAAAAATCATACTTAACGAGATACCTCTACCAGCAGTGTGTGCAATTTGTTCCTTTAACTTAATCCCAATGGCAGAGCATTTCCCAGTGGTTGTAAGAGCTCACCAAGTAGGTGACTTCCCTAAAAGTAAAGTTTTCCTTTACTTCCCTGTGTGGGGTAAGGGTGGGGAGCTGTTTCTGGGAGAGGAAAGCTGCACAGGCAAGAGAGGAAGGAAGCAGTAGTTTTTTGGCCCTCTGAAAACGTTGCCTAAAGGCATCTTGGATTCAGCCCAGCCTGCAAAAAGAGAATCATTCAACACTGTGGCTGCCCCAGCTGCAGAGAAACATTGAAAGAGTTTGGTCCATCCACAGGCAAGCGGCCAGGTCTGTGGCCACAGCAACTGAAATACTCAGTAGAGAGGATAAAAGTCAGAGGAGAGATGGGAAGTGCTCATAGCTGGAGATCAGAGAAGGGTGTACCGTGGAGGGAGCAGGTGAGAAGGGAAATAGAGTTTGGGTACACAGATATTATGGGAAAGCTTTTCCAGGCATGAGAAACAGAGAGAATCAAGGCCTGGACAACCAGATACAGATGTGCTGGGCGAAAAGTTTGGCAGGGCACTAGGTACCTGAAGTAATAGGAAACAAATTGGGAAAGGTCAATTGGGATCCAATTATGGAGGGCTTTGGGCCATGCCAAAGAATTTGGACTTTATTCCAGAGGCAATGGGAGCATTCTTTTTTATTTTACGATTGTTGTTGTTGTTATTATTATTATTATTATTATTATTAGACCAGGTCTTGCTGTGTTGCCCAGGCTGGGATGCAGTGGCACAATCTTGGCTCATTGCAACCTCCACCTCTCAGGTTCAAGCGATTCTCCTGCCTCAGCCTCCCGAGTAGCTGGGATTACAGGCACACACCACCACACCTGGCTAATTTTTGTGTTTTTGGTAGAGATGGGGTTTTGCCACATTGCCCAGGCTGCAATGGGAGCATTCTAAGATCTCTTAGCAGAAGAGTGGCTCAATTAGGGAAATAAATCAAGATGTACTCAGTACCAAGGGCTAGGCACTCTACAAATGCTATCAAATATAATCTTCACAGTACCCCATGAGCCAGGTGACATCATTCCCATTTTTCAGTGGAGGAAATTGAAGAGTAAAGAGATTAGGAACTTGCCCAAGTCACACAGCTGGTAAGTCCTCTTGTAAGTATGCGATAGCTATGTCTTGCGCATGCCTCGTGGAGAAGCTGAACAAGAACACACTCCAGCAAAACTGGAGTGAGCATCAAAGGAACAAAAGGGTGATGTGAGAATACATGAAACGGTAGAATTAACCCAAGATTCCAGTGAAAAGGAATTTCAGGGTGACAACTGTTTAGTGAGCCTCAAAATAAATTGGTGTTCAATAAAATGGCAGTGGGTCTCAAGGAGAGTATCTTCTCGAAGAATAGAATGGATTCCAAGCAACACAAGAAATGAGTAAGAAGCTAAACAATAATTGGGGCATCATGGAAAAGACCTAGTTTTCTTTACCCAAGCAGAAAAAAAGAAAGTAATCAAAAACCCTGGGAAAAACAAACCATTAAACAAGGTCACAGTACAAAAACAAAGCAATGTAAGAGGTAAGATGTATTTGAGCAAATGGGGGCACATAAAACAAGAAAGTCTATTTGATCCGGTGGCTAAGAATATCATCCTTTGAGTGACAGAGGCATCTGCCCTTGACATATGTTGTATGGGAGAGCAGGGAAGGATATATAATCACAGCCCATTACCAGAAATTGTGCTCATTTATCCACATAAAATACTCTACTTGAAGTGCCGTTTGATAGTTTTCAACTTTTAGAAAGGACCATAGACAATGAAGAGAAGAACTCACTATGGTTTTGGGACAGAATGTAATGTTACCACACTTGACAGTGTAAAAATCCATAGCTGATAGAAGAGATGAGACAGGAGGAAGAGAGGAAAGGACAAGGGTGGTGATTTTAATACCTTACCATACAGGGTAAGGAGCCAAGTACTACTTGGAGCTGATGAAACAAAGCTACTGATAGAGGAACTAGAAATAATGACTGTATCAGTGAGGATTCAAGAAAAAGGGAACTACTGTAAGGATTAGACATTATGCAGTTATGGGACCTGGCTAAACAGTCTACATGAGTATTGCCTCTGTGTCTGGTGTTGGGCTTGAGGTCAGCAGAATTGAGAGCTGGGAAGAAAGACGGGAGTGGGGAAGGGAAAGGACAACCTGAAACCCACAAGGACCTGAAACCAACAAGGACAAACAAATCTGCATCTTCCTTGCTCTGCCTTCACTCTCCAGGTGTAGGTGATCTTCTGGATAAGCTGGTGTTCCCATCATGGAACTACAGATGCATCTGGCCCAGGACATGGAGGAGCTGAAGGAGAATGGGAACAGCTGGAGAAGCCATAAGCTGCATGACAGCAAGGTGACACTCATGCTAACTACAACAGCACCTGGCCTGCACCAACCTTCAGACAGTAAAAATGGCTATTGCTTCACTTCTGCCTTCCAAATTTGCATGAACTTCCCTCACGGCTAACCCTAAGTTAGAACCACACAGAGGAGGTAACCTGGGGAAATGTAGTCCCTGTTTAGTTAATTGGACACAATACAAATTAATACATTCTGAAAATTTTGAAGAGGGACAAAGGTGATTGTTGCAGGTTGGGTTCCTTGGGAGCAGGTACTGAGAGTTTGGCACACATGATGTGTATTAGGATCAGCAACTGTGAAAAGAAGGGGAAGGAGGAAGGTTGGGCAAATGGAGAAGTCGAATTGTGATGCAGACCCAACAAAACCTTCACCAACCCTGCCCCGAGCACTGAAGTGAGTATTGACCCTTAAAGTGTCCAAGTTTGAGCTAAAATAACCTGGCCTTTCTACCCTCACCTTGCTCAGTCACTGGATATGGGCTGCCCCAGGAAGAGCATGACCTTGGGCAAGGCGGCTCTGTGCAGCAGAGGCAGACCCTGAAAGAACCAGCAGCTGATGGCCATCTGCTGACCACACTCCCTGCTGCTGGGCAGCAAGCCCATTTTTGAAAAGGGGTCTGTGTAGTGCATCTCTGTGTCTACCAGAGTATATGGATGACTTAAATCCTGCTTGCTATGGGTTTTAATGTCCCTTCCAAAACTCATATTAACATTTAATTGCCATTGTAACAATATAGAGAGGCAGAACCTTTAGGAGGTGATTAGCAGGCTGGGCACAGTGGCTCATGCCTTTAATCCCAGCACTTTGGGAGGTTGACATAGGCAGATCACAAGGTCAGGAGTTCGAGACCAGCCTGGCCAACATAATGAAACCCTGTCTCTACTAAAAATACAAAAATTAGCCAGGTGTGGTGGTGCACGCCTGTAATCCCAGCAACTTGGGAGGCTGAGGCAGGAGAATTGCTTGAACCCGGGAGGCAGATGTTGCCGTGAGCCAAAATCGCACCACTGCACTCCAGCTTGGGTGACAAAGAGAGACTTGATCTCAAAAAAAAAAAAGATTATGATTATGTCCTTGGGGGCTCAGCTCTCATGAATGCATTAATGCCATTAGCGTGGGAGTGGGTTCCTGATTTAAAAAAAAAAATGAATTCAACCCATTTTGTCTCTCTGTCTGTTACCCTCTCTTACCATGTGATGCCTTCTACCATGTTATGACACAGCAAGAAGATGCAACCCCTCAATCTTGGACTTCCCAGCCTTCAGAATCATGAGCCAAATGGAGCCTTTATCAATTACATAGTCTGTGATATTCCACTATAGCAGCAGAAAACAGACTAAGACAGGGAGACAATAGATAATGTCCCCAACTGACCTACTGGAACAGAGAAGAATTATCATATTACTTAGAGATACGAAGGCAAACTGGCATAACCAGAAATTGAGATAGTTAAAAGCTACTGCCTCCAGGACGCAAGATTGAATCCAAGGAGTGGGATGGAGGCCTATTTTTAACTGTAAGTCCTTCTGTGCCATTTATTTTTCTAACTATGTGCATGCAGATCTTCAATTAAATGTTTATAAATTTTTTAAAAATTCAGATCTGTCTGATTCCAAAGCTGCATCCTAGAGTTATGCCCCAGGCAGGCTAATCGGAAATTCATGGACAAGTCTGTTTGGAGTAGGCAGACAGAACTGTTGCTTACTTCATGGGAATCAAGCACAGCTGTGAGTGTCTTAGCCTTGGTCTGGCAGCAGTGCCTGGTGCATCCATTCCTAAGGTAAGAAGCTGGCCAAGCCCTTCATCTCATACCCCAAATAGATGGACATGCAGATTCTGAGAGTCAGGGGAAATACCAGCCCTCATACTGTGTTGGATTGGAGGCCCCTCCATTTCCACCAGATTGCTGCTGAACTTACCATCACCAAGAACAGGATTCACTTTTGACTTTCTGGGCCCCTCCTAAACTTTATTACTATGATTGAGACTCTCAGCAGCAGGGACCTGCTACCTGGAGAATGTCAGCAGTTGGGTTGGCACAGGAGAAGGGGCTTCTCCATTGCGAAGTTCTTCTCAAAGGCTACTGTGGCAGGGTCGTTACTATGGGAGGGTCAGTTGGTTGGATAATGTCCCTCCTTATTTAAGAAAAAAACAACAACAACACTTTTTTTTTAGACTTATGAATGCAATATGACTATAGCACTGAACGTTTGGGAAATTCAGAAAAGTTGCCCCATAACCCCACCACCCTAACACAATCAATCATTACTTTTTGCCACAGTTTCTCACTTCATTCTCCTCTGCATCTGTTTTTTTCAGTCTGTCATCACAGTGTACACAAATTTGACCCTTGTGTCTTCTGCTAAATTTATATCATAAGCATTTTCCATGTTGTTGTGTAAGCTTCATAACTATCATTTTAAATAGTGCATAAGATGAAGTCCAGGATTTTGTCCCGGAACCTAGGAACACTGGATCCCGGTGTACAGTAGACAATGTATGTTTTTAAATGAATGGAATGAGTAATTGGGCCGTAATTTATTATTCTTCTACTGTGGGATATTTAAGAAATTTGTTCCCAATCTTCCAACACATTGTCTTCTTTCTTTCCCAAACACCCTTCCTTTTTTTCCTTCTGCATTCAATTTCCCCAAGACATTCTCAAACTGCTCTTTGCCCCTCTTTCCCAGATCCCACTGGCTCTATCTTTCATGTATCAGAAATCAACCAGGTGTGTGTTAAGCACAGGACAGGGTTGCATAAGAAAAGCCGAATCCTGTTCATGGTGGCTTAGCTGAGTGGGAAACATCCACAAGCCACGTGCAGATCCTGCCTGAGCTGGGACCCCACCACGTCCTTCAGAGTCAATGTGTTCTGTCAACACTGCTGACACCATCGGTACCCTTCTGCCTAAAATAGTGGCCCAGACCCTGCCAGTTATTGCTTCTCACTGCTTACATTTTCATGTGAATTTAAACGTTCAAACATCACGAACATGAAACATGAAGACTCAACCCGCAGTGGCATTTTAATGAGGTTCAACTGGGTTCAGCACATTCCATTAATTACAATTGTGTAAAAGCTTTTCGACCCAGATCACTTCCTTAGGTCTGGCCCATTACAGCCAAGACAAACTTTGTGCTTTCTGAGCACTTGAAAGGCTGGGGAGAATCGTGTCTGGGCAGATGGTGAACCACCGCAGGGCCCACCTTGGCTCTGATTAGCTGGACCAGACATTTAACTGAGCTACTCAAAAGCCCCTGAAGAGGAAATGGCTGAGTGATAAACTATGATGGGAGATTATCACTCACTCACCCTGAAAACACTCCCTACACACTTTACCTTGCTCTCTACACTTTGCAAATCATAGTCACATCTGCAGCTCCTAGAAGTTTCCCATGGAGAGAGTAAAGAGTTATTAATATTCCCATCTGACAGACATGGCAACTGAGGCCTGGAAAAATAGGGTGACTTTTGTGAGACTGCAGAACAAAGCACTGGTCATCTAAGTTTCCTTCTACTAAACAGATTTTGGTACAGACTAAGCTGTAAGAAAGAGGCTTAATATACACCAGCCGGCTGGCATGGTGGCTCACGCCTATAATCCCAGCACTTTGGGAGGCCAAGACAGGAGGATCACTGGAGGCCAGGAATTTGAGACCAGCCTGGTCACTAAAGAAAGACCCCCATCTCTACAAAAAAAAAAAATGTTTTAAAAAAAGACATACACCAGCCCACAGGTAGGTGGTCCAGGCTATTAGGGTGGCTCTACCATCTTCAACGCAGGGCTTCCATTGCTGCATCCAAGGTGGCTTCCCCGGTGGTCCTCATCCCCCCAGTAAGAAGGGGGAACGGGAAGAGAAGCAGCCATACACTCCTTTTTTGGGCCACACCCAACCGTGTATTTCTTCTGATCACTCAGTGGCTGGGACATTGCCACATGGACAGACCCAATAGCAAAGGAGGTTGGGTGGCCTTGTGTCCAGCTCCCACTCTGGAGTTCTGCTATCAAATGAAGGGGGAAATGGATATCGGTGGACAACCAGCCCACTCCAGCACATAAGTCATGACAGCTCCACAGCTGGTCGATAAGGAAGCCCAAGGTGCTTGGTTTCAGTAGCCTCTGAGTGTCCCAGCATCTGCTCCTAGTCACTCAGTAGAACTTGCAGCCGTGATCTTCCTTTGACACAGCTGGACCACAGCAGTGCAGGGAACCCGCTTCAGATCCGTGTTGTACTGGGCTCAGAACAACAACAACAAAAAAAGCATGGAAACTAACCTTGCCCACTAGGAGCTTACATCTTAAAAAGCAACAGGCTTCATGTAGAACAAAGCATGAAACCAACAGACGACTGGATGGCAAAACACAGACACCTATACCAGGCAAAGATTTCCCTTCCAAGGGACCAGGGCATCAAAAGATAAAGTGAAAACCACTTGACTGATTTTTAAGCTTAGCCTCCTTCCCACCACCTCCCCCTGTGCGCCAACTCTCCCCACTCCAAATAGCTCTCCTTTCACGATCTAAGCAGGCCATGAACACACTTACCTTTCTCCTTTGCTCTGCTAATCTAGCTCGGATAACACCTCTTTCTCAAGAGTGTCCTGTGTTTCCCAAACAAAAAGCAGTCGTTCTATCTCCCTAATCCCCAAACACTTTTTTATATGCAGATCAAATCACTATCACCTTGTATTAGGATCCATTGAGCATAAATCTGCGTCATCCCATACATCCTAGAATAAGAATTTCGCCCAATCTTGTATACCCAGTGTTTAACACAGTAAGTACCTGGGACATAAATGAGGCTTAATGAATGAGTTGCCCTTAGAACGGAAGAAATTGTGTCTTTCTTATCTCCATATCCCTGGAGCATAGCACAATGCCTGGCATGTAGTTGGTGTTCAGAAAGTGGAGTTTGATTGACTTGAATTTAATTAAAATGCAAATAGTACATCTACCCGGAGAAGCAGAATCAGATACAGCAAAGACAGGACCCACAAAGTAGGGCGTATCTGGTGCCAACCCAGTTCAGTGCACTGACCAGAGAGTTTCAGTCTATAGATCCTATATGGCCAGCTTGATCTGCCCAGCAGATGCCGAGGCTGGCAGTGCATTTGGCAAAGGTCCTCTAAAACTTGGGCCAACCACGCTGCATTTTGGGCTCCTCCTCATTTTCTCTCCCCACACTCACCCTCCAAGGCTCAGTCCTTGCCTACAGCTCTGGTCCCCACACCCCACACCTGCTTGGCACTAAGGTAGAGCAGTGAACAAGACAGATAAGGTCCCTGTCCACACAGTACTTAAAGCCTATCCAGGGACCACGCTCAGCTAAATGACCCCAAAGTGACATGCTCGGTTGTGCTTGTTACCTTGAGAGTAGCACCTGCCTTGAGGACACCAGGTATTAAAGGCTCAGCCTGTCTTCTCTCCTGTACCTGGATTCAGAGAACATGACTGTGAGTCCATCTGAGTCCCAGACCTGCTACCTATGAGCCATGAGCCAATCTTTTATCCTCTCCAAACCTATCCCCTCATCTGTAAAATGAGGTCAGTAACAACCTCTGTTCTGCCTACCTTCCAGATTGGATAAGGATTAAATAAGGTATGTGAAAGGGCTTTGTAAGCTGTAAAGTAATACACGTTGCTTATGACTGTTGTTATGATTAGTATTATTATTACTAAGTAACCATTCCTCCTATCTCCTCCCTCTGATCATCAGTGGTGCCAACATTCTCCTAGTCCCCCAGCCTAGAGGAATCTGTTGTTTCTGTCTTTCCAGCACCCTTTGTCCCCGTCATCAAATACCAAAGCTCATTTTCCCGTTAGGGAGCACATTCCACGTGGCACATGCCCCTCCCCCGGCCCAGAGTCCTCCATGCACCTGGCCATGGTAATTCTCAGAGATGGGCACATGACCTAAGCCAGCCAATCGGAGTCTTTCCTGGAATTTTCTCACCAAAGTTTTGTGGGAAAAAACAGGCTCCTTTCTTCTGGGAGGTGAGAGTCTGGGGCTGCCAGCAACCAATGATCCCATGATGTAGAGAAAGCCTGTCTGAAGAATGAAATCAAGCAGAAAGAGAAAGAGAAAGACTGTGTCCTGGATCCAGCTGTTCCCAAAGCCAGCTGCAACCCTGAACTTCCCAGGTACACGTATAAAGACAAGCTCTCTTTTACTTGAGCTGAATTGAGTTGGGTTCGGTCACTCAAAAATGAAAGACTCTAGAGTAATAAAAGATTCAAAACTCAGGTGACATGTTCTGTTTGTCTCTTTCCTTTAACCCTAATGTTTAATCTGTTGAAACTCACATTTGTCCCTTCTGCTGCTACATGTTCCTGGCCAGATTCTCTTTGTCTCATACTTGGCGGCTGCCCGGTGGGGAGAACTGTAGGATTCAATCCAGACAGAGCTGGGTGAATCCCAGTGCTACTACTTAGTCATTGATCATGTGAACTTAGACTTCTCTGGCACTCTGTAACTTCATTTGTAAAGTGGGACAAATGACCCCTGCCACGCAGAGCTGCTGTGAGTATGAAATGAGACGTCTGTAAGGCCCAGTGGGGACTCAATAAGAAGTAGCTATTATTAGTATTTTTACAGCGGCTCCTTTTGCTCCATCCGTAGGAGAAGGTGATACATCAATCCTGTTTTCAGTAGAGGGCATTAATCATGTTCTCTGAGCGCAAACATAAAAATAGGATCATGGTCCAGTGAGAAAACCAGGCCTGGGCAGCTGTGGATGGTTGGGGGCCATTGGGTAGAACAAGAGGTGATGAAACCACTGGAGGAACGAGGCTTCGGCAGGGGTGGTCTCCTGGCACCAAGGAGAGGTGCCCTGGATAACGCAACCCCAGTCTCCACAGCAGCCAATCAGAGCCAAATGCACAGGTAGGCTAAGGCAGCCATCTCTGGAGAGGCCAGGCCAGTCCCAGAAGGAGAGCCTTCTTCCAGGTGAGGTTGAGAGTGCGGTCATTGTTCAGAGACTTAGCAGACATGATTTGCTCTGAGTGTATAGTTGTAGGTGCTCTACAAAATACTGAAACTGGAATCTATTGTTTCTTTTCCTTGACCACTAGCTTGGCTTGTTATTTCTGAAGAAAGAGAACAGGGCCAGGAGTCTGACATCTGAGGCTTCAACCCCATTTGCAACTGATAAGCTATATGACCTTGGGAAACTGGTCTCCCCTCTCTGGGCCTTGGTCCCCTCACCTGTGAAGGGGGTCAGTAAGCGGTGGCAGATATTCTCTAAGGGCCCTTCTGATGCTAACACTCTCAGTCTGGTCCATCTCAGGCCTTGAGGAAGCTAATCAGGCTGGACCCAGCCTCCCACAACCCCAGACTGCTCCAAGGGTTTTGCTTTCAAGGCAGCCAGGCATAGTGGCTCACCCCTGCAATCCCAGCCCTTTGGGAAGCCAAGGCAGGTGGATGACTTGAGTCCGGGAGTTTGAAACCAGCCTGGACAACATAGCAAAACCCTGTCTCTACAAGAAATACAAAAATTAGCCAGATGGGTAGCACACACGTGTTGTCCCAGCTACTGGTGAGGCTGAGGTGGGAGGATCACCTGAGCCAGGGAGGTCAAGGCTGCAGTGAGCCAAGATTGTGCCGCTGCACTCCAGCCTGAGTGACACAGCAAGACCCTGTCTCCAAAAAAAAAAAAAAAAAAGAGAGAGTCCAAGGCAGGACGTGGGGAGCCATAGCTATTTATCCTGGGAGAAATGATGGGGTGTGTGCATGGAGGTGGGGAGCCCAGAGGACACTCTCCCCACTGGATAGTGCCACCTCTGTGACAGGAGCTCCCCTCGGAGAAAGGTGAACCAGGAGCTAGGGGTGAGCAACCCTGTTTAACAGCCTTCCATTTGTTTACCAAAAAAATATTGTTTCATCATAAAAATTCCCAAAATAGTTCCTTCCCTGGTCAGACTGACTGGCGGGCGCCCAGCTTGGGAGCCCAGCCGTGCTGGAGACACACTCTCAGGGAGGCGAAATTAGCTGGCAAGGTCGGGAGCCGCAGTCTGGGGACCACCAGCCCCACACATCCTGTGGGGTGGGTGCAGAGGGTTACAGCTACAAAATCACCTTTCTAGGGGTCTTTCTCTGGGCAGTGGCAGGATTTCCCCCCGAGGCTCAACAAACTTATTTTTAGCTAAGAAGGGCTTCCTCTGCTCTTGGCGAGGGAGGGGGTCATGTCTCCTGGGCTGGAAGTGAAATAAATGTTTTCCCCTCTGAGGGAATGCACCCTCCCACACTCATTCTGGCTAACACCCTCTCATCCCACAGCCCCTCAATGGCAGCTCTTCAGAGAGCCCTTCTCTTAAAGCCCTCTCCCCAAAATGGCCCAAATTAGGACCTTGGTTATAGAGTCTCATAGAATGCTGCCTTTTACTCTTGGAGAACTTACCACTCTTTGTACTTATAAGTATGAAGGTTGGTCATAGAACATTACTCAATACATATCCCCAGTGCCTGACACATAATAGGTTCTCAATAAGTCTGTGTTGAGTGGTGGGTGAATACTCCCTCTGTCTGGGACCCCAGGCACCTCTCAGGGACATGCCAGTCTTATGGGGACCTGTGTGTATTTGAGGATGAGAGAGTGAGGAAGAGGGATAAATAAAAGCATTTCCACTCCATTCCTGCAACTAATCTCTTCTCCTGCCACTCACCCCAACCTAGCCAGAGCAGGACCCCACAGAGGAAAATGATCCATAGTTAAGCAACAGAATCATCCTCACAGATGAGCCTTGCTACAGCAGCCCAGAGCCTCCAGGCTGCATTGCCAAGCAAATGTGGCAGGTACTCACATGGCCTCCTGAAAGGCCGACCAACCCCATCCCTACCACCTCATACCTTAAGTCTTCCTTAGTCTTAGTGAAGTGGGAATAAATTCACCCTTAGAATACATTGCTAATTTTTACTGATCTGCAACATGCAATGTAAGTTAAAACATTGCCTGGGGCCCGGCGTGGGGGCTCAGGCCTATAATCCCAGCACTGTGGGAGGCCGAGGTGGGTGCATCACTTGAGGTCAGGAGTTCGAGACCAGCCTGGCCAACATAATGAAACCCCATCTCTACTAAGAATACAAGAACTAGTCAGGCATGGTGGGGCACACCTGCAATCCAAGCTACTGGGGAGGCGGACGCTAGGGAGGCAGAGGCTGCAGTGAGCCAAGATTGTGGCACTGCACTCCAGCCTGAGCAACAAAGCAAGACTCCATCTCCAAAAAAACAAACAAACAAACAAACAAACAAAAACCATTGCCTGGCTTTGCAACCCAGCATTAAGACAAGTCTCCACCCTACGTCCTGGAAAAAGAGAGAGAAAGAGAGAGAGAAAATGATATGAAGAGTGAAGTTGTTTCCTTGGGCCATTCCACTCTGTGAATGTGGGCTCCACAGTAAGACCGAGGAAAAAAGACGGCAGATGCTTCCCCAATTGGTCTCATTTACCACAAACTTTGGCACCTTATGGCACCTTTAAATGGGGTCTAATGTGTAAAATGTGTATTTTTCATATATCTCGACCCCTAAATGCAAGGCAACTACTTTGTGACACATAAAGCCATATATATACTACGTTAGTAGAGAAGTTATCTTCAAAAGTAATTTTACTGGATATGATTTTCTTCTTTACACACTGACTTTAAAATGTGACTCCCACTTAGCATCCAACTATATTGTTATTTGCATCTATTGAGAAAAAAGCAGACCATAGAGCCAAACAAGAGAAACAAAAAACAATCCTCTGGAATTCCACCACTCAGGGAGAACCACTGTGCATTTCTGAGGGGCTATTTTTTAAGGCAAGTGTGTACAAATGTGTATTAATTCTATCAATATCTCATACAGGGAAAACCAGACAGATTTTCTTTTGAAGGTTACAAGTCGTTTTTTGTTTTATTTCCCCCCCCCAAACTCTTTTCTTTATGAACACAGTTGGATTTTCAAACTCCCCTTCATATCCTGGGCTGATTTTCTGCACTGTTAAAATGTGTGCCAGAAAATCTTGACATCCTTGAGTCTAAGCAGGTAAGAGTCAGGATTCATTGGAAAAGATGGTTGAAGGAGCTGGACATGGTGGCTCACGCTTATAATCCCAGCACTGTGGGAGGCTGAGGCAGGTGGATCACTTGAGGTCAGGAGTTTGAGACTAGCCTCGCCAACATGGTGAAACTCCATCTCTACTAAAAATACAAAAATTAGCCGTGCGTGATGGCGCATGCCGATAGTCCCAGCTGCTCTGGAGGCTGAGGCAGGAGAATCGCTTGAACCAAGGAGGCAGAGGTTGCAATAAGCTGAGATCACGCCATTGCACTCCAGCCTGGGCAACAGAATGAGAATGAGACTCCATCTAAAAAAATAAAATAAATAAAATAAAAAATAAAATAAAATAAAATAAAATAAAATAAAATAAAATAAAATAAAATAAAAAAGGCTGAAGGAACCAGAACCAATCTTTTTCTCTTCTCCCTCTTCCCAATTTGGCCTCCAGCTGGTCCGGTGGGGAAGCAGCTCCAGGAAAACCCTGGATCATGTCCTATGCTCCGAATCCCACCTATGCTCTACCCACCCCAGAGCGCTGAGCTTTACCCCACACTTGTAACATCTGCAAAAAGGTAGGCTCATCACCATGCAGCCATTCCCTCTTGAGACCAGATGACAGAGGGAGAAATGGAAAGAATGTTTAGACTGAGAGAGATAATTCAGAAAATAAACACCCTTCTTTGACCCATTCAAGCCATTTCTAACCTTTGATTGTTTCTCTTCCCAGTTAAGAAGAAAGGGATAATTTGGAGAGCAACAGGGTTCAGCATTGAGTACTAACTAGGAGAAAAAAAAAAAGTTTGATACACCATGTGTTTTGTAAGGGTCTGGTTTGATTTCATTTTGCTTTCTTCAGTACTTGGTGGTTGCAAATCTAGTCCAAGACTGGCTGAGGATTTGCAAAATCAGTGGTTTTGATCAAGTATTTGGACTTTGATCTTTGAATGGGTACATACGTGGAATTAACCTTAAAAAGAAAACAG
Source organism: Chlorocebus sabaeus (assembly GCF_047675955.1). Taxonomy (NCBI): domain Eukaryota; kingdom Metazoa; phylum Chordata; class Mammalia; order Primates; family Cercopithecidae; genus Chlorocebus; species Chlorocebus sabaeus. The sequence goes on along the minus strand of NC_132927.1, from coordinate 51,700,511 downwards.
CTCTGCTTAGATGAAAGAAATTGCCAGCCACTTGTTCCCCTGAGCGTAGAGGTACTTCTATACCTTGGCCAAATGGACTACTAAGGAATTTAATAATTACCTTTCCAGTGAGAATGGCACATATTCACCACTCAGATTCAAGAATGTGTTTAAAAATGCAACTATAAATAGTGCAGGTACTTCCAGAGTTTCTAACATCGGTCTTGCAAATTTCCTGTACTTATGAATAGCCTGTTGTTCAAAGCCACCCAACCACACTCAGCAACTGGGTTTGTGTGAGCCAGTGCCCCATTGCCACCTTTGTATTTATTTATTTAACCACCTTGTTCCCCGAATAATTTAAGACGGCTTTTTAAACATGAAATATAGGCTGGGCGTGGTGGCTCACGCCTGCAATCCCAGCACTGTGGGAGGCCGAGGCAGAAGGATCAGTTGAGCCCAGGAGTTCAAGACCAGCCTGGGCAACACAGTGAGACCATCTCTCAGTTAAAAAATAATAATAATAAAGAGTAGAAAAAGAAAATATATATGTATATATGTATATGAAATATAATGAAATCAAAACAATAGGTAAAGGAAACAAAGGAAAAAGAGAAGCAAGAAAGAAAAAATAAAATGAAAATGCTAAGGGTGACATTTTGGCTCTGCAGGTTGTGAGGGGCTGTACATTTGCTCAAGATGTAACTTCAGATTTAAATATGAGCTTCCTAGTGGGTAGACCGAAAAAGAGAAAAAAAAGAGGCATGGTCAGTTGTATGTCTTATAGTGTCCATAAACTAAAAGCCAGGTGTTTAGGAGAAGCATAACTATTCCTGGAACGAAGACAGAGAAATTTCTTCCATTGATCCCCATAAAGAAAACAGCACTCTAACTACAAATATGACAGGAAGTCCCATAATTTTGTCTCTTAAAACATCTCTTGGCAGGTGCAGTGGCTCATGCCTGTAATCCCAGCACTTTGGGAGGCCAAGGTGGGCAGATCACTTGAGGTCAGGAGTTCAAGACCAGCCTCGGCAACATGGCAAAACCCCAACTCTACAAAAATTATAAAAATTAGCTGGGCGTGGAGGCGCACACCTGTGGTCTCAGCTACTTGGGCGGGGGTGAGATGGGAGAATCACCTGAGCTCAGGGAGGTTGAAGCTGCAGCGAGCTGTGATTGCACCACTGCACTCCAGCCTGGGCAACAGAGTGAGACCTTGTCTCAATTAAAACAAAACAAAACAAAACAAAACAAACCACGACCTGGTGTGGTCGCTCATGATCCCAGCACTTTGGGAGGCCAAGGTGAGTGGATCACCTGAGCTCAGGAGTTGGAGACCAGTCTGAGCAATATAGAGAGACCCTTGCCTCTATTTAAAAGTATATATGTATGTGTGTGTGTGTAAATAGCTGATTAAAAGCATCTCCACAGAAGACTGAAACCACATGGTTCTGATCTACAGCTGATGTGATTCAATGATAAATTTTAAGAACTAAGGGGCTGGATAGACTATATAAACCCCCAGATAATCTTCATCAACCTTTAATTCCCTAAACCAGGTATTTATAAGCATCACGAACACAGTGAATGAGTTTGTGGTTGTTTCCTCCCTACTGTTTGCTCCACAAACAGCATTTGTGATGCCAGTTCCCCACCACTCCATTTGCTTTAACTTTAGCTAAGCCAGGGTAGGGTCAATGTCACTGGCGGGTGGTACAGGGAGGTGATCACGCCTCTTCTCCACCATCCCCTTTCTTCTCTTACAGGGAACACTTGTAATGTCAAGTTCTTTCCTTTTCTCCTTCTCGAGGCCTAGTGGGCCCATCTAAGAACAGCTCTCTGTCACCCAGTACTGCCTTCAGATAAGTGGAGCAGCTCAGGCCTCACTCAAAATTTCTAAGTCCCTCCCTTCCTACCCACTCCCCCAGGTGCCCTGAAGGATTCTGGGATTCGTTTCCATGGAGTTGTTCTGGGGCCCGGCTGGGTCCAGGTTCCGGGAAAATGTCAGGGCAGTCGGATCTTTCCTTCTGGCTGGCAGGATATTTCTTCCATGGGATGGCATGGGATTGGGCTGATGGAATGGTATTGACATGCTGATTCAAGGTGACTCTCGCTTTCATCAGACACAGGGAGTGTGCAGGGCTCTGCACTATTAGTGACCCCCACAGACCACTGGGCATAAGCTGCCTTGTGGGCCTGTGTATCAGCTGTCTCCCGCTTCCTTTCTCCTCCCCACAAGAAATAATCTCACCCTAGGGCATCCCTGAGTCCATACACAGGCAGTTTCTTTGTCTGCTCTATTCCAACTCACACCTGGTGATCTCAAGAGGAAAAATGTTTCCCTTTTTCTTCCTTCACTCTATTCCATTGGTGAGCAAAATCCCAAACCCTAATCAAATCTGATTATCAGTGGAACTAATGAAGCCTAAGAAAAGGAAGAGAAAGTCAAAGCATAAAAGTCAAATGAACCACGCTCAAGATCTGGGACCATCCCCATCCAAAGCCCTTAGAATATCTCATCTCATCCTCGTAAAGTCACCACCTACCTCCACTTCTAATAAAAGCTGTTCACCCCTACCACCAGCATTCATGATCATTACAATGTCTTATTTCATTCTATAGTTTTCCCATTTAGGCACTGATGGTGAAAAAGACGGTTTCATACTTGCATGAAGTCCAAATGGGCAGTATTTCAACTACATATGGAGTTAAACAAGTTTCAAGGATTAACTAAATCACGCTGCCATCATGTATAATCACATGATTTTTATGAGAAAATGTTTCCCAGTTCCGATAACCACTTTATTATTGAGCTTCTGGTACAGAAAGCTAGGCTCTTCCTATCCAGCATCACCTATACATGCAAAACAGCAAGAACTGGGAACACTGACCACCACTGACAATGCCTAATGCCTGGGCTTCTAAAGAGGGGTAGATTCTTCCAAAAATGGCGACTTTTTTTTTTTTTTTTTTTTTTTTTGAAACAGAGTCTCGGTCTGTGGCCCAGGCTGGAGTGTAGTGGCGCAATATCAGCTCACTACAAGTTCCGCCTCCCAGGTTAAAGCGATTCTCCTGCCTTAGCCTCCCGAGTAGCTGGTGCTACAGGCGCCCACCACCACGCCTGCTCATTTTTTATGTTTTTAGTAGAGACGGGGTGTCACCGTGTTGGCCAGGATGGTCTCGATCTCCTGACCTTGTGATCCGCCCGCCTCAGCCTCCCAAAGTGCTGGGATTACAGGTGTGAGCCACTGCGCCCGGCCCAAAAATGGTCACTTCTGTATTCATTTGAAATATTGGTGCAACAAGTATTATTACAACAAAAATGCCTCTGTGCAAACACTACACACAAAGATGTATACACACACCCTGCAAAGAACTCCAAAGTGTGAGAGTTGGTTCAAGTATTAAAGTACTATTCGGTAGGACAGGGTCAGGGTTTGTATGCTGGGATTTGTACTCAGGAGCATCGGGTTGTAAGATCCCTCTGGAGACACGATACAGGCATTGGAAAAAGTTATATTCTTTTCTTTGTAGATTATTTAGGATATTTAAGCCTTTTATTAAAAATATTGCTTGTACTTTTGATCATGAAAATGTAGACATGTATTTGTATAAAATCAAAATTACTATTGATGGGTTAAATAGAAAATGAGGATAGAAATGCAGTGAGTTGGCCAGGTATGGTGGCTCACACCTGTAATCTCAGCACTTTGGTAGGCCTGGACTGGAAGATTGCTTGAGGCCAGGAGTTCAAGACCAGCGTGGACAGCACAGCAAGACCCCATCTCTATGATAAAGTAAAATAATAAAATAAAATAAAAATACAGTGAATTAAGACACAGGCAACCTCAGTTCCAGACCAGCTCTTCCACTGACTGTGTGGCCGAGGGTAAGTTACCTCACCATGCTGAACTTCATACTACTCTGTGGAAGGGAAGGATCAGGCCAGATTTATATCAAAGGGCCCTTGCAGGCTGAATGTCCAGGATTTCATCCCTCAACCAGTCCTGACTCACTCTACACTGTCACCTTGTCCATGCAGGCCCTACAGCACCAGTCCTAGGGCTGGGAACCTCCTACCTGTTTCCTAGGTGAGAAGAATCCACTTCCCGCGGACGCAGATGTCTGCACACTCTCACCTCCCTCTTCTATTTCCAAACATTTGGTGGCCTCCTGTATACACAAGCTCACGGGCTTCGTGATGCCGAGTATAAACAGAGTGAGGTCCAGACCCCGAAACTATGAGGAAATAGACAATGGTATCATAACAAAAAGCAGAAAGCTCGGGGAGTGTGTCCAAACCACACAGCAAATCCACAGAGTAGTGTTCACTCCCTGCAGGAGGAGCTGGGGGGTCACAGGCTGGTCATTCTCTCTGTCCCTGCCTGCCCACTCTGTACCCCTGGAGGTCCAGATAGCAGGCCTGGCGTGAGAGTGAGGATGGATTTGTCCTCAGCATCCACCCACTTGAAGCAGAGAGTGCTGGGCAGTCCCTGAGAATGTTTGCTGGTGGCAGTTCTTGGCCACAAAACAGTTAGAAAAAAGTCCCTCCTAAGTACTGGTATTCATAGCACAGAAATGCAATCTCCAGGATAAAATAGGAAGGGAGGAGAGTTGTGTGGGGATGGGGAGGAGGGCCTCCGGATGGTTGTGTTACATTTTTATAATTCTAACAAGTTGTGGATGTGTTTCTGCCACATACATCTAGAGGTTAAACCAGGATACACCAAGAACACAGCACTAGGTCTGCATTGTGGGCTTGGGAAATGATTCTGCCCCTAGATTATCAGCTCTGACACGGCACGGGCTTCGCCGGCCTGGCCCACTGTTGTGGACATGGCTGTACATCGGCAGGGGCTTCGTCGGCCTGGCCCACTGTTGTGGGCATGGCTGTACATCCAGGAGGCCTTCAATACATATTTGTTGTAGGCTTGTTAATCAACCGAAAAGCAAGTAGACTTTGAGTGAGAGGAAGTTTATTTTAAATGAGTAGTGAATTGGAAGATCAAGCAAGGGAAAAGGAAATTGCAGTAGGGCCAGGAACAGTGTCTCACGCCTATAATCCCAGCACTTTGGGAGGCCAAGGCAGGTGGATCGCCTGAGCTCAGGAGTTCAAGACCAGCTTGGCCAATAGGGTGAAACCCCATCTCTACCAAAAAGATAAAAAATTAACCAGGCGTGGTGGTATGTGCCTGTGGTCCCAGCTACTTGTGAAGGCTGAGGTAGGAGGATCACTTGAGCCTGGAAGGCAGGGATTGCGGTGAACTGAGATCACACCACCGCACTCCAACCTGGGTGACAGAGTGAGACCCCATCACAAAAAAAAAAAAAAAAAAAGGAGACTACAGACAACATTGGGAAGGAGAGGTGGGAAGTGGGGCTGCATTCCATAGCAGGTCAATGTTGCTGCCTTTCCAGAACCACAGAAAGTCATCCCAGAAATCATGTTAGCCACTCGAGGCTACTGTTTGTCCCTAAAGTTTTAAATATGTCATATGTATCACCATTATATATGATATATTTAAAACTTTGTAATTTTATATTAGCTACATTAGGCTATATTAGCTCTTGGGGTGGGACATAGTGAAATGTTCCTCTTGTCATCTAAAAAGGCCAAGGAAAGGAGCCTCTCGTTCACTGAGAGCTGGGCATAGCACCCTAGTTCTCCCCGGGGCAACTTCTGGCCAGGTCGAAGCCCTCATTCCCTCTGAATCGGAGGCAGTAGAGGCCAGGAGCAAGCGTGGAGGAGGAGAGGAAAGGAGGCCAAAAAGGCCCTCTCCCCACACCCACTGCCCTCAAATCCCCTACCCCAATGTCCCTCCAGATCCTCCACGGACGGTTCTCTCCTCTGGCGTGTTGCTAATTTCTGAAAAGAAGGTCCTGGGAGCTGTGATTGTCCTGTACCCCCAAAGACGTACACACTAAGGAAGGTGTGAACCTGCCGCAGTCAGATGGTGCCCTTAACAACAGCCAGGGTGAAACCCCCTGAACACCTGGCTTTGTGAATTTCACAGCCTGTTAACCCTGGTGGGTCTTTCCTTAGGACTTCTTACATCTGCTAGGAGAATGGGGGCAGGCGGGGAGCTCAGGCCTCCACTCTACCCCCCGGAATTGGTTCGAGGACCCAGTGTGGACAAACCACAGGCCTTTGAGGATTCAGTGAGATAATGTATAGGCAAAAATTGCACAGTGCCTGGGAAACAGGCATGCATTTTTTTTTTTTTTGAGATGGAGTATTGCTGTCGCCCAGGCTGGAGTACAGTGGTGTGATCTCGGCTCACTGCAACTTCCACCTCCCTGGTTCAAGCAATTCCCCTGCCTCAGCCTCCTGAGCTAAGCAGGGTCGGGCCTGGTTAGTACATGGATGAGAAACAGGCATGCATTCTACAAATATTTACTGGTATTTACTAGGTACCAAGTACTGTTCCAGGCACTAGGGATACTACTCTGAACAAAGTGAAATTCTGTTCTTCCGGAGCTTCCATTCCACTGAGAGAGGCAGATTACACATAAACAATATATGTCAGATGCTAAGGGAAAATAATCAAGGAGGGCGAGGGGATGACAGGCCACCGTCTAGGCCGGAGAGCCGGGTAAGGCCTCCCTGAAGGAGGCCACGGAGCAACGGCCACCAGCCCCTCCAGAGGTGAGAGGGCTCATTTGAGTAGGAGGTTCACTGGGAAGCCTGGCTGTGTCTTAACACAGAGCAGGAGGTGATGGGGAAGGGAGGAGAGGGCGGGTTGCCATTATCCATCTCCACCTTAAAGAGAGTTGGTGTGGTTCGAATGAATTTCCCAGAAGCCCCTCCCTCCCCCTCTGCGAAGGAGTCACTGGTTGTCCTGAGGGCTGCTTATCAAAGATGGTTTCCAGCTGCCTCAGACCAATAGCAGTCCCCTACATGTGTGCTTCCGAGGGGCTCCTTTCCCAACAGCCAGTGCTGCCTCAGTTTCCCCTGGGTTGTCAGTCTGGAAGTCTAAAAATTAAATGATTCAGATCAAATTCTTGATCTGGCACTTACTGGCATGTGTCTTTGAGTGGGAAAATTTCTTAACCTATGCCTGGGGCACAGAGGTTCTTGCCTGTAATCTCAGCACTTTGGGAGGCTGAGGCGAGAGGATCGCTTGAAGGCAGGAGCTCAAGACCAGCCTGGGCAATATGGTAAAATCCCACCTCTACAAACAAAAAAATTCTTCACCTCTGTGAATGTGCCTCAGTTTTCTCCCCTGCAATGTGGAAATTAGTGCCAATGCCTACCTTGGCATTGGCCATGAGGATAATAAAATGGGCTCATCCGGAAAAGCACTTAACACAGAGCCTGGCACACATAATTCCCTCAAAAAAATGTTTGTGACAGACCACAGGTCACATCCTTTATCCCTCTGTATACTAGACCCTTGTCCTTTTACACTCTCTGATGTCAAGGCAGCTGCAGCTGTGAGATTTTACACCCCTTACCCAAAGCTGAGATCTAAAGACTGTTCATGGTACATTTCTGTACTAAAGGAACAGGAAAGCATATGATTGGAGAACCTGATGGAGACCCCATCCTTCTGGACCAGCATTGACACTCAGAAATATCTGCTGTTGTTGCTACCCAGCTTCCATTCATGCTATCTCCAGGAATGATTCCCTGATTTCCCCTAAAGAACATGGAATCCCACTCCCATTCCCAAAGCTTCAGATGGAGGTCTCTCCTAGCTCCAGAGTGGAGCACAAACCTGGGACCCAACCAGTCAACACACTCCATTCTCCTCACCGCAGCGATTGGTTTGAGGATAGAATCACAGTCCATCTGAACCAATGACAGCCAGGCCTGAACTTTGGTCTGTGGAGAAAGAGATACTCTTTTTCCTACTGAATTGGATCTTAGAAGACATTACTTGGAGCCACTATGAATGTCTTCATTTTTAAAATCAGCATGCCCCCATTACTGTGTGAATTTTAAGAAAGGATGAAAGCTCAGAGCCAAAGGATTATTTGATATAACATATGTGAAAGCTTTTTGTACAAGCAAAATTCTATGCAAAATGTCAGAGCTCCTAAAGTCAAGCTATAAAATAAGACTGAGCTACCTTCACCGAGTCTTTTACTCTGCACCAGGTGTTTCACATGCACTATTGAATGTTACTGAATTGAATACTACCAATGGTCCTTTGAGGTAGGAATTATTTAAGGCCCATTTTACAGATAAAGTACAGCTCAGTAAAACTAAGTATACCCAAACCCACATGGCGGGTCTCTGGTAGAACAGCCTGCCTATGTTATATACCCATACGACCAAAGGAACTGCGGAGTTTAACTTGTGTAACCTCACCAGATTCTGCATACAAGATGAAGTCACATTTGCTGTTATACCCAAATTTAGCTAAGTCATGCAATTATACCCAAGTTCAGCTGAGTCCTGGCCCCTTTCTGCTCACAGGGATCTCATGCAACCCCTCCTTTGCTCTTCTCTCTCCCCTATCGCAGGCCCCAGACACCAGAATACCAAAGCAACTCCCCTATTCCCCAGCCCCTGGTGCAAATCACTCAAAGCAATGCCTGGAGAGCTCAGTTTCCAGCCATAGCAAAGCAAGATCACCCAGCTACAATGATACAATCACCTGCCACTCACAAGGCAGCAGCTCTATCATGTTGTAGAAAAGGTTGGTTTCTCCTCTTATCTCCTCCCTATTTCCACCCTCACCTGGCCTTTTCTCTCCATTCATCTTGGTCCTTGGAGAAGGAAGGTCCTTTCTGAGTCTCCTCAATATCTGAAGTCTAATCTCTTCTGTATGTGATCCCCACCTCTTACTGGAATCTTCTTCCACCCTTGGCTGGTATGTCTCTACAGGCATCTCCTCCTACTGTTCAGATGGCACCTTCACCAGCTCCTCCTCCCCCTCTTGCCATCTTCTAACTCTGGAAAGTCACCAGGACTCAGTCCTAGATGCCACACCATTTTCCCTTCATAAGCTCTTTCTCAAGTAGGCCATTTCTCTTATGGCTTCAGTGACCACTTCTCTGAGGATAAATTCTAACCAAATCTCAGGTCTGGCCCACAGAACATCCACTTGGATATATCCCTGTCACCTTAAAACCTTCAAGCTTAGAAGGGTCCCAAGTCCTCCCTGACAATTGGTTCTCTCTCTCCTAACTTATCTGTGCCTGTGAGCACATCTGGTTTTTTTTCACCTTAGGGGAGGAAAATTGCAGCCAAGCCTCTGCCATAACTAGCAATACTTAGCTCCACTCTCTGCCTCCCCACATTAAAATGAGTTGTCCTGTAGTAGGGTAGTTAATGACTACTCTGTGACAGCCAAAAATCTCAGTGGCTTAACACAATACAGGTTAATTTCTCACTTCTGTCACAGACTGATAAGAAACCAAAGGTGAGGAACTCTGCTCCATATAGTCATTCAGGGACCCAAGCCCTTTCCTTGGTGGCTCTGTCATCTCCTAAGGCTTGGAATCCCCCACTGCATCCTCAGTGTACAGCCAGCAGATGAAAGACCAGAGTGATGGACCACAGGGGACAGTTTTAGGAACCAGGACTAGAGGTGGTATATGGCACTTTCACCTGCATCCCACTGGTCAGAACTGAGTCACATGCCCCCACCAAACTACAGGAGAGGCTGGGAAATGTAATCTAGCCATGTGCCCAAAAGGAAAAGGAAATGGAGGTTGGTGAACACATAGCAATCACCTCTCAGCCTGGAGTGCTCAGTCTGCGACCTAACCCCTCAGTAAGTCCCATATCTTAAAGCATTTCAGCCGTCTCTCAACCAACTAGCCCAACCACAACTGCTCAACCTGCCCCTAAGTATCAGCTTAATGACATTGACTCTCACACAATTGCTAGTTTTCATTCATCCAATAAACAGTTACTGAGTACTTATCGTCATCCACCACTTATTATGCTATACACCAGAGATGCAAAGGCAAGTAAAAAAGTGGTCCCTGCCCTCAAGAAGATCCCATCTTGTATGACCTCATTCAAACCTAAGGAAAACATTTACTTTATTATTATTTCACCATTTAAAATCCTTTTCTTGTCTGGATGTGGTCACTTATGCCTGTAATCCCAGTACTTTGGGAGGCCAAGGTGGGCAGATCATTTGAGGTCAGGAGTTTGAGACCAGCCTGGCCAACATGGTAAAACTCTGTCTCTACTAAAAATACAAAACTTAGCCAGGCATGCTGGTGGGCGCCTATAATCCCAGGTACTCAGGAGGCTGAGGCAGGAGAATCGCTTGAACCTGGAAGATGGAGGTTGCAGTGAGCTGAGACAGTACCACTGCATTCCAGCCTGAGAGACAGAGAGAGATTCTGTCTCAAAAAAAAAAAAAAAAAAAAAAAAAAACCCTTTTCTTTGACAAATACACAGGAAGGTGCCTTAAAAATAAGAACCTCACACAAATATTAATTGCTTGTTATTGGGGAACAGGGAGGATCACCCAGGGCATGGTCTCGGCTCCCCAGTATAAGTAATCATGCCTCTTCCTTTGCCAGTTAACTCCTGGAATTATCCTCTGCCATGCTCCTCCCAGACTGATATGTGGGGAAGGCTGGCATCTCCATGTTTCTAGCCTCTCTTCTGGTTACCTGGTAAAGTATCTGGCTGTGGATCTGCTCCAGTCCCATACCAGCCCCAGGGCAGCTACCAAGAGGCCCAGGCAGCAGGTGCTTATCTCCAGAACCATCAGGTATTTCATGGTGAGGTCTGAGGATTTTTAATGGTGGTGCCTGGTTTCCTCAATCTCCAACCAGGCACCATGAATGAAGAAGTGGGTAGGTTCTGCTGTCTGTACAACATTAAACATGCCCCAGATGCTCTTCAGAGGAGAAATCCATCAGGAGTTTTTGATTGTCCAGGATTAACTCCCTTAATCATGTGGGACAACTCCCCATTGTGCGGTATGGGAGAAATGCAGTCCCTCCCCATCTCCAACCACCTCCAGAAATGGAAGGGAAGTGAGGAGGTTCTCTTTTTGACCTCTGTCATGCTGAGCAGGCCTGGGCACGTGACCTAAGCTCAGCTAATCCGTCCCTCCTACCAGGGATTTTGAGGCTGGAATGAGTGACCGAAGCAAAGGGCCAGTTCAGGGGCATTTGAGGAAGAGGTAGTGTGTCTGATGGCAGTGGGGACAGTGCTCTGGAAGCCAGGAACAGGGGCAGCAATTTGGGGTCAGGCTGACCCAGATAAAAGACCTTTGTGCTTTGTGCCTCACTCTTGGCCACTTTCCAAGCCTGCTTTTCTAACCCTCGTCAACTCCATGAACCCCTGATGGCCTTCCTATAATTTCTCTTTTTCCCTTATAGCCAAAGCCTCTGACTGATATGATGCCAAACTACCTCTGAGTCAAGGCCACATGGGATGGAGCACACAGACAGACCAAAATCACCTATGCCAACCCACCACCACACTTGGCCTAAATAAATCCATCTACCTCTTGCCCAAGCAGAGCTCTGAGAGGTCATCTCCAAGCATCACAAAAGCTGAAAAGAGGATGCTGCTGTCAGGGGTCAGGGTCAACTCCAGGAGTGGAGTTGAGGTGATGCTGCTGTTCATCTGTGAAAGTCTCTAAAAACAATTGCAACAAGATTCCGCAGAATTTCAGAGGACTTCAGGCTCCTCAGAGGATGGGCTCTTCAGAAACAGAAAAGTTGAAACTCACCTGGTTAAACTCAGTCCCAGCAATGAAGAGGGCACCTTGGGTACTGGGGGCTAGTTTAGGGAAATTTTGAAACTCCTTTTTACATCTCCCAAAGAATGCAGAAACCCACTTTGGATCCTTTAATGCCATCTGACAGGTAATATGTCTTAGTCCGCTTTCTGATGTTAAAACAGAATATCACAGACTGGGTAATGTATAAACAATAGAAGCTTATTTGGCTTATGGTTCTGGAGGTTGGGAAGTCCATGAGCATGATGCCGGCATCTTGCAAGGGCCTTCATGCTACACCATCCCATGGCAGAAGGTGGAAGGACAAGTGAGCATGCAAGATAGAGAGAAGGAGGGAGCAAACTTATCCTTTTATCAGGAACCCACCTCCATGATAACTAACCCAATCCTATGATAAGGCATGAATCCATTCAGGAGGGCAGAGCCCTCATGACATAATCACCTCCTATTAGGCCCCACCTCCCAACACTGTTGCATTGGGGATTAAGTTTCCAACACATGAGCTTTGGGGGACACGTTCAAACCACAGCAGCTAGTTGTGGAGTACAGGCTTTAAAATACACAGAGGCCAGCTGTGGTGGCTCATGCCTGTAATCCCAGCACTTTGGGAAGCTGAGGCAGGAGAATCACTTGAGGCCAGGAGTTTGAAATCAACCTGGGCAACACAGCAAGACCCTGTCTCTACAAAAAAAATTAAAATAATAATAATAAAATGCAACCTCCCCCAGCAATGGTATGAACACCTTCATAGTTCTAAATCAGTCTGTACTTCTCCCTCATTCTCCCCTGAACACGTACCTGATTTGGAATCTTGACACATTTAAAAGTTCTCTCCCTGTACCAGTTATCCCATCCCTCTGGTTAAGGGTTTCCCCAGTTATTGGCTAAGAACAACTACCATCTAATCTCACTCTCTGAGGCATGGACCCATGAGGCATGTGTTAGTCAGGATTCTCCAGAGAAACAGAACCAATAGGATGTAGCTATAAAGAGATTGAGACTTATTATGAGTAATTGGCAGCCTTGGCAACATAGTGAGACCCTGTCTCTACAAAAAAATTAAAAGTTAACCAGGCATAGTGGTGCATGCTTTTAGTCCCAGGTCCTTGGGAGACTAAGGTGTGATGATCACTTGCTTTTAGTCCCAGGTCCTTGGGAGACTAAGGTGTGATGATCACTTGAGCCCAGGAAGTTGAGGCTGCAGTGAGCCATGAACACATCACTGCATTCTAGTCTGGGCAACAGAGCAAAACCTTGTCAAAAAAAAGGAAAGAAAGAAAGAAAGAAATTGGCTCATACAATTATGGAGACTGCCAGGTCCCAAGAGCTGCAGTTGGCAGTCTTGAGACCCAGGAGAACTGATAGTGTAGATCCAGTCTGAGGGCCTGCAGGCTCAAGACCCAGAAAGAGCTGATGTTGCGGTTTGAGTCCAAAGGCAAGGAAAAACCCAAAAACCAATGTTCCTGCTTAAAGACTGTCAATAAGAGGAATTTCCTCTTCTTCCAGGGAGAGTCAGCCTTTTGTTCTATTCAGGCCTCCAATTGACTGGAGGAAGCCCGCCCACATTAGGGAAAACTATCTGCTTTACTCAGTTATCGACTGAAATGTGGAAGACTTATCCAATGTAGAAGACTTATCCAAAGACACCCTCAAATATCCAAAGACACCCTCACAGAAACACCCAAAATAATGTTTACCAAATATCTGGGCACCCCATAGCTCAGCCAAGTTGACACATACAACTAACCATCACAGATCTTAATAAATTTGTGCCCTTAGATAACTCCTTTTCCAGCTATTACCCCCTGCCAACATACACACACTCTCTCCTCAGAAGAAGAACTATGGTAGAAATTCTATAAATCCCCTAACAATAGGAAACTGGGCAACTATGCTCTGTCCTGGCCAGATGAGCAACTCCTGAAGAAATTATCATTCTCCTTACTAAGCCATGGTCTCATCTCCTGCCCATATTCCACCAATGCCCAGTCTCACCCCTCTGACCTTTCCTTCACACTCCTGCATCCACTACCTGGTCCCGACTCTTATCACCTCAAACCTAAACTACTGTGATTGCCTCTGAATGAGTCTCTCTATCTTCCCCTTCCCCAATGTATCCTCCACACTGCCACCAGGTTATAGAATCTTGGTGAACAAACAAAACACACTCTTCCAGTTCTGAGTTCACAAAATTATTTAATGATTCTTCATTGACTATAAAATTCAATTCAGTTCAACAAATACTGTTTTAGCATCTGCTATGCACCAGGTCTGGGACCACCACAGTGAGTAGGCTGTGGCCTTCCCATCAATGGACTCATTCAATATCTCTAGAAAGAGGCAGACAAATACAGTCCTAGGCAAAAATAAATAAAAATCCCAAATCTTTTTTTTTTTTTTTTTTTGAGACAGAGTCTTGCTCTGTCACCCAGGCTGGAGTGCAGCAGTGCAATCTCAGCTCACCGCAACCTCTGCCTCCTGGGTTCAAGTGATTCTCCTGCCTCAGCCTCCTGAGTAGCTGGGATTACAGGCACATGCCACCATGCCCAGTTAATTTTTTGTATTTTTAGTGAGATGGGGTTTCACCATGTTGGTCAGGCTGGTCTCGAACTCCTGACCTCGTGATCCACGTGCCTCGGCCTCCCAAAGTGCTGGGGTTACAGGCATGAGGCACCATGCCCAGCCAAAACCCCAAATCTTTTAACCAAGAGAGGCTGATATCCATTGTTTTTATCTACCCAGTATCCATTTTCCCTTATCCTGGCAACAGCATCTGGTCTTCCATTGGGGAATATCTTAATTTGGATTCCCCAAAAGCAGACCTTTAAACAGTTTCAAGTGCGAGAGTTTATTGGGGAGGAAATTCCAGGAAATACCAGTAGGGAAGTAGGAAAGTGAGATGGAGAAGGAAGGAAGTCAATGCAAAGTGTATCATCATTCAAGTGACCACGCTGAGCAACTGGAACTTAATCCTACTGGGCAACTCTGAGAAACACTGTAGAACATGATTCACAGAGCCATCTCACCCGAGACAAAAAAACTGGGATATTTATCCTCCAACTCCATCAGCCATTGGCCAAGGACTGCTCTTAGGAGGTGTTAACTCCCTGGCACTTCTGGCCTTTCTTGAATGTGTTCAGAGTGGACTCTGGTGGTGAGAGAAAGCCCTTAGGCAAAGACATGAGGGTGTTAACAGTAGAAAATTAAGCCAGCATCCTCTGAAATGGTAAGGACCAAGGGGATAAGGATGGGGTACTGGCAGCATCTGCTAGTGGCCATTCCTCCATATGGTTGGGGTGGAGATGAACTTGACCTCTTGGGCCATGTCCCAGACCTGGTCAGTGAGAAAGCCCACATCCCTCTTGCCATGGTTGTAGTTCCAGCAGGGTTAGAAGATAGTTGTTCATGACCCAGACTGAGCCAACCAACCAGCCTCAGTCCTAAGAATTCTGATAATTCTTCTGGAAATATTTGGCAAGAAATTGCTGAAATGAGATGATGTAAGCCTAGAGTTGCCAGGGACCACCACATGGAGAAAGCCTCCTGGGAAATGAAACCAATGCAGATGAGCCAGAGCTGAGAGAAGGAGAGACTGAGCCCTGATGACATCTTTTGAGAACATGGATCCACCTATGTGTCATACTTATGCCCTTGGGCTTTTTAATGAGATGCAATGATAAATTCCATTTTATCTTAAGTAAATTTGAATTGGATTTCTACCACTTGAAACTAAAACAGTCCTGACTAATTCATGAGGCAACCAAGATCCTCCAAAATACGGTCCCAATTCAAGTTTTTGTTGTCATCTACAATTCTTCTATTCAAACCCTGCACTGCTTCTAGACTTAGAATTGACCGTCCACCCCTATGGAGCTCATTTATAGTCACACCCTCCATCCGCTCCAGGCATTGCTCACCTCATTTCTATCCCCTAGGACTGCTTTTTCCTCTTCACTGTCTGTCTGCATCCTACCCATTGTTCAAGACCCACCTCTGGTCCTGCCTCCTCCAAAAAGCCATGCTAACTACCCCAAACCACAGCTCTGCACTGAGCAACATGATCACTTATCCATGCCATTCATTTGGTGCTCATCATATAGGACTTGGCATGCTTATAATGATGGCATTAGTGTGTTTTCATGACTCCCCATCCAGACCAGAAGCCATGTGTGTAACTATTTGTGTCTGTCATGATGCCCAGAATTGACTAGTACTGTAAATATGCAAAACAATACCATGGTTGACTCAAATCTTTTTGAAAGAATCTTAAAAATAAATAAATGGTAATAACAGTTTTGCTTGGTTGAGTGAAGAACCTAGAACACAAGCATTTCTTACTTCTCCATTTTGCCTAAGATGAACTGAGCTTAATGCTATTGAGGGAAGTCCACCAGGGACTCTTATCACTTCACCCACACAGTGGGGCACTTTCCACAGACCACTTTTGCCTGAGCATCTCAGGCCACAGTTCACAAGCTTCTTGTAGTAGATATATGTCATTCTTGACTTCCAAAAGCCTTTGCATAATCTCTCCACATGTTAAGGATATTCACATTGAATTTGTGTCTCTCTGCATATATGTGTGTGTGTAGACATTTCTCAGCTTTGCTTGCTGCCGGGTACAAACACGTGGCTTAGGTTTTGCCACTTAGATGCACCCACATGAGACTTTGATTTGGAAGTGAGCTACATGAGGAAACAGAAGGTGTGCAGGCCCAGATGATAGCAAGTGAAGCAGGTTTCTGGGGCTGAAGGTGGCAGTGGCAGCTCTTTGCCTGCAGCAGAGACAACCATGGTTCATGATTGGCAGTGGTAACAGCTCCTTACCAACCCAATCCTGCAGTGTATCTCTAGGAACTGTTCATGCAATTTTGGCTTAGAGCTTGTTCCTTCAGCCCTTCTGACAATTCTGTGATCTTCCCAATATCCCCAAATAAACCCCTTCTTAAACTTGCTAGAGGGAACTCTATTGACTGCAAATGTGCACTCTAACCAATGCAACCCTGATGTCCACCATTTGGCCAGGGAGCTTTCTCCATGTCCCAGACATAAACTGAAGTTGTGCAACCTCACCTGTGTGAGGACCAGCTTCCATTCTTCCATAGGTCAAAGGCCCTGGAGCCTTTGGGTTTATCTGCTATTGTACTCTTGGAGAAAAGAGAAGAGGTTGAGCAGCAAGACCAGATGGCCATGGACAATTCCTGGTATTCTGGGTTCCTGGTATTCTGGAAGGTTTTCCTAGTCTGATTAGGGATTCTGGCTGGGCGTGGTGGCTCACACCTGCTATCCCAACACTCTGGGAGGCTGAGCTGGGAGGATTGCTTGAGCCCAAGGGTTCAAGGACAGCCTGGGCACATAGTGAGACCTTGTCTCTACAAAAAAAATTTAAAAATTAGCTGAGTGTAGTGACCTGACCCTTGCACCTATAGCCCCAGCTACTCAGGAGGTTGAGGCAGGAGGATCACTTGAGTCTGGGAGGCAGAGGTTGCACTGAGCTGAGATGGCACCACTACACTCCAGCCTGGGTGACAGAACGAAACCTTGTCTTAAACTGAATTAAATTTAATTTAAAAGGGATTCTCCCATTTACCCTAAAGGTGACTTTTAGTTGACTGGAAGGTTTCACTAAATAAATGTAGAATTGCTTTATGTCCCCTAAAGACTTTCATGGCACCAGACATTAAAGATTTTAAAAATACTCAATTCTCTCTCCCAACATGAGGCTGCCTCTGACTCTACACACCAAGTTCCTCTCCTTCAGGTTCCTCTTGTTGGCTTCTGACTCAGCTAATTTTCCCCTTCTTTAGGCCTCTTGAAGACTTTTCTCAGCTCCCCATACCCTGCTCCTGCATAAATGCCTAAATCATATTTTCCCCTGTAGTGCTCAGTCACTTCCCAATAAAACTTGACCATGAGTCTGTGAGGTCTGGGGGTCTGGAGTTGGTGCTGGGTCTGACCTTCAGCCTTCATAAATATCTTTCTCTTTTGCCTGACCCTGAATTCTAGGGGAAATCTTTCCTCCTTGTTTCTCACTCTCTACTCTAGCTGGCTCCAGCCTATGCCAAGGGATTCCCCAATCAGTGAACTGGGCTGCTTGTCCAAACTTTATGGCCTCCTTTAAGGGTGCCACTGAAGACAAAGATAATGGGATCATAGGGATTCCCTGATCTCCTAGTGTGGAAGCCTGTGCATGCTGGGTTTATTTCTATGTGATCACCAAAGATATTCCACAGAAATCCTCCCCAATCACCCTGCTTGTCATTCATTCATCAAACATGTATTCCCTGCAGAAATTGCCCTGGACTGAAACCCTATAGGAGGGTACGTTCGGGATGGCTTGCCAGGGCCTCTCATAGACAGACTTTCAGAGACAAGTCCTTGCCAACAGCTTAAGGGGAAACGAGGTCCCAGGAGGCCCCTGGCTGTCTGATCATGTGACCTTCCTGGCTCCGTTACAAGGACATCCTGTTCCTCTTGGAGTGATGGCTCTATTGAGGAAGTGACTGTGTCATATCTGGGACAGGAAAAAAGCTATTTCAAGTCCTGAAGTAATCACTCGGTTAGGTCGTGCGGTCTCTTCAGAAACTGCCTGGACAGTGGAGAAAGACCAGTCCTGAGGGAAGGTAAATGGAAGCTCGTGTCGCTGGGGCAAAGGAGGACCCACTAGAAGAAGAAGGGCAGGGGTTGTCATGTCAGTCCTCCATTTGTGATACATTTCTGGCCAGTCATGAAGAAACGGCATGGGGAGGAACAATACACATGACCCCCAAACCAACACGCAGAGGTCTCTCCACACTTCTGGGTAAACAGGGATGAAGGAGAACATCCTCACATTCATGGCCTCCTTGGGTTTTAAAAGTACATTGAGAAACAGGATGGTACCTAATGACCCACGAAGGTCTCTCCTTGGCTGGCTGGCTTTCCCCATGTGCAACGAGAGATTTAGGAGATTTCTTTATATATTTCCATCAAGAATTCTGGGAATCAGACCCAAAACTTATTATTTCTTCATCACTTGGCTAGACTGGGGAAAATAATGGTTATATTCAGAAAGCTCATGGACCCACACATACTGCTCACTCAATGTTTTGACTACCAGTGTTAAGGAAGTAAGAGAAAGGGAGAAGACCTTTATCCTGAAAATATCACCTACGTCTTCAGGGCCAAGCCATTTACCTGGACCTGCCTAGCATACTGTAGGTGTTCAACATGTACTTGTTGGGTGAGTAGGTTCGTGTTTATGTCTAGAATGTTTGCATCCTTCTACGTTCTCAGTTTCCTCAAGAACAGAAGCCATGTATCGGCTTGAGTTCCAGAGTAGTAGAAGGAATCTTGGGCCTGGATGTGCTTCTCATCAATCAGTTGAACATGTTCATCTTTATTTGCCTGATAAATTTAAAAAAAAAAAAAGAGAGAGGCAATCAAAGGCAGAAGGGTAACAAGTCTTAATACAAGTCTATAGGGCTTTGTGTTTACCTCTAAGAAACCCTGGCTTCATCCAAGCAGTCTCTCTTCATTATCATGCAAAATCAAGAAAATAATAATAGTAACATTGCTCCCAGACATTCCAGGGCAACACTGTTTTAGGCATCTAGGTTGGAGATGGCAGATATTTGGCATACTTGCAACTAGCTGATATTCTGTGTCCCTGACATCACGAATCAATCATTCTAATCATCACTAATCACTAATCATCACTATACCACTGACCCTCAGAGTTTTTCTTAACATTGCATTCCAGGCAGCCCCTACCAATCAACTAGAAATCACACACGAAAAGAATTTAGCATGTTATCTCTGCTCTAGTTCATGATGGCGTGTGATATTTTTATATCCTACACCAATCTGAAAATCCTCACAGATACTCTTGATAATAAGTATACACTGCAATTACAGAATTACAGATCTGAAAGAGACCTTAGAAGTCATCAACTTTAATCCAAAATGCAAGATGATCCTGCAGCATCTTGTATGGCAGATGGGACGCTGAAGTCCACAGAGGGTAAGCAACTTGCCCTAATTCAGAGTGTTAGTTAATGCCATTAGCAGTCCCTTACATCTGTATGGTGCTTTAGAGATGACAGTGTACTTTTACCTGAAGGACTTCATTTGATTCTTCATTCATTCATCCAATAAATATTTATTGAATTCCTACTGTGTTCTATGTACTATGCTGGAAATTAGGAAACCAGCAGTTAGAAAGGAAAGAAAAAAGTTTTGATTCCTTTCTTATAGTTAAGTAAGGAGTCTTAAAAACTCCATGACCTGAACAGAATAGACATTACTATCCTCAGCTTTGCAGACGCTAGAGGGTGACAACTAAGAAAGGACATGACACGCTTAAAAATGGCAGTTCTGGAATTCACAGCGTCCCTCAAGTCGCCACTTTTAGATGAGATCATTACTGTTGCAACATGTGGGAAGTAAATTTCCAGACCCATCAGGCATTTCTTAATTAGCTCTCTGACCACTTCAGAATGCTTAAGGTATGAAAGAACCTCTCTGTTTAGGGAATGATGGCAAATTCTCCCAGCCCTGTCAAAACAATTTCAAAGGGTCTTTCTCTGCAAATCTGCAACCCCTTGACCCTGCAGTCCATGCAGTGTAGTGGGAAGAGCACAAATATGGGAGCACAGAGTCCTGAATCCTATTCCCACCCATGGCTCTAACCAACTAGTTCATCTTGGACAAGGTACATCACCTCTCTAGGACTCAGTTTCCCCATCCATAAGGAAAGTGAGTTGAGCTATGAGATCTCTAAGCTTCCTTCCCACTGACATCTGACAATTCTGCCTGACCAAAAAAGACAGAGCTTCCCAGCCATACTTCACCTTCTCCTTTCACCAGACATTCTCTGCAACAGCTGACTTTGCAGCCCAAACCCACCAAGAAAACGGCAACTCTAGAAAAGGTGGTGTGGTCCAGCAAAGCCCAAAGTAGTTCTAATCATGATCCAGCTGATCATGTGACCTGAGACAACCAGTTCAGTCTTCACATATCATGGTTTCTTCTTCCCCCATCCAACAATGATATGATAAAAGAAGCCAGATGTAGAAATGTTTTGGAAATATTAAGATGTGCCCATCAAGAAGGAAAAAAAAGAAGTTGACCTAAGTAACTTTGGAAAATGATGGGTTTTTTTTTTCTTTTTTATTTCACTGTCACAAATTTCACACACAATGGAAAATGATGTGTTTGACTGGAATCTGTAAAGCTAAAAAAAAAGCTCTGCAAAAAGAACTCTGCAAAAACACTATACTCTAGTTGATAAATTTATTTCTTATAGGGAACTAGATTGGTGATTCTGAAACTACTTCACATGTATACTAGGGTTGAACAAATATGTAAATAAATTATAGATAGTCAGGTTTCTCACC